>NC_092039.1:25970158-26298598 GCF_003086295.3 Arachis hypogaea
GTTGGAACTTCCCAACACCAAAACTTAGAGTTTGAATGTGGGGGGTTCAACACCAAACTTAGAGTTTGGTTGTGGCTCCCAACAACAACTTGGTTTGATTGTGGGGCTCTGTTTGGCTCTGTTTTGAGAGAAGCTCTTCATGCTTCCTCTCTATGATGACAGAGGGATATCCTTGGGCCTTAACACCAAGGATTCTTCATTCACTTGAATGATCAACTCTCCTCTATCAACATCAATCACAGCCCTTGCTGTGGCTAGGAAGGGTCTGCCAAGGATGATGGATTCATCCATGCACTTCCCTGTCTCTAGGACTATGAAATCAGTAGGGATGTAATGGTCTTCAACTTTACCAGAACATCCTCTACAAGTCCATGGGCTTGTTTTCTTGAGTTGTCTGCCATCTCTAGTGAGATTTTGCAGCTTGCACCTCAGAGATCCCTAGCTTCTCCATTACAGAGAGAGGCATGAGGTTTACACTTGACCCTAAGTCACACAAGGCCTTCTTGAAGGTCATGGTGCCTATGGTACAAGGTATAGAAAACTTCCCAGGATCCTGCCTCTTTTGAGGTAGTTTCTGCCTAGACAAGTCATTCAGTTCTTTGGTGAGCAAAGGGGATTCATCCTCCAAGTCTCATTCCAAATAACTTTCATTTAGCTTCATGATTGCTCCAAGGTATTTAGCAACTTACTCCTCAGTGACATACTCATCCTCTTCAGAGGAAGAATACTCATCAGAGCTCATGAATGGCAGAAGTAAGTCCAATGGAATCTCTATGGTCTCAGTTTGAGCCTCAGATTCCCATGGTTCTCATTGGGGAACTCATTGGAGGCCAGTGGACGCCCAGTGAGGCCTTCCTCAGTGGCGTTTACTGCCTCTTCTCCTCCCAGGATTCGGCCAAGTTGATGGCTTTGCACTCTCCTTTTGGATTTTCTTCTGTATTGCTTGGGAGAGTACTTGGAGGGAGTTCAGTAATTTTCTTGCTCAGCTGACCCACTTGTCCTTCCAAATTTCTGATGGAGGACCTTGTTTCAGTCATGAAACTTTGAGTGGTTTTGATCAGATCAGAGACCATGGTAGCTAAGTCAGAGGTATTCTGCTTAGAGCTCTCTGTCTGTTGCTGAGAAGATGATGGAAAAGGCTTGCTATTGCTAAACCTGTTTCTTCCACCATTATTGTTATTGAAACCTTGTTGAGGTCTCTGTTGATCCTTCCTTGAAAGATTTGGATGATTCCTCCATGAAGGATTATAGGTGTTTCCATAGGGTTCTCCCATGTAATTCACCTCTTTCATTGAAGGGTTCTCAGGATCATAAGCTTCTTCCTCAGATGAAGCTTCTTTAGTACTGCTTGGTGTATTTTGCATTTCAGACAGACTTTGAGAAATCATATTGACTTGTTGAGTCAATATTTTTTCTGAGCCAATATGGCATTCAGAGTGTCAATCTCAAGAACTCCTTTCTTCTGACTAGTCCCATTGTTCACAGGATTCCTTTCAGAAGTGTACATGAATTGGTTATTTGCAACCACTTCAATCAGTTCTTGAGCTTCAGTAGGCGTCTTCTTCAGATGAAGAGATCCTCCAGAAGAGCTATCCAAAGACATCTTGGACAGTTCAGAGAGACCATCATAGAAAATACCTATGATGCTCCATTCAGAAAGCATATCAGTGGGACACTTTCTGATTAATTGTTTGTATCTTTCCCAAGCTTCATAGAGGGATTCTCCTTCCTTCTGTCTGAAGGTTTGGACTTCCACTCTAAGCTTACTCAATTTTTGAGGTGGAAAGAACTTTGCCAAGAAGGCATTGACTAGCTTTTCCCAAGAGTCCAGGCTTTCTTTAGGTTGAGAGTCCAACCATGCTCTAGCTCTGTCTCTTACAGCAAAAGGGAATAGCATCAGTCTGTAGACCTCAGGGTCAACCCCATTAGTCTTGACAGTGTCACAGATTTGCAAGAATTCAGCTAAAAACTGATGAGGATCTTCTAATGGAAGTCCATGGAACTTGCAATTCTGTTGCATTAGAGAAACTAATTGAGGCTTAAGCTCAAAGTTGTTTACTCCAATGGCAGGGATAGAGATGCTTCTCCCATAGAAATCGGGAGTAGGTGCAGTGAAGTCACCAAGCACCTTCCTTGCATTGTTGGCATTGTTGTTGTTTTCGGCTGCCATGAGTTCTTCTTCCTTGAAGAGTTCGTTCAGGTGCTCTAAAGAGAGTTGTGCTTTGGCTTCTCTTAGCTTTCTCTTCAAGGTCCTTTCAGGTTCAGGATCAGCCTCAACAAGAATGCCTTTGTCTTTGCTCCTGCTCATAAGAAAGAGAAGGGAACAAGAAAATGTGGAATCCTCTATGTCACAGTATAGAGATTCCTTTAGGTGTCAGAGGAAAAGAAGAGTAGAAGACAGAAGTAGAAAATTCGAACTTATCAGAGAAGATGGAGTTCGAATTTTGCATTAAGGAATAGTATTAGTCCATAAATGGAAGGATGTGAGAAGGAGGGAAGTAATTTTCGAAAATTAAGTGAAAAATTTTGAAAACATTTTTGAAAAACATTACTTAATTTTCGAAAATGAAAATGGAAAAGAAATCAAGTGATTTTTGAAAAAGATTTCGAAATTAGAAATCAAAAGATTTGATTGAAAACTATTTGAAAAAGATGTGGTTAAGAAGATATGATTGATTTTAAAAAATGTGATTGAGAGGATATGATTTGAAAAACATTTTTAAAAAGATTTGATTGAAAATTAAAAACTTGACTAACAAGAAAAGATATGATTCAAACATTAAACCTTTCTCAACAGAAAAGGCAACATACTTGAAATGTTGAATCAAATCATTAATTGATAGTAAGTATCTTAAAAATGGAAACAAAATTGGTTTGAAAAGATTTGATTGGAAAATTGATTTGAAAAAGATTTGATTTGGAAAAGATTTTGAAAACTTAGAAAAAATTTGATTTGAAAACAAAATCTTCCCCTCTAGCCATCCTGGCGTTAAACGCCCAGAATGGTATCCATTCTGGCGTTTAACACCCAAAATGCTACCCTTTTGGGTGTTAAACGCCCAACCAGGTACCCTGGCTGGCGTTTAAACGCCAGTCTGTCCTTCTTCACTGGGCGTTTTGAACGCCCAGCTTTTCTGTGCAATTCCTCTGCTGTATGTTCTGAATCTTCAATTTCTCTGTATTATTGACTTGAAAAGA
This sequence comes from Arachis hypogaea, assembly GCF_003086295.3. NCBI lineage: Eukaryota > Viridiplantae > Streptophyta > Magnoliopsida > Fabales > Fabaceae > Arachis > Arachis hypogaea. The sequence continues at coordinate 25,973,357 of NC_092039.1, forward strand.
CACAAATTAAAAATATTTTTGGATTTTTAATAATAAGGACAAACCAAAATGCAACAAGAATCAAATAACAATGCATGCAAGACACCAAACTTAGCAGTTTGTATACTACTGACACTAACAAAATGAAAATGCATATGAGACACACAAAACAATCAAGTCAATTGAATTCAAAGATCAGAGCAAGTAAATCATCAAGAACATCTTGAAGATCACTTAGACACATGCATGCAATTGACACCAAACTTATGATGAGACACTAGACTCAAACAAGAAATATTTTTTTTGGATTTTATGATTTTGTAAAATTTTTTTGTGTTTTTCGAAAATTAAGTGGAAAAAGGTATCAAAATTCTTAATGAGAATTCCAGGAATCAGTGCAATGCTAGTCTAAGACTCCGGTCCAGGAATTAGACATGGCTTCACAGCCAGCCAAGCTCTCAAAGAAAGCTTCGGTCCAAAATACTAGACATGGCCAGAGGCCAGCCAAGCCTTAGCAGATCATTGCTCCAAAAGCAAGATTGATAAGAAATCAACAAGCTCTTGTGGTGATAAGTTGAAACCTCGGTCCAATGAAATTAGACATGGCTTCTCAGCCAGCCAGATTTCAACAAATCATCATGAAACTCTAGAATTCATCTTCAAGAATTTCGAAAAAATAAATACCTAATCTAAGCAACAAGATGAACCGTCAGTTGTCCAAACTTGAACAATCCCCGGCAATAACGCCAAAAATTTGGTGTTGTTGCCGGATCTTGGCACTGATGTTACCAAAAGCTTGCTCAAAACTTGAACAATCCCCGGCAACGGCGCCAAAAACTTGGTGCGCGAAATTGTGAACAATACTTTTTCACAACTCTCATAATCCCCGGTCATGAGCCCCAAAAACTTTGTGGCTCAATACCATGGCATTACACAACTTCGCACAACTAACCAGCAAGTGCACTGGGTCGTCCAAGTAATAAACCTTACGCGAGTAAGGGTCGATCCCACGGAGATTTTTAGTATTGAAGCAAGCTATGGTTATCTTGTAAATCTTAGTCAGGCAAACTCAAATGGTAATGGTGATGAACGAAAATAACACAAAGGTAAAGATAGAGATACTTATGTAATTCATTGGTAGGAACTTCAGATAAGCGCATGAAGATGCCTTCCCTTTCGTCTCTCTGCTTTCCGACTGTCTTCATCCAATCCTTCTTACTCCCTTCCATGGCAAGCTTAAGCAAGGGTTTCACTGTTGTCAGTGGCTACCTCCCATCCTCTCAGTGAAAGCGATTGCATATGCTCTGTCACAGCATAGCGGAATTCATCTGTCGGTTCTCAATCAGGCCGGAATAGAATCCAGTGATTCTTTTGCGTCTGTCACTAACGCCCCGCCCTCAGGAGTTTGAAGCACGTCACAGTCATTCAATCATTGAATCCTACTCAGAATACCACAGACAAGGTTAGACCTTCCGGATTCTCTTGAACGCCGCCATCAGTTCTCGCCTATACCACGAAGACTCTGATCTCACGGAATGGTTGGCTCGTTTGTCAGACGAGCACTCGGTTGTCAGGCGATCAACCATGCATCGTGCAATCAGGAATCCAAGAGATATTCACTAGGGCCTTGATCGCTTGTAGAACAAGAGTGGTTGTCAGTCACCTTGTTCATGGGTGAGAATGATGATGAGTGTCACGGATCATCACATTCATCAAGTTGAAGAACAAGTGATATCTTGGATAAAGAACAAGCGGAATTGAATGGAAGAACAATAGTAATTGCATTAATACTCGAGGTACAGCAGAGCTCCGCACCTTAATCTATGGTGTGTAGAAACTCCACCGTTGAAAATACATAAGCATGAGGTCTAGGCATGGCCGAATGGCCAGCCTCCCAATGATCTAAGAACTAAAATGTCCAAAGATGATCTAGAGATCTAAAGTGATCAAAAGATTTTTAATACAATAGTAAAAGGTCCTATATATAGAAAACTAGTAACCTAAGGTGTACAGAGATGAGTAAATGACATAAAAATCCTCTTCCGGGCCTACTTGGTGTGTGCTTGGGCTGAGCAATGAAGCATTTTTCGTGCAGAGACTCTTCTTGGAGTTAAACGCCAGCTTTAGTGCCAGTTTGGGCGTTTAACTCCCATTTGGGTGCCAGTTCCAGCGTTTAACGCTGGGATTTCTTGAGGTGACTTTGAACGCCGGTTTGGGCCATCAAATCTTGGGCAAAGTATGGACTATCATATATTGCTGGAAAGCCCAGGATGTCTACGTTCCAACGTCGTTGAGAGCGCGCCAATTGGGCTTTTGTAGCTCCAGAAAATCCACTTCGAGTGCAGGGAGGTCAGAATCCAACAGCATCTGCAGTCCTTTTTGGTCTCTGAATCAGATTTTTGCTCAGGTCCCTCAATTTCAGCCAGAAAATACCTGAAATCACAGAAAAACACACAAACTCATAGTAAAGTCCAGAAAAGTGAATTTTAACTAAAAACTAATAAAAATATACTAAAAACTAACTAGATCATACCAAAAACATACTAAAAACAATGCCAAAAAGTATACAAATTATCCGCTCATCACAACACCAAACTTAAATTGTTGCTTGTCCTCAAGCAACTGAAAATCAAATAAGATAAAAAGAAGAGAATATGCAATAAATTCTAAAAACATCTATGAAGATCAGTATTAATTAGATGAGCGGGGCTTTTAGCTTCTTGCCTCTGAATAGTTTTGGCATCTCACTCTATCCTTTGAAATTCAGAATGGTTGGCTTCTTTAGGAACTCAGAATCCAGATAGTGTTAATGATTCTCCTAGTAAAGTATGATGATTCTTGAACATAGCTATTTATTGAGTCTTGGCTGTGGCCCAAAGCACTCTGTCTTCCAGTATTACCACCGGATACATACATGCCACAGACACATAATTGGGTGAACCTTTTCAGATTGTGACTCAGCTTTGCTAAAGTCCCAATTAGAGGTGTCCAGGGTTCTTAAGCACACTCTTATTTGCCTTGGATCACAACTCTTTATTTTTTTTCTATTTTTTTTCGTTTTTTTTTCTTTTTTTTTTTGAATAGTAATGCTTTTTCTTGCTTCAAGAATCATTGTAATGATTTTTCAGATCCTCAGTAACATGTCTCCTTTTTCATCATTCTTTCAAGAGCCAACATTCATGAACCACAAATTCAAGATACATATGCACTGTTTAAGCATACATTCAGAAGACAAAAATATTGCCACCACATCAAAATAATTAAACTGTTATAAAATTCAAAATTCATGCAATTCTTCCTTTTTCAATTAAGCACATTTTTATTCAAGAAAGGTGATGGATTCATAGGACATTCATAACTTTAAGGCATAGACACTAAGACACTAATGATCACAAGACACAAACATGGATAAACATAAGCATAAAATTCGAAAAACAGAAGAATAAAGAACAAGGAAATCAAGGAACGGGTCCACCTTAGTGATGGCGGCTCTTCCTTGCTCTTGAAGATCCTATGGAGTGCTTGAGCTCCTCAATGTCTCTTCCTTGTCTTTGTTGCTCCTCCCTCATGATTCTTTGATCTTCTCTAATCTCATGAAGGATGATGGAGTGTTCTTGATGCTCCACCCTTAGTTGTCCCATGTTGGAACTCAATTCTCCTAGGGAGGTGTTTAGTTGCTCCCAATAGTTTTGTGGAGGAAAGTGCATCCCTTGAGGAATCTCAGGGATCTCATGATGAGTGGGATCTCTTGTGTGCTCCATCCTCTTCTTAGTGATGGGCTTGTCCTCCTCAATGGGGGTGTCTCCCTCTATGTCAACTCCAACTGAATAACAGAGGTGACAAATGAAATGAGGAAGGGCTAACCTTGCCAAGGTAGAGGACTTGTCCGCCACCCTATAGAGTTCTTGGGCTATAACCTCATGAACCTCTATTTCTTCTCCAATCATGATGCTATGGATCATGATAGCCCGGTCTATGGTAACTTCGGACCGGTTGCTAGTGGGAATGATTGAGCGTTGTATGAACTCTAACCATCCTCTAGCCACGGGCTTAAGGTCATGCCTTCTCAATTGAACCGGCTTTCCTCTTGAATCTTGCTTCCATTGGGCGCCCTCTTCACATATGACTGTGAGGACTTGGTCCAACCTTTGATCAAAGTTGACCCTTCTAGTGTAAGGATGTTCATCTCCTTGCATCATAGGCAAGTTGAACGCCACCCTCACACTCTCCGGACTAAAATCCAAGTATTTCCCCCGAACCATAGTAAGATAATTCTTTGGATTCGGGTTCACACTTTGGTCATGGTTCTTGGTGATCCATGCATTTGCATAGAACTCTTGAACCATCAAGATTCCGACTTGTTGAATGGGGTTGGTAAGAACTTCCCAACCTCTTCTTTGAATCTCATGTCGGATCTCCGGATATTCACCCTTTTTGAGTGAAAAAGGGACCTCGGGGATCACCTTCTTCAAGGCCACAACTTCATAGAAATGGTCTTGATGCACCCTTGAGATGAATCTTTCCATCTCCCATGATTCGGAGGTGGAAGCTTTTGCCTTCCCTTTCCTCTTTCTAGAGGTTTCTCCGGCCTTGGATGCCATAAATGGTTATGGAAAAACAAAAAGCAATGCTTTTACCACACCAAACTTAAAATGTTTGCTCGTCCTCGAGCAAAAGAAGAAAGAAGAGAGTAGAAGAAGAAGAAATGAGGAAGAGGGAGATGGTGGTGTGTTCGGCCAAGGAGGGGGAGAAGTGGTGTTTAGGTTGTGTGAAAATGAAGGGTTGAAGAAGGGTATATATAGGAGAGAGGGGGGTAATGGTTCGGCCATTATGGGTGGGTTTGGGAGGGAAAGTGGTTTGAATTTGAAGGGTGGGGTTGGTGGGAATTTATGAAGGATGGATGTGAGTGGTGAAGAGAAAGATGGGATTTGATAGGTGAAGGGTTTTTGGGGAAGAGGTGTTGAGGTGATTGGTGAATGGGGGAAGAAGAGAGAGAGTGGTGGTGGGGTCCTGTGGGGTCCACAGATCCTGTGGTGTCAAGGAAAAGTCATCCCTACACCAAATGGCATCAAAATTCACGTTTTGAGCCAATTCTGGCGTTAAACGCCGGGCTGGTGCCCATTCCTGGCGTTTAACGCCAGGTTCTTGCCCTTTCCTGGCGTTTAACGCCAGTCTGGTGCCCCTTTCTGGCGTTAAACGCCCAGAATGGTGCCAGACTGGACGTTAAACGCCCAGCTGCTAGGCTTACTGGCGTTTAAACGCCAGCAGCATCTTCCTCCAGGGTGTGCTGTTTTTCTTCCTGTTTTTCATTCTGTTTTTGCTTTTTCAGTTAATTTTGTGACTTCTCATGATCATCAACCTACAAAAAAGATAAAATAACAAAAGAAAATAATTAAATATAAAACATTGGGTTGCCTCCCAACAAGCGCTTCTTTATTGTCACTAGCTTGACAGAGGACTCTCATGGAGCCTCAGAAATGCTCAGAACCGTGTTGGAACTTCCCAACACCAAACTTAGAGTTTGAATGTGGGGGTTCAACACCAAACTTAGAGTTTGGTTGTGGCCTCCCAACAACAAACTTAGAGTTTGATTGTGGGGGCTCTGTTTGGCTCTGTTTTGAGAGAAGCTCTTCATGCTTCCTCTCTATGATGACAGAGGGATATCCTTGGGCCTTAAACACCAAGGATTCTTCATTCACTTGAATGATCAACTCTCCTCTATCAACATCAATCACAGCCCTTGCTGTGGCTAGGAAGGGTCTGCCAAGGATGATGGATTCATCCATGCACTTCCCTGTCTCTAGGACTATGAAATCAGTAGGGATGTAATGGTCTTCAACTTTAACCAGAACATCCTCTACAAGTCCATGGGCTTGTTTTCTTGAGTTGTCTGCCATCTCTAGTGAGATCTTTGCAGCTTGCACCTCAGAGATCCCTAGCTTCTCCATTACAGAGAGAGGCATGAGGTTTACACTTGACCCTAAGTCACACAAGGCCTTCTTGAAGGTCATGGTGCCTATGGTACAAGGTATAGAAAACTTCCCAGGATCCTGCCTCTTTTGAGGTAGTTTCTGCCTAGACAAGTCATTCAGTTCTTTGGTGAGCAAAGGGGATTCATCCTCCCAAGTCTCATTTCCAAATAACTTGTCATTTAGCTTCATGATTGCTCTAAGGTATTTAGCAACTTGCTCCTCAGTGACATACTCATCCTCTTCAGAGGAAGAATACTCATCAGAGCTCATGAATGGCAGAAGTAAGTCCAATGGAATCTCTATGGTCTCAGTTTGAGCCTCAGATTCCCATGGTTCCTCATTGGGGAACTCATTGGAGGCCAGTGGACGCCCAGTGAGGCCTTCCTCAGTGGCGTTTACTGCCTCTTCTCCCTCCCAGGATTCGGCCAAGTTGATGGCTTTGCACTCTCCTTTTGGATTTTCTTCTGTATTGCTTGGGAGAGTACTTGGAGGGAGTTCAGTAATTTTCTTGCTCAGCTGACCCACTTGTCCTTCCAAATTTCTGATGGAGGACCTTGTTTCAGTCATGAAACTGAGTGGTTTTGATCAGATCAGAGACCATGGTAGCTAAGTCAGAGGTATTCTGCTTAGAGCTCTCTGTCTGTTGCTGAGAAGATGATGGAAAAGGCTTGCTATTGCTAAACCTGTTTCTTCCACCATTATTGTTATTGAAACCTTGTTGAGGTCTCTGTTGATCCTTCCTTGAAAGATTTGGATGATTCCTCCATGAAGGATTATAGGTGTTTCCATAGGGTTCTCCCATGTAATTCACCTCTTTCATTGAAGGGTTCTCAGGATCATAAGCTTCTTCCTCAGATGAAGCTTCTTTAGTACTGCTTGGTGCATTTTGCATTTCAGATAGACTTTGAGAAATCATATTGACTTGTTGAGTCAATATTTTGTTCTGAGCCAATATGGCATTCAGAGTGTCAATCTCAAGAACTCCTTTCTTCTGACTAGTCCCATTGTTCACAGGATTCCTTTCAGAAGTGTACATGAATTGGTTATTTGCAACCACTTCAATCAGTTCTTGAGCTTCAGTAGGCGTCTTCTTCAGATGAAGAGATCCTCCAGAAGAGCTATCCAAAGACATCTTGGACAGTTCAGAGAGACCATCATAGAAAATACCTATGATGCTCCATTCAGAAAGCATATCAGTGGGACACTTTCTGATTAATTGTTTGTATCTTTCCCAAGCTTCATAGAGGGATTCTCCTTCCTTCTGTCTGAAGGTTTGGACTTCCACTCTAAGCTTACTCAATTTTTGAGGTGGAAAGAACTTTGCCAAGAAGGCATTGACTAGCTTTTCCCAAGAGTCCAGGCTTTCTTTAGGTTGAGAGTCCAACCATGCTCTAGCTCTGTCTCTTACAGCAAAAGGGAATAGCATCAGTCTGTAGACCTCAGGGTCAACCCCATTAGTCTTGACAGTGTCACAGATTTGCAAGAATTCAGCTAAAAACTGATGAGGATCTTCTAATGGAAGTCCATGGAACTTGCAATTCTGTTGCATTAGAGAAACTAATTGAGGCTTAAGCTCAAAGTTGTTTACTCCAATGGCAGGGATAGAGATGCTTCTCCCATAGAAATCGGGAGTAGGTGCAGTGAAGTCACCAAGCACCTTCCTTGCATTGTTGGCATTGTTGTTGTTTTCGGCTGCCATGAGTTCTTCTTCCTTGAAGAGTTCGTTCAGGTGCTCTAAAGAGAGTTGTGCTTTGGCTTCTCTTAGCTTTCTCTTCAAGGTCCTTTCAGGTTCAGGATCAGCCTCAACAAGAATGCCTTTGTCTTTGCTCCTGCTCATAAGAAAGAGAAGGGAACAAGAAAATGTGGAATCCTCTATGTCACAGTATAGAGATTCCTTTAGGTGTCAGAGGAAAAGAAGAGTAGAAGACAGAAGTAGAAAATTCGAACTTATCAGAGAAGATGGAGTTCGAATTTTGCATTAAGGAATAGTATTAGTCCATAAATGGAAGGATGTGAGAAGGAGGGAAGTAATTTTCGAAAATTAAGTGAAAAATTTTGAAAACATTTTTGAAAAACATTACTTAATTTTCGAAAATGAAAATGGAAAAGAAATCAAGTGATTTTTGAAAAAGATTTCGAAATTAGAAATCAAAAGGATTTGATTGAAAACTATTTTGAAAAAGATGTGGTTAAGAAGATATGATTGATTTTAAAAAATGTGATTGAGAGGATATGATTTGAAAAACATTTTTAAAAAGATTTGATTTGAAAATTAAAAACTTGACTAACAAGAAAAGATATGATTCAAACATTAAACCTTTCTCAACAGAAAAGGCAACATACTTGAAATGTTGAATCAAATCATTAATTGATAGTAAGTATCTTAAAAATGGAAACAAAATTGGTTTTGAAAAAGATTTGATTGGAAAATTGATTTGAAAAAGATTTGATTTGGAAAAGATTTTGAAAACTTAGAAAAAATTTGATTTGAAAACAAAATCTTCCCCTCTAGCCATCCTGGCGTTAAACGCCCAGAATGGTATCCATTCTGGCGTTTAACACCCAAAATGCTACCCTTTTGGGTGTTAAACGCCCAACCAGGTACCCTGGCTGGCGTTTAAACGCCAGTCTGTCCTTCTTCACTGGGCGTTTTGAACGCCCAGCTTTTTCTGTGCAATTCCTCTGCTGTATGTTCTGAATCTTCAATTTCTCTGTATTATTGACTTGAAAAGACACAAATTAAAAATATTTTTGGATTTTTAATAATAAGGACAAACCAAAATGCAACAAGAATCAAATAACAATGCATGCAAGACACCAAACTTAGCAGTTTGTATACTACTGACACTAACAAAATGAAAATGCATATGAGACACACAAAACAATCAAGTCAATTGAATTCAAAGATCAGAGCAAGTAAATCATCAAGAACATCTTGAAGATCACTTAGACACATGCATGCAATTGACACCAAACTTATGATGAGACACTAGACTCAAACAAGAAATATTTTTTTTGGATTTTATGATTTTGTAAAATTTTTTTGTGTTTTTCGAAAATTAAGTGGAAAAAGGTATCAAAATTCTTAATGAGAATTCCAGGAATCAGTGCAATGCTAGTCTAAGACTCCGGTCCAGGAATTAGACATGGCTTCACAGCCAGCCAAGCTCTCAAAGAAAGCTTCGGTCCAAAATACTAGACATGGCCAGAGGCCAGCCAAGCCTTAGCAGATCATTGCTCCAAAAGCAAGATTGATAAGAAATCAACAAGCTCTTGTGGTGATAAGTTGAAACCTCGGTCCAATGAAATTAGACATGGCTTCTCAGCCAGCCAGATTTCAACAAATCATCATGAAACTCTAGAATTCATCTTCAAGAATTTCGAAAAAATAAATACCTAATCTAAGCAACAAGATGAACCGTCAGTTGTCCAAACTTGAACAATCCCCGGCAATAACGCCAAAAATTTGGTGTTGTTGCCGGATCTTGGCACTGATGTTACCAAAAGCTTGCTCAAAACTTGAACAATCCCCGGCAACGGCGCCAAAAACTTGGTGCGCGAAATTGTGAACAATACTTTTTCACAACTCTCATAATCCCCGGTCATGAGCCCCAAAAACTTTGTGGCTCAATACCATGGCATTACACAACTTCGCACAACTAACCAGCAAGTGCACTGGGTCGTCCAAGTAATAAACCTTACGCGAGTAAGGGTCGATCCCACGGAGATTGTTAGTATTGAAGCAAGCTATGGTTATCTTGTAAATCTTAGTCAGGCAAACTCAAATGGTAATGGTGATGAACGAAAATAACACAAAGGTAAAGATAGAGATACTTATGTAATTCATTGGTAGGAACTTCAGATAAGCGCATGAAGATGCCTTCCCTTTCGTCTCTCTGCTTTCCGACTGTCTTCATCCAATCCTTCTTACTCCCTTCCATGGCAAGCTTAAGCAAGGGTTTCACCGTTGTCAGTGGCTACCTCCCATCCTCTCAGTGAAAGCGATTGCATATGCTCTGTCACAGCATAGCAGAATTCATCTGTCGGTTCTCAATCAGGCCGGAATAGAATCCAGTGATTCTTTTGCGTCTGTCACTAACGCCCCGCCCTCAGGAGTTTGAAGCACGTCACAGTCATTCAATCATTGAATCCTACTCAGAATACCACAGACAAGGTTAGACCTTCCGGATTCTCTTGAATGCCGCCATCAGTTCTCGCCTATACCACGAAGACTCTGATCTCACGGAATGGTTGGCTCGTTTGTCAGACGAGCACTCGGTTGTCAGGCGATCAACCATGCATCGTGCAATCAGGAATCCAAGAGATATTCACTAGGGCCTTGATCGCTTGTAGAACAAGAGTGGTTGTCAGTCACCTTGTTCATGGGTGAGAATGATGATGAGTGTCACGGATCATCACATTCATCAAGTTGAAGAACAAGTGATATCTTGGATAAAGAACAAGCGGAATTGAATGGAAGAACAATAGTAATTGCATTAATACTCGAGGTACAGCAGAGCTCCGCACCTTAATCTATGGTGTGTAGAAACTCCACCGTTGAAAATACATAAGCATGAGGTCTAGGCATGGCCGAATGGCCAGCCTCCCAATGATCTAAGAACTAAAATGTCCAAAGATGATTTAGAGATCTAAAGTGATCAAAAGATTTTTAATACAATAGTAAAAGGTCCTATATATAGAAAACTAGTAACCTAAGGTGTACAGAGATGAGTAAATGACATAAAAATCCTCTTCCGGGCCTACTTGGTGTGTGCTTGGGCTGAGCAATGAAGCATTTTTCGTGCAGAGACTCTTCTTGGAGTTAAACGCCAGCTTTAGTGCCAGTTTGGGCGTTTAACTCCCATTTGGGTGCCAGTTCCAGCGTTTAACGCTGGGATTTCTTGAGGTGACTTTGAACACCGGTTTGGGCCATCAAATCTTGGGCAAAGTATGGACTATCATATATTGCTGGAAAGCCCAGGATGTCTACTTTCCAACGCCGTTGAGAGCGCGCCAATTGGGCTTTTGTAGCTCCAGAAAATCCACTTAGAGTGCAGGGAGGTCAGAATCCAACAGCATCTGCAGTCCTTTTTGGTCTCTGAATCAGATTTTTGCTCAGGTCCCTCAATTTCAGCCAGAAAATACCTGAAATCACAGAAAAACACACAAACTCATAGTAAAGTCCAGAAAAGTGAATTTTAACTAAAAACTAATAAAAATATACTAAAAACTAACTAGATCATACCAAAAACATACTAAAAACAATGCCAAAAAGTATACAAATTATCCGCTCATCACTCTCCTTATAGATCTTGGCATTTTCATAGGCTTGAGACATGAACTCCTCCAATTCTCGCAGTTGCAAGATCCTTTTCTCACCAACGGCAGCACTATCAAGATTTAGTAATTTGAAAGCCCAGAATGCTTTGTGTTCCAGCTCCAAGGGTAGATGACAAGCCTTTCCATACACCAATTGATATGGGGACATCCCAATTGGTGTTTTAAAGGCTGTCCTATATGCCCAAAGAGCGTCATCCAGCATTTCGACCAGTCCTTTCTTGATGCTCCCACAGTCTTTTCCAAGATCCTTTTGAGCTCTCTGTTGGAGATCTCTGTTTGCCCACTTGTTTGGGGGTGATAAGGTGTGGCAACCTTATGCTTTACCCCATATCTTAGGAGAAGATTCTCTAATGGTCTGTTGCAAAATGGCTTCCTCCATCACTGATGAGAGCTCGTGAAACTCCAAACCGGCTGAAAATATTCTTTCTGAGGAAGTTCATGACCACTTTGTTATCATTTGTTGGGGTTGCAATGGCCTCTACCTACTTGGATACATAGTCCACTGCCACCAAAATATACTTGTTTGAATATGAGGTTGGGAATGGTCCCATGAAATCGATCCCCCACACATCAAACAGTTCAAGGTCTAAGATGAAGTGCTGCGGCATCTCATTTCTTTTGGGCAAATTTCCAGTCCTTTGACATTCATTGCAGCTCTTCATTAGTTCTTTGGCATCCTTGAAAATAGTGGGCCAAAAGAATCCACACTGCAGTACTTTGGCTGTAGTTCTTTCCCCTCTAAAGTGGTCTCCATAGCAAGAACCATGGTAATTCCATAGGACTTCTCGTCCTTCTTCCTCTGAAATGCATCTTCTAAGTATTCTATCTGAATATTCCTTGAAGAGATATGGCTCATCCTAGATTAAGTATTTATCATCATTAATGAGCTTCCTTCTTTGATGTTTGTTGATCTCTGGAGGCACTTCCCCAGTTGCTTTAAAATTGGCAATGTCTGCTAATGAGCAGATAATTTATACGCTTTTTGGCATTATTTTTAGGTAGTTTTTAGTATGATTTAGCTATTTTTTAGTATATTTTTATTAGTTTTTATGAAAAATTCACATTTCTGGACTTTACTATGAGTTTGTGTGTTTTTCTGTGATTTCAGGCATTTTCTGGCTGAAATTGAGGGACTTGAGCAAAGATCTAATTCAGAGGCTGAAAAAGGATTGCTGATGCTGTTGAATTCTGACCTCCCTGCACTCAAAATAAATTTTTTGGAGCTACATAAATCCAAATGGCGCACTCTCAATTGAGTTAGAAAGTAGACATCCAGATCTTTCCAGCAATATATAATAGTTCATACTTTTTCCAAGTTTAGACGATGCAAACTGGCGTTCAACGCCAGCTTTTTGCCCTATTCTGGCGTTAAACGCCAGAAACAAGTTGCAAGCTAGAGTCAAACGCCAAAAATAAGTTACAAACTGGTGTTTAACTCCAAGAAAAGTCTCTACACATGAAAGCTTCAATGCTCAGTCCAAGCACACACCAAGTGGGCCCGGAAGTGGATTTCTGCATCATTTACTTATTTTTGTAACCCTAGTAACTAGTTTAGTATAAATAGAACTTTTTACTATTGTACTAGGGAGCTTTTGGAACATCTTTGGACCATTGTTCACGTTTTGGGAGGCTGGCCATTCGGCCATGCCTACCCTATTTTCACTTATGTATTTTCAATGGTGGAGTTTCTGCACATCATAGATTAAGGTGTGGAGCTCTGCTGTTCCTCGAGTATTAATGCAAAGTACTATTGTTCTTCTATTCAGTTCATGCTTATTCTTATTCTAAGATATTCATTCTCACACAAGAACATGATGAATGTGATGATTATGTGACACCCATCACCATTCTCACTTATGAACGCGTGGTTAACAACCACTTCCGTTCTACATGAAGACAAGCTTGAATGTATATCTCTTGGGTTTCTAATCAATGATTCACATCGACTCCCCTCTAACAATGGGGCATCTGAATCCGAGATTAGAATCTTCGTGGTATAAGCTAGAATCAATTGGCAGCATTCTTGAGATCCGAAAAGTCTAAACATTGGCTGTGGTATTCCGAGTAAGATCTGGGATGGGATGACTGTGACAAGCTTTAATCTCGCGGCTGTAGGGCGTAGTGACAGACGCAAAAGGATAGTAAATCCTATTCCTACACAATCAAGAACCAATAGCTGATTAGCCATATGATATATGTGCATGGTATTTTTCATCTGAGACGAGAAATCCGACAGTTGATTAGCCGTACAGAAATCGTAGAGGACCATTTTCACTGAGAGGACAGGAAGTAGCCATTGACAACGGTGACACCCAACATACAGCTTGCCATAGAAAGGAGTATGAAGGATTGGACGAAGGCAGTAGGAAAGTAGAGATTCAGAAGGAATAACGCATCTCCATACGCTTATCTAAAATTCTCACCAATGAATTACATAAGTATCTCTATCTTTATTTTATGTTTAGTTATCTTTTAATTATCAAAACTTCATAACCATTTGAATCTGCCTGACTGAGATTTACAAGATGACCATAGCTTGCTTCAAGCCGACAATCTCTGTGGGATCGACCCTTACTCACGTAAGGTTTATTACTTGGATGACCCAGTGCACTTGCTGGTTAGTTGTGCGAAGTTGTGAAAAAGAGTTGAGATTACAATTGTACATACCAAGTTGTTGGCGCCATTGAGATCACAATTTCGTGCACCATCTGCAAACCAGGGTGCCTTGTGAACCAACATTAGTTGTCCGTCTGGAAAGAACTCATTCACACTTGAGTCATGTGTGCCACCTTTCTCACAAGGGATTCTAGATAGATGATCTACTACCTTGTTCTCCACTCCTTTCTTGTCTTTAATCTCAATATTAAATTCTTGCAACAACAAGATCCATCTTATCAATCTTGGTTTTGACTCCTGCTTGGCAAACAAATATTTAAGTGATGTGTGATCAGTAAAAATAATCACTTTGGAGCCAATGAGATATGATCTAAATTTATCGAATGCAAACACTATTGCCAACAACTCCTTTTTCAGTGGTGGTGTAATTCTTTTTAGTGTCATTAAGGACTTTGCTGGCATAGTATATGACATGCACCAAGTTATCTTTCCTCTATCCTAGCATTGCCCCAACTGCAAAGTCGGATGCATCACACATCAGCTCAAATGGCAAATACAAATCAGGTGGGGTAATGATAGGGGCTGAGGAAAGTTTCTTTTTCAAGTTTTCAAACGCTAGCATGCACTTCTGATAAAAAACAAAGGATGTATTAGACACAAGAAGATTACTTAAAGGCTTAGCTATTTTTGAAAAATTTTTAATAAATCTTCTGTAAAAGCCAGCATGCCCTAAAAAGCTCCTAATTTCCTTGACATCACTTGGTGGAGGTAATTTCTCAATTAATTCCACCTTAGCTCTGTCCACCTCAATGCTTTGGTTAGAAACCTTATGACCAAGAACTATTCCTTCTGTCACCATAAAATGGCATTTCTCCCAATTCAAAACCAAATTGGTCTCTTGACATCTTTTTAATACCAAGGCGAGGTGATTTAGGCAATTAGGAAAGGAGTTCCCGAATACTGAAGAGCCATCCATAAAGATTTCAATGAACTTTTCTATCATATCTGAGAGTATAGAAAGCATGTAGCGTTGAAAAGTTGCAGGTGCATTACATAGCCCAAATGGCATGCGCCTATAAGCAAACATTCCATATGGACAAGTGAATGATGTTTTTTCCTGGTCTCTTGGATCGACCACTATTTGATTGTATCCTGAATAACCATCTAGAAAATAATAATATGCATGTCCTGCAAGCCTTTCGAGCATTTGATCCATGAAAGAGAGTGGGAAGTGATCTTTTCTTGTAGCCTCATTAAGTTTTTTGTAATCAATGCACATCCTCCATCCTGTGACGGTTCGTGTAGGGATGAGCTCATTCCTTTCAATGGGCACTATAGTGATGCCTCCTTTCTTGGGGATCACTTGGACGGGGCTCACCCATGGGCTATCTGAAATTGGGTAAATTACCCCTCCCTGCCACAGTTTCATGACTTCCTTCTGCACCACCTCTTTCATGACTGGATTCAGCCTCCTTTGGGATTGAATGGAGGGTTTGGCATCATCTTCCAACAGTATCTTATGCATGCATATGGCCAAACTGATTCCTTTTAAGTTAGCAAGGGTCCATCCAATGGCGTCTTTATGCTTTTGCAACACTTTGATTAATTCTTCCTCTCGTTCTTGGCTGAGAGCTGAATTTATAATAACGGGTAATTTTCATTATTTCCCAAATATGCATATTTGAGGGTGGGTGGTAATGCTTTCAGTTCAAGCTTGGGTGCTTCTTTTTCTTCATTCTTCGCTTCTAATGTGCCCTGAACAAGAACTTCGGCTGCTGCAGCCTCTTCGTTTGATGCGGGTTCTTCTTCTGACATCTCCTCAAGTTCTTCCTCCTCAAGGGTTTCTTGTACTAAAACTTCCATTGAATCCAACCTCATGCATTCTCCTAGTGATTCCTGTGGGTAGCTCATGGCATTGAACACATTGAATACCATCTTTTCATCATGTAACCTAAGGGTAAGTTCGCCCTTTTGGATATCTATGATGGCTCCGGCAGTAGCTAAGAATGGCCTTCCCAAAATGATGGAGGCTTTGACTTCTTCCTCCATATCCAACACTACAAAGTCTGCTGGGAAGATGAAGTCCCCCACTTTTACCAACAAGTTTTGCACTACTCCATGGGAAAACTTGAATGATCGATCTGCCAATTGAAGGGCCATTCTTGTTGGTTTAGCCTCCTCAACCTTCATTCTTCTCATCATTTCTAAGGACATCAGATTTATGATAGCTCCCAAATCACATAAAGTTTTTTTCCACTGTGATTTCCCCAATGATACAAGGGATTTTGAAGCTCCCTGGGTCCTTCAATTTCTGGGGTAGCTTGTGTTGAATGATAGCACTACATTCCTCAATTAGTACAACAGTCTCATTATTCTTCCAACATATCTTCTTGGTAATCAATTCCTTTAAGAACTTAGCATAGAGCGGCATCTGATCTATTGCCTCAACAAAGGGTATGTTAATCTGTAGACTCTTAAAGACTTCCAAGAATCATGAGAATTGGTTGTCATTTCCATTCTTGATGTGAGTTGGGAGTAGGAGTTCGTGCTCCCTCTTGTCTTTCTTTGTTTTCATCCATTTTCTTCTCTTGTGCTTCCTTTGATGTCTCCTTCAATTCCCTTCCACTCCTGAGTGTGATGGCCTTACATTCCTCCTTTGGGTTTGCATTAGTGTTGTTACAAAGGTTGTGGTTAGGAACTTGCTTGAATAGGTAGCTAATCTGTGTCTCAAGTTTCTTGATGGCTACATCCTGATTTTGCATGTTGGATCGCACTTCCTCCCTGAACGCTCTACTGTCTTGAATTTCCTTGCATATGCCTTCGAGCAGAGTCTCAATCATGGAGAGTCTATCTTCAGATGATGATGGTGAGTTGAGGTTAGAGGGTTGAGAATGACTATTTTGGATCTGATATGGATGTTGAGAAGAGTTATTGGGTGGGTGTTGATATGGCCTTTGAGTTGAGTGTTGATAGACTGCATTATTGTTTTGGTTGGGTTGTGACGCCACTGATCTTGGCCTTGGTCTTGCTGGTTTCTCCACAAAAAATTTGGGTGGTTCTTCCAACCCATCGTATGACTACCTTGATGTGTTTCCAACATAGTTGGCCTGTTCCCAATCACCCCCTTCCTCTATATTCACTTCTTCTTGAGCTGGTGGTGGGGTGGTGACTATTGCAATTTAATTCTTTTCCATCTACTTGGTAAGGTCAGCCAATTACTTGGTGATCATCTTGTTTTGAGTCAGCAATGCATCCATGTGATTTAGCTCCATTACTCCTCGGTTGTTGCTCCTATCAGAGGCATAGAAAAACTCATTGTTGGCCACAGTTTCTATGATGTCTATGACTTCTTCAATGGTCTTTTTCTTGTTTAGAGATCCCCTTGAAGAGTGGTCCAATGCCTTCTTTGATTCATAAGACAAGCCTTCATAGAAGATGTGCAGCTGCACCCATTCTTGAACATGTCTGGTGGGCACCTTCTTGTCAAGTCTTTGTACCTCTCCCATGCTTTATAGAGAGTTTTACCATCTTGCTGCCTGAATGTTTGGACCTTAGCCCTCAATCTATTGACTCTTTGAAGAGGATAAAATCTTGCCATGAACTTGTTTACCAAATCTTCCCAAGTCGTCAGACTCTCCCTTGGAAAGGATTCTAGCCATTTAGATGCTTTGTCCCTAAGAGAGAAGGGGAACAAAAGCAATCTATAGGTGTCAGGATGAACACCATTAGACTTCATAGTATCACATATTCTTAGGAAAGTGGTTAAGTGTTGATTAGGATCTTCTTGGGTGCCTCCTCCAAATGAGCAATTGTTCTGAACAAGGGTGATGAGTTGAGGGTTCAATTCAAAGTTATTGGCATGTATGGTTAGTTTTTGGATGCTACTTCCACAATTTTCTGGATTTGGATTAATGCAAGAGTCTAGAACTCTTCTCTCTTGCCCAGCATGGTTTACTGCACCTTCTCTGGCATGGTTATGTGTCTCCTCCTCATGGTGGTTCTCCATGTTCTTCTCCATGTCTATCTCTAAGTTCTCCTCTTCTTCTTCTACACCAACAACCTTCTTCCTTCTTGTTTTCCTCCTTAATCTAAGAAGGGTCCTCTCAGGTTCAGATTCAAAGGAGGTTGACGCTCCACTTCTTCTACCTGTCATACAATTAGCAGAGCACACAAGCAAGAGAAAAGTGAAGAAATCACTCTTGTTAAGATTGTTGTTAGTGTGAGTGACACAATTTATCAAACAGTTAGTGGATTAGTTGAATAGGAATGTAAATAACCAAATAAAACACAATAAAATAATAAAAGAAAATTGCTAAAATTGGAAGTAATAACAGAATAAAATAAACAAAACAAAAGAAATGTGCTCAATCTAGTTATCCTCTAATTTAATCATTGTCAATACAAAATCAATCCCCAGCAACGGCGCCATAAACTTGATGCACGAAAACATGTATCACTACAAATTTCCCTTCAGCAAGTATACTGAATTTTCATCAAGTAAAAACTCACAATAGAGTGAGGTTGAATCCCACAGGGATTGATTGGTCGAGCAACTTTAATTAGAGTAGTGTTCTAGTTGAGCTAAGAAAAGTTGAGTTGAGAATTGCAGAAAATTAAATGGCGGGAAAGGTAAATGACAGGAAATGTAAATGCTGAAAATAAATGGCAGAATGTAAATTGCAGAAAAGTAAATTGTAGAATCTTAAATGGGAATTTGGGGAGATGAGCATCAAAGTAAATAGTAGAAATTAAAGAGAATGGGTAAGATCAGAAATGGGGAGTTCATTGGGCTTAGGAGATGTTGTATTCTCCGGATTAAGTTCATTCTCATCTTTTTCACA
Source organism: Arachis hypogaea (assembly GCF_003086295.3). Lineage (NCBI taxonomy): Eukaryota > Viridiplantae > Streptophyta > Magnoliopsida > Fabales > Fabaceae > Arachis > Arachis hypogaea. The sequence continues at coordinate 25,992,105 of NC_092039.1, forward strand.
ATCAATGCATTCATTGATCTCCTTGGCAATCTTAAGTGATTGGATCTCAATTTCTTAGCAACCCAATCTCTCTAAGCTTGAACAATTGCCCAATTCGTTGATTTAATTGCTCATGGGAAGAGATAAAGTATGGTCACTGATTATACCACATGCATTTCCGAATCAAAGTGTTGGTAGGATTATATGTCACTATATCCACCCAAACCCCAATCCGGTCTAGCATGAGAAAGCATTTCTAGCATGATATCCTTATTCCTCTTCCAAGGTTATGAGGAGATCCAATTATGGAGAGCTTCTTTTCCAAGATAACTAACCAATTGGATGAATATCAAAAGCTTTCTAGTAAAATCAAGAGAAAAGAAAGAGAAAGAAGAATGAAAATTACAATTGATCCATCAAATTACAACAGAGCTCCCTAACCCAATGAAAAGGGGTTTAGTTGTTCATAGCTCTGGAAATGGAAAGCCAAAATGAAGAGTGCATTGTAAAGTAAACCAAATTGCAGAGAAAGTAAATATATAGAGTGTTTACAATTCTTTGATCTCTAGATCCCAATTCCAATCCCCTTTTTAGTTCAAAACTACTCCTATATATACTACTCCTCTGATCTTCTATCAGCTCTGCAAGTTTGGATATGGGCCTTTGATCTTTAGTTGAAGCAGTTACAGTCTTTAGTGGGCTTAGCTTTGCTTGCAGAAGGAAGTTGAGTCAGGCATGGTTCACGTTTAGTCAATGCGTTAGTGGTGTTAACGTTTAGTACAAATCCTGGTTCGAAGACGTTAGAGACGCTAACTTTGTCTCTAACATCCCAACCCACTTGAGCTACGTTAACTCATACGTTAGTGGCACTTTTCCTATCCTTCGCTAGAGTTATTGGTGCTAACTTCGCCAATAACGCTACAACCTTGCTTTTCTCCCACGTTAATGGTCCATGTTAGTGTTACTAACGTGGCTATCAATGTAGGCATGGCATGACACGAAGACGTTAGTGACACTAACTTTGTCACTAATGTTACAAAACTCCTTCTCTTCCACGTTAGTGCTCATGTTAATGGCATTAACGTGGCCACTAACGTGGGCATACTGGCCATCTCCAACGTTAGTGACAAAGTTAGTGTCACTAACGTTGGCTTCTAATACTCCTTGCTCCACGATACCTCCTATGTTAGTGGCACTAACGTGGGTAAACTTCGCCTGATCCAACATTAGTGACAAAGTTAGTGTCACTAACGTTGGCGATCCTTTTTGCTCCACGTTAGAGCTCACGTTAATGGTGTTAACGTGGTTGTTTGTGCCCTTTGCAACGTTATTGGTGTTAACTTTACCACTAATGTTGGAGCTTCTTCTTTTCTTCCACGTTAGTCTCTACATTAGTGCAACTAACGTGGCAACTAACGTGGGTTAATATGGCCTTCAAAGACGTTAGTGGTGTTAACTTTACCACTAACGTTGTAAGCTTGCTCTCTTCTATGCTTCATTTGTCCTAAAATCAAACAAACAAAGTGCATTAAAGCTTTGTTCTAGATTATGAGATCTTGCATCATCTAAATTAGCATTCAATTCAAGCATTATTCTCATGAAATCATTTAAAGTTCATAATGTTTGCTTGAATCAAGATGTAAGTGCATATTCACCCAAAACTTGCTTATTAACTAAGAAAATGCATGAAACTACCTAAAATATGTAAATAAAAGTGCTCTGGCCAAGATGCCCTGGCATCAGGCTTGTAACTCATCATTTAAAGTGATGTCATTATTTGTCAGTTAGTTCACAGTCTCCTGAAATATGCTCAAGTGCTCTGGTATTGATTTTCCTTCAATATATTTTATATTGACTAGCTTCCGAATCAAGAATGCTTTACTTTGTACATTCTTCCTCTCATATAACTTCTTTAATTTCTTCCACATCTTCTCAGCATTAGTTTCAGTGTCAACATGAGGATACATGCTAAGATCGAGCCATGTCCTAATCAAAGTAACTGCCTGATAAACCACTATTTTATGATATATTTTGGACTAAATTGAGTGGGTTTTGTCAACTATTCTCACACTTATTTATGTAAATTGCATGTTTTTCATTTCCTTCCTAATTTTGTGCTATGATTAAAAACATGCTTCCTAAGCCTTAAAATTGTTAATTTTTAATTCTCCTTTATTACCATTTGATGTCGTGATGTATTTGTGACATGTTTTTAGATTTACAGGGCATGAATGGCTCAAAGGTTGAAGATGAAGCATGTTAAAGTGGAAGGAGCACAAGAAACTAAAGAGCTGAGAAGCAAGGAGCGACGCGCACGCATGGCCAACGCGTGTGCGTGACCAGGAGCGTCGTTTAGCAACGCGTACGTGTGGCTGACATGTACGCGTGACAGAGCGTCACGTGCTGCACTTAACAAAAATCACTGGGGGCAATTTTTGGGCAAACCCAGTTTCAAGCCCGAAAACACAGGCTAGAGGCAGAGGTGGAGCTGAGACTAAAGACACTTTCACTTTAGTTTTTGTTTAGTTTTTGAATTCTAGAGAGAAAAACCACTACTTCTCCTAGGGTTCTTAGCATTCTAAGTTCATCTTTGAATTAGATCTTGAGAGTGCTGCCACTACCTTCAATTGAAGTCAATTTCCTTCTAGTTTTCTGTTCTAATTTCTCTATTACTTTGTTCTATTTGATTATTGTGCACTCATGTTTCGATCTTGTCATTCTTGAATTTAATCAATGCATTGAATTATTTCTATGTTTATTTTTATTGCTTGTTTGATCCGTTTTAATTAATTGTCAGTGCCAAATTTTGATTTTATTAATTTATTATAATTACCATGTCTTTTATTTATTCCTATTATATGTTTATAAAAATAGCATTCATGTTAATGACTTAAAGCTCTCAACTTGGCTTAGGAGTTGATTAAATGGGATTTCTTGAGTTGTGATACTCAAGTGTTGATCTGTAAGTGGGAATTGCTGGCTAACTCAATTTTCACCAACTCTAGTCCTTCCCTAGGAAGTAACTAGGACTTGTGAATCAGAGTTAGTGACAATCACTTGACTTTTCTTCAATTGTTAGAGGATAACTAAGTGGAAGCAATGAACATTTACTATCATACTTGGGAAAGACAACAAGGATAGAAACTCCAATTAATCTCCTCTAACTAAGGCCTTTTATTTCAAATACACAACACCTCTTGTTATCTGCTCATTGCCTTAATTTCTATTTATTTATTCTTTCAATGTCAACTTTAAAAATATTCAGAAAAATCCTGACCAATAATTTACATCATTATGTCAACTCTTTGGGAAAACGACCCGGAATTCTACTCCCGGTTATTTATTTTTAATTGTGACACACTTTTAAATTGATAGTGGAATTGTCGTCGGTTAAGACTGTACTTGCAATGCTATCTTTATCAGAAATTCTTAACCGGCATTTTTCCACCCATCACTGCCTTCTGATCCAACTTCTTCCATTCAGTATCGGATTTAGTACCTTTGGATTTACCCCTTCCACAGGATCATACACGTCCTTACTGTACAACATATCTTCTATGAGGGTCTTCTAAATCGAGTAATTTTTGGAATTCAATTTGATCATATTTGGCTTATGAGTATTTTTCTCCATTTAATTAGCATAGAAATAAACAATCAAAGCTTTGGATACCACTTTGTTGGAAAAAACAACTGAGGTTCAAATAAAAATCTGTCTAACAACGGAAGCACCAAAATTTTTTCCCACAACATGTGCAATTAAATAGGCAACTCCAAAGATACTCCAAATGACAAATATAATGGCAGAAATTAAATAATCAAACACCAGAATTTTCATCAGAGAAAAATTCCCAAAAAGAAGGACCAAAATCTACGGGACCTAATCTAATAAAATTTTTTACTATCAAAATAGTGGATGAATACACAATCAGTCTTCCTAGTAGCACTAGGACATCTCAACAAATAACAAAATACATCATCAAAACTAATGGAATCAACATAAGCTCTCCACAAAAGTGGGTATCTCAAATCAGACAAAAAGAGAAGGCAATACAACTAGCAAGTTATATCCTAATGTTCATCTTTACACTAGAAACAACATACAAAAATTTCATAAAAAATAAAACAAGTTTACCTGCTCAATAGAAGCATATTAAAATAGCCTTTTTCCCCTTTTTGTCTTCTCCTTCGTCGATCTCTTCTCCCTCACTCTAATTTTCTTTCTTTCTTCCAAATATGTGATGCACACTCTCTTTCTCTTCACTTTTTTTCTTTTTCTTCTTACGGTGGCCTTTGCCACTTCTTTTTCTTCTTTTTTTTTTAACTTTAAAGTATAGGTCACATTTGAGTTGGGGACCTACCAACACTATCACTAGGCTAAACTTGAGCTTTACAAATTAAATTGAAGAAGTTCACCACGTTATATCAATAACTGTTAAAATTAATAAAAAAAATGAAATATCAATTTGATTATTTGAAAAAATACTACACCACATCCGACAAATAGCAGCGGTTATGTACAGGATTAGCAGTGCTTTTTAACTGTTGCCAAACGTATAGCAGCGATTGATATATCCGCTGAAAGATAGCGTGCGGCTAAATCGTTAGCAGCGGTTAATAGCAATCGCTGGTATAACCGCTGCTAAATGGTATTTTGCAGCGGTTCTTTCGACTACAAAATCGTAAAAATATGACTGCTTGGAGATGTCACCGGGTGTTAACTGCTGCAAAATGCCATCCATTGATTTATTCTGTTAAGATATAGCAACGGATTTAAAACCGCTGCCAAATGTAGAGTTACACTTTTTTTTAAAAAAACCCAAATTTATAATAAAATATGCCAATTCTTTTATTCTTTATACGTTCTTCCACTCAGTTGCTTTAATTTATTAAAATAACCAATAGCCAATCAAACTACAACACACGAAGCAAAACAAAAATATATGCAAAAGTGAATCATTATAATAGTAATTTAAATTCAGTGCATCGATGACTGTAAACTACAAATAAAGTCACCAAAATGAAAAACTACAAATAAATATCTCAAAAGTCATTATGACAGTGAACAATTAAAGAGTATTCAGATTCCAACATTGAAAATTCAAATCATTAGTGGCCGCACATCATCTTGCATGGGATGAGGTTGGTGCACTTCTCAAAGAATCCAAATCTGCAACTATTTCAAGTGAAAAATTACCTCCTTGTTGCTGGATTATGTATCTTAACAAATTTTCCATTGTCTGCATTTTTGCCTTCTCCTCTGCTGCTTCTGCCTCCATTCTTTGTCTCTTTGCCTTTTACTCTGCTGCTACTACCTTGAGTTCTGCTGCCTCTGCCTTAAGTTTTACAATCTTCATCTGATACTCCTTAATCTGTACACCGTAGTCAGACTGCTGTAGAATGTTACGAAAACACTGACTGAGACATGGACTAAAACCGAGTCCACAAACTCTTCCTAGGTGCTCCTTTCCAAACACTTGTGCAAGGGAATCATTCTGTGAAAATTCCTTGCTGGAGGGGTCTTGGCTCTCAATATGTTCAATTGCTTTCTGCAAACATGTGAGATCTGGATTTACACTAATTTAAATTCAATGGTAGTAATTGCAAAGAGAAATTTGAAAAAGTAAAAAACATGATTTACCCCAACTAGACGCGTATCTTCATTCATATACGAACCATTCTTTTTTTATGACTCATGGTCCATCCCTCTCCTCTACCAATAGGCCTTCCCTGTCGTTGCTCATATAACAATCATATAACAAACAACACTATATTACCAGAAACACGTCAACATTCTAGAACTGAATTTAAATTAATTACTTCTTCATGTCTCTTTCTTCCCATCGTTTTAGAACCTTCGGTATGTGTGTACAGTTGCTTTGAATGATTAATGGCATTTTTTCTACACTTCTCCTACACACAAAATGACAAACATAAATGTTATCGGGATAAATTACTACACTGTTAATGGTTTTATAAGTAAGCCATGTACAACTTCAGGAAACACAATAAAGGATAAGGTGATGAACTTTTAGGTCGTAGTTTTTCCACTATCACAATAAATTTAGCATATTTAGTAATAATTCATGACGATTTAAAATCAAATACAATGAAATATCAACTAAATATTTGTTACCTGTGTGTCCTCGTCCAACCGATATTGAATAAACTTTTTCCAGTGATTTGCCTCTATTCCTGCTGGCTTACGCTTGAGGTTTTCCTCAAAAGTCAGTTCTTTGTCATAAACCTTATGGAACAAATGATTTCTTGCATTCTTCCAGGATCTTCCTATTCTTTGTACAATTCCTTGCTTTATCCTCCCTCTTCCATTGTCCTCATAGTGGAAGACTCGCTACAAGCAGTTCAGATCATAAGATAACACAATAAAGATGATAACGATATTGACATCAGTGCTTTCACACCGTCATTGTAACCATTAACTTTAACTCCAAATCTATTCTACATCATGGAAATTTATACACGATTCATCAACTCAACACATAAACAAATATGATTGAGAACTTTCCACCATGAAAACTTTATCCTAAAGGCTAAGTTTAAAATGCAAGTTTCACAACCAATATAACCATATAAAGAGCAAGAATCACATCCAATATAAGCATGCCTAATCACCTTCAAGATATGAACTGAATCTCCCTTGCTGGACCAGTTTAGTAGTGATCAAGTATATATATCACTTCATTAAATAATGATTTTAGTTACTAATACAATCTGTTAGAACCTTTTGGCAAAGGAACCCATCAAATCCTATTAAAGGAATCAGGCTGAATCTCTTCTACAATAGCTTTCTACAGGCAAGGACAACAAAAACAAAGTTGAAAGGTGAAGGAGTTTTTGGTAGGGAGGTTTGATGAGGAGCAGACCAATATAGTAAGATAAAGAAAACATATAATAATTAACCACCTCAAACAGACTTAAATATTATCAAAAGACACATCATTAGACATGAAGGATTCTCGGCAACAAAATTCAAAGAAGTGAACAAAAAGAAACCCAACACGCACTATCCTTTTCTAGTTTACCAGACTAAAACAAAAAAAAATAGAAAACCAAAGAGATCCACCTACTAACGGAGAGTAGCAGCACAAAAAAACAGCATCCCCAAAGCTAGGAAATAATTAAATAATCTCTCAACAAAAAATTAAAACCACAAAACATTTAAAATTTCAAAGTTAGGAAGGTAACAGAATCAACTTGTGCAAATGTGTTCCAAATTTATTTTCTTCTGACATTTTCATTAACCGAAAGTCATAAATAATAGCTCGTCACTTTCTAATTGAGGACAATAGTAGCAGCTTTAACATTCTCATGAGGTTTATAAGTTTTATCATTATTATTGTTATTATTATTATAACAATTATTAGTTACATTGCTATACACGAAGGACCGAATTAATTGGGGACTAAGCTATATAATAACGTAGTGCAATTTACACTATACAAAAAAGTCCTTAGAAATTTATCGATATTCTATAAAAATCTGTATGGTCGATATCATGTGTGTGCGTCTTAATCTTTCCTTGTATTGTTCATTTAATAGATAAAAAAAAGCATTTTACACCAAGCATTGGTAACGCCTTACTTTATCAAACAAAAAAATAAACATTACCTTAACCTGGTCAAACACATGCTCCTTGGAAGTCTTGCTCATTGCCTTCCAACTTTTTTCACAAATTGGTAACTGTTGAAAATCAGACCCCAATGTCCCCAAGAACCTGCTCAATAGGCCCGCTGCCTGACCAACTTGTTGCAACTCTCTGTTATGGTTTAGTACGATCTTCTTTCCAGGAAGAAGTGCTAATGCCTCCTTAATAGTCAGCTCCATACAAGAAGTCACATCATTTTCTAACAGAGGGAACAAACTTTAAATGTTAGTTTACTAAGAGAATTAGAATGCACGGAGAAGAGTAATTACACTTTCTAAGAAACAAGCATCAAAATAATACCTATGACATCAACAACCTAATAATCGGTGTCCTTTTTTGTTGTTGGCATTGCCTTGACGTTCAACTTCATGTACGGCAAATAAATCGTCAACATGGTCATCGAACGACTCGACCTCATCCGCCTCCGGGTCATAGTCTTCATTTTCTGAATAGTCATCTAAAACTTCATCTAAAATTTATGAGTCATAAGACAATTAACCATTCATGACTTATGGGATTTGATTTAGAAGAATAAAAAAAAGGAATAGCCGAATTGAGTTCATGGATTCAACTTAACCTAGGTATCCATAGAACAATAAATGATTTTTATATCCGAATCGCATTAGAAAAGAAGGGAAATCTACGAGAAAAAAATCATTATATAAATGAGAAAAGCCTCCAAGGTCCCATCCCCAAAATGCTAGGATGCTTTGTATTTGTCGCAGGAGCTCGAGCGTCCCAATGTCACTTGACGGAGCCAGCCGTGTTTCATTGCGCGGTGGTCGAAATGGTATAGAGTTAACACGGGATTGTCAAGTATCGTTGCCAGAATGCGGAGGTGGAGGCGCTCTAGCACGTCGCTGTGCACTTGAAGTATTTGCTCCCGTATCTCGCGTTCTATCCGTGTGCTAAAAACAAAGTAGTTAGTACATCAACCAATTTTTTTCAGTATTCCCACAAATTATATTGAGTAAAAGTCTACCCTAAAAGGCAAATGAACATTTGAAATAAGTGGTGCATTAAATAACTCACTGGAGTAGCGTGAGTTTGACTATTAGGGACAGCTGCAGTTTCGGATGCAGTACTAACGGTGTACTGAGGTTTCCTTGTCATTTGATTATTCCTTTACACAACACAAGGTCATTAGACAATTAGCAAGAGAACAACAATGTAAAACTCAATAGTGCACAATGATTATATCAATTATATGAATCAAGTTTCAAATAATATAGTACACTATTTAACAATTTTGTTGTCTGAATAGTAATAAATAAATGAAATTAATTAATCAAGAAAAGTCTGGTGTCAACTTTTAAAGGTGCTAATATAGGAGACAAACTTGGTGGTGTTAAAGATGACAAGACAACAATTTTTTATCCCCAACAAACACTTCTCTAAGTGATGTGAGAAATTAATGTAACTGAGACCTTGATTAAATCAAAGCAAAGCGAGCATTACAGAAGTTGTTAAATAGAATCATATGACCTCTAAATATCTATCCCATTAATTTTTCCTAAACAAGTCATTTCCAGTTTTGAGGTCTTAATCCAAAGATTGGGGTAAGATACAGTGAATATTGATACTTATTCAACCTTTATATAGCAACAATTTTTAGAAGTAAATCTAATTAATTTTGTAAATGTTTGAATGCAAAGTAACTGGGCTATCTTGCAAGTAAAGTAGCAGATCATCAATGACCAAAGGGAGAAAAATTAAGTATCAGAACATGTGGGGCATTGCAATTTCAGCTTCAGACAATAAAATTGTAAAAATTTTAACTCAAATATATACATACATTAGATCTAAAAATTTTAACACTAAAGTCACTAAAGCAGGAATGGTGAATGACTCATTATTAATTTCATTACATATTATATATACAGGGATTATTTCTTCCTTCATGCCCATACTACGTACCTTTATGGCCTGTGGGATAAAGTTCACGTTCAAGTTCTGATGAGAGCTCCTAAAATCAACAGCCTGCAAATCAGATAGACACTCAATAATTGATATGTTTCTATTTTGAATCAATAATTGATAGGTGTTTTAGTAAATTAAAACCCTTTTAGATAAGGATAAATTTGAGAATATATTATTATAAATTAATAATATAAACTAGTCTTATTTATACTCTGCCTTAGCTTATATATGCATATGCTTGAGTTCCATTTTTCTTGTGATCCAAGCTTCTGACGTATAACTATATATATATATATATATATATATATATATATATATATATTAAATTAAACCCAAAACCTTATATCAATATAATATTCTATTTTATTAAAATAACTGAAGTAAACAAATAATCTCAAGTAAACAAATAAAATTGATTTTGCTGTTCAGGCAGATGAAAAAAGTTTATTATTTCTTCCACAATATCAACTGTTATAAAATAGGAAATGTGTATACAGAAAGTGAAACTTGTATTATTTAATTATAAAAATTTGTAGAATTAAACTATAGATTTCGCACCCTCTCCAACTTAAATTTCTGTTTCCATTCAGCGGCCTCAGCTTGAGCAGAAGCTTTTCCTTCAGCTACTTGCCTTAAGGCCTTCGCAACGGCTAGAAGGAGTTTAAGATAAATAAGTGGGGTTGGTTGATGGATACCTGTTGATGGCCGCCGTAGATAGACAGATAGAGAAGAGGTAAAAGTAAATAAGCCTTAGTAATAAAGTGGGTGAGTATGTAAAAATCTCAAAAACCAAAACCCTATTTGTGGCAGCAGCTCAACTAAAGTGAGTTCAGTTTTGCATAAATTTTATTCGTAAGTTAGAAATTTGAAATTTGAAAAATACTTTTTGTTGATATTTGCATAGTCTACCACTTTTTGGACCTCAAATAAGATTCACTAAAGAAAAACAAGTTAATTTTTGAACAAAATTTATACATAAATTCAAGGATTAAAAAATGTAAGAAACTATGTCAAAAAATGGTTGTACCATTCACTGCTGAAGCTCTTAAATAAAGATTAATTTACACCCTTATAATACCTTGTTCTCTCTGTTCTAATGCAAAATAAGATGAATTCAATATGTAATGTAAAATAGTTTTATAAGTATATTCAATTACATAACATTAAATTAGTAAAAAAAATTTGTTCCTAACCCCATAAAATCCCATCTAGTATTTGTTCCGAATATGATAGAGCAACTGCAGATCTAAAATCTAAATTGTTTGATAAAGATAGATATTAATGCTGACTTGATTTGGTTCAAAGAAAAGTATATCATCTTAGGAGGAATAAATACTTACCAAGTAATGGTTGAATCCAATTTCGTGTATTTGCAAGGTCTTTGTAATTCTTCAAAAATGTATCATAGTAACTAAACAAAATAAATAAATAAAACTTATTAATATGACTTGGATTCTCTACCTAATACCTGACTCAACACAAATAAATATGGAAATAAAATAAAATAAAAAACACTAAGAGATGCTTAATGATATGAGTCTAAATATATGCAATGAAAACTTTGTTATGATGATTAAAGGACTTGGAAAAACTAACTGAATTCAATTCATCTTCACGTACAAATTAAATGCTTATCTTTGTTCTTTGGAACTATGTTGCAGGAATAATAAAAACAAAATCAAAGAGAAAATGCAAAAGTAAATTAAAATCTATTACATAGGAGAAATCATCATCAACCTAAGCATGAAATGCAGAAAGATAGAAACAACATGAATTAAATACATTAAGAACGAAAAAGGAAAAATGAAGAAAAATTCATTGACCTTAGGTGACTGAGTAGAAAATATAGAGCCAAAAATCACTGTTTCAAAATCACTTCAACCCTTTAACTAAATTTAAGAGCATTCTTCTCAATGATTAAAAAGACATGATTATTGTGCAGAGGAATAAGATCAGTATTCGTGAAAAAATTATACGAAATAAGAATTATAAAGTGACTCAGGATGAAGGAGCGAGGCGTAGAGTAGGTTAAGAAGACGGGAGATAGTGACTGCTAAAATATTGGGTGGTTTTTTGAAATCCTAAAAACTTCATCACAATCAGATTTTTCGCCGTTTACTTAACTAGCTTATTTGATTTCAAATTTAAAATTTTAAGTTATCGGATTTGAGTAGCCCGTTTCTCCTTCTAATTAATTTAACCTTTTATATAATTAATTTTCCTTTTATTTAATTATTCGTAACTGAAGAAATGCCTTCTGTTCAAAAAGTGACTGTAAATCTGGTGAATGATGGCAAATTCGTTTTTTCTTTTTCTTATCTTCAAAACAAACTTGATTATTAGTTATATTTCAAAAGTGTTTGGTCGTCTATATAATAACGTATTTCATCCCATATAATTGTAAACTCAGTATCTCCACTCTTCTTCTTTTCAAATGTTGAGAGCCAACACCAGTCTTCTATGAGTTTCATCAATTTCCAACTACACATTCATCCAGGTACCACCATTTTCAGTCTTAGATACTAATCTCTTCTCCAATTTTTAAACTCAAATTTTCATTGTTCTTAATTTTTCAAGTAAGTAAAAATCTCCGTAATAGAGTTTTTAAACTAATTTTTTTCATTCGTATGACCATATTGGTTGTTTTATCTTATTAGCTCAGTTTTCGTTTTTAAAAATAATTGCTATGCTCCAAACTAAATCTTTTAACTTTATCGCGCGAAACACTTTAGATATTAATTGCTTCACTTAATTTTTTAAAGAGGTTTCTAAAATCTCTCCTATACAATAAGAAAACTCCAAAGTTTTTAATTTTACCGCATCGTGTCAGAGTTTTTATATTACATCAAACAATATAAATAAGCATTATATAATCTGCAATTATTTTTGTTATCTCTAACAAATCTAAGTTGTTTATCTCCCACATCAAAACCGGAACAATCAACAACAATCTCTGCAACAAATAAATAAGAAAGATCTTTATTCCTTTTACACACAATCATTTTACCTCTCTTATAGTGTAACTTTTTCCTATACATTCAAATTTGTATTTTAAATATGCAATAATTTACAAAATAAATTGGTTTTAATTTATAAATTAATTACATTCATATTAAATTAATTACAATTTTAAATAAGATTTAATAATACTAACAAGTAATAACAACAGTAACAAGAAGTCCTCCAAATTTCTGTAATTAAGGAGAGACATTATTATAAAAGATACCGAAATAAAACACAATAAATAAAGTAGGGGACTCAAAATGATTTTCAAATATATAAATAGTTTTACATAATATAAAATTATGACTTTGATTTTAGTTTGATTTTTGAAGTATTATTAAAATTTATAGTCATCAATTACAGATACCATAATCATCATCATATAATTTATCTTTGTACAAAGCTCCTAGCATTATTATACTTAAAGCCACCGATTAAGCTTTCATATGTCCTCCATCCAAAAAATAATAATAATTTTAAGAGACAGTGAACTAATTTATTTATTATGGACTAATTTAGATATCAGTAAAGAATTCTTTAGTGCACAAGCCTAATGGCTTTATTTCTTTTATTTTATTGAATCCAAATTACAAACATGGTACAACAAGGCACCAGGCTTAGCGTATCACTAACAAAGAGTTACATAAACATTAAATCTCAAAATAAAGCATGCATAGTCAGTTAAATAAACAAAGAAAAATTAGCGCAATAAACAACCATTATTATTAAACAAAATTCACAGTTCAATTCAGTAATTTCTAGCTCAATCACAGCTCAGAAAATTAACATATCAGTAAATCAAATTTTAGTATATCAGAGACATGCATCATAACTTCACACACATCACAGCATAGAGCTTCACAGAATAAAAAAAATTTTAATAATACCCATTACGGATACAGAGACATGCAACACCGCAACAGTTATTCAGCAAGCTAATCAAACCTTCATATCTTTAAAAAAATACCTGGAAGCTCGAAGATTCCATCAACGTTGATGGAGGGGAGACAGATCTACCGAGTGACCAAGGCAAGTAGCAGTGTTGGAGCACCTTCGGACCGAGTAACGAACAGAGCAAGCGACAGCGTGGGTGCGCGAGGGAGGCTTCGCGGTTACCACGGTGGCTGCTTAATGGAAGGGAAGGAGGGTTGCGATGGAGGGGAAGGGAGCGACCTGAGGAACGACGGTGGCGGCACACGGATATGCCAGGAGACAGGTGACGGACGACACGCTGGAGGAGATTGGGCAGAGCCCTTTAATAAACCACTATTTTATGGTTTATCTTGTGCTTAATTGAGTGGATTTTATCAACTCTTTACCCACTTATTCATATGATTTGCATCTTTTATATTTTCCTTCCTGATTCTGTGCTATGATTGAAAACATGCTTCTTTGTCTTTTATTTCCTTTTATTTAATCCTCTCTTATTACCATTAGATGCCTTGATATGTGTGTTAAGTGATTTCAGGAATTAGAGGACAGGAATGGCTTAGAGGATGGAAATGAAGCATGCAAAAGTGGAAGGAATACAAGAAAGTTGAAGGAACTGAAAGGCTGTCAGCCTGATCCTCTCACACTAAAATGGTCATAACTTGAGCTACAGAGGTCCAAACGACGCGGTTCTAATTGCGTTGAAAAGCTAACGTCTGGGGCTTCGATTTGATATATAATATGCCATAGTTGCCCTGAAGCTAGGCGACGCGAACGCGTCATCCACGCGGACGCGTCGCAGTTACGAAAATCAGCGTGGCAGATTTCTTCTCCAGCGATTTCTGGGCTGTTTTCGACCCAGTTTGCGCCCCAGAAAACACATATTAGAGGCTATAAAGTGAGAGAGTCCATTCATTCACAATCATGCTCTCATAATTCATAATTTTAGTTTTAGATGTAGTTTTTAGAGAGAGAGGTTCTCTCCTCTCTCTTAGGATTAGGATTAGAATTAGGAATTCATCTTCTTCAATCACAGGTTCAATATTCCTTTTATTTTCTCAATTTAGTTTATGAACTCTTTATGTTTGGATTGATTTTATATTTAATATAATTTGAGGTATTTTCAGATCTATGATTTGTTTCTTTTATTTATAATATAAATAATTTGGATTTTTTCCTTTTGGCTTTGGTTGAGTAATTGGTGACGCTTGAGCTGTCAAATAAAGCAGTGGTTGAAATTGGGAGTTGCTAATTAATTTGAGTTCTAATAACTCAAGCCTTTCCAAAGGAAAGACTAGGACTTTAGGTATCAAATTAATCAGTCCACTTGACCTTCTTTTGTTTAGTAAAGGTTAACTAAGTGGGATTAAAATCAAATTCTCATCACAATTGATAAGGATAGGACTTCCAGTTCTTGTACCTTGCCAAAGGTTTATTTTCCAGTTATTATTATTTTATTTTACTTGTCATTCAACTAACTTTTTACCTTAATCTAAAACCCAAAAATACACTTTTTCATAACCAATAATAAGAATATACCTCCCTGCAATTCCTTGAGAAGACGACCCGAGGTTTAAATATTTCAGTTATCAATTTATTTAGGGGTTTGTTACTTGTGACAACCAAAACTTTTGTATGAAAGGACTTTTGTTGGTTTAGAAGCTATACTTGCAAAGGGAATTTATTATGAATTCTAGACCACGAAAAAGTTCTCTCATCAAAATGGCGCCGTTGCCGGGGAATTGCAAACGTGTGCCTTATTATTGGTTATTGTAAATATTTTTCAAAAAAAAATTTCTTTTACTTGTTTATTTGTTTTCTCTCTTCCCTCTTGTTTCTAATAGCTATTATGAATTCTCACCCCTCTCGCTTTGAGTTTGGTTCTAATTTTGTTGCAAGGAATGGAAGCTATAACAGGACTATGCATCAAGGTCTAAGCAATCAAAGATGGACGGAGCCAAGAGCAGCTGATCACCCCTTTAGGCAACAACATCCTCCTAGATATCATAGACAAAGACCATTTTACAATGCATGCCCAACTGATAGATTTGGTGGACCGCCTTGTAGCTACCAACAAGCCCCACCCTGTGCTCAGAGACCATCCTCTCGACATAACTTCGAACTACCACATGATCCTTATCCACCCCAACGCCAATCCAATTACTCCCAAGAACCACCACTCCCCTATACACCATGTCCATATCCATCAAGCCCAGAATCACAGGTTCGCCTCGAAGAATCAGTGAAACAATTTAATGCAACCCTTCATCAACTGAAGCAAGCAATTAATCAATTATCTTCCAAACGTTCAGACACTCAACAGACCCCCATGGCTTCATGTGGAGAATCCAATGAAGAACGCAGCACAAAGAAGATGCTAGAAGCTCCAGTGGACGGCATAGAGCATAACTTCGTATTGGAACAAATAGAGGAAGCTGTCATTGTAGAAGAAGAAGAGTTGGTTGAAGATTTAGGAGATGCCCAACCGCCACCTGAATCCAGAGTCATAGAAAACTCCGTCAAGGATGTTACAATTGATGCTAAAGAGGATGTTACGCAGCCTCCAATGCATATATCTTATGAAGAACTGGATGGAATAACCCAAGAAGCAAGTTTCCTTGATGACGATGATTACGAGTCGAGTTCTTAGTAACGAACTTGCATCCCCAAGTGAATTCTTTGAGATGGAAAAATCTTCCCTAAGTGAATATGAAGATGATGCAGAGGTCGACTTTTCTCAACCTCCTGTTTATGACTCAAGTGATGAGGAAGATATCAATGACTTTGATCAAGACATGGGTGAAGTTGAAGAAATTTGCAAAGAGGTGGATGAATTCACTGAAAACCACAAGGGAGTAGAGCTTGCAAAACCACTAAAAACACTGATCCCAAGGCCACTACCAACCAACACAGACTTCAAGTGGATAAAATCCTTGACTCTTATCTTTATTTTTCCACTTGAATATGGTTTACTTGAAACAGATGGCCAGCTTAGAGCTCTTTGCGGCTTTAAGAGTAAAAGAGAAATGGCTCATACTCAGAGCTGGTGCACAAGGTTCAATAAGGTTCCACGCTTCAACTTGAAGTGCACGGATTTGTATCATGTTCAATCGAAAGGATCTCGGAAGCTGTTTGGTCATGGCAGTGAGAATTCAGACTACTCACCACCCGGCTGGAAAGATGTAAATCAAGACAAAGACGGGTGTAGAAGAAAAGTTTGGGATCCTAGAGTCTGTTCTGACATTCAACACCCCGGGAGCCTGGAAACCTGTTTGAAACTGCTCAACGATTTTAAGTGCCTTATTTGGGACCCCGGAGAATGTTGGAATTCCAAACATTGGTGGAGATTCCTGGATCAGTACAAGCATAAGCCACCATGACAGGAAGCTCATCAAATGTCCAATTTAAGGACTTTAACTAAAAGTGCTAGGTGGGAGACAACCCACCATGGTATGATCGTTCCTTTTTCATTTTTATTTAGTTTTATTTGTTTTCAAATTTTATTTTATTTTTCATTGAACCTGGAATTACTCATAACATTCATATCATTTTGCATTCTGCATACTGCATATTTAAAAAAAACGCACGCGACGCGGCAGCGTCGCTGATGCGTCCGCGTCACTAGTGCGTTGGGTAGAAAAGAATTGAACTCGCGTGATTGGAGGCGCGCCTTTAGCATAATTTGACCCCACGTGACCGCGTCACCCACGCCGCCGCGTGCCATAAAAATCAACGTGAAAAGGGTGCATAGCCGAAAGTTATGCTGGACTGGTGCTGGACTGGTGCTGAAAGCACAACCTTACCACGCGGACGCATGGCTCACGCGTCCGCGTCATATCCCCATATTGGCCACTCACGCGATCGCGACGACCACGCGATCGCGTCACCCATATTTTGGCAAAATAAGATTTTTGAACAGAGAGTTGTGTGGGCGTGAGGCTGCCCTCGAGCCAGTCGCATAAAACGAGTTACGCGTCCGCGTGACCGACGCGACCGCGTCGATTAACTTAAAGCGCAAGTCGCGCGAACGCGTCCCTCACGCGTCCGCGTCGCTTGCGCCGCACAGCTTATCCTAATCCGCGCCAAAATTTTATCTTTTCTCCCCCAATCCTAATTTTTCCCTCCCTCCTTTCTTACTCACTTCTTTCTCTTCTCATTCTTCTTATCTTTCATTTTATTTATTTGCATATTTCATTCATTGCATTTTAATTTAGTGCATATTTTTCTTTTCTTTTCTGAATTTATTATTTTTCCTTTGGTGTTGATTTTCTTATTTAACTGTTGCATCTTTTCTGGTATAATTTTTAGTGACTTGTTTTACAATGTTGGGTGATGCTATTTTTCTGTCAATGTCAATCTTTTATGATATCTGTATTCCTTTTGCATTGACATGAACCTACATTGTCTTTCATTACCCACTCTCTTCCTCATTGTTGTACATTTTGTACCACTGGCATGCCATGGCTTCTATTGTTTTCTCACGTACATGTTGAAGCTTCCATGTAAATGAGACCCTTATCATTTGGCATTAACCCATCCATACTTCATTTATTTTCTTATCTTTATTTCTGGGTTACTTTTCTTCCCTTTTTTCTTTTAGGATGGCCACCCGGAGGGGAACCAGAAGACGTCTACATGGGGAGACAAACAAGTCCATCTGCACAAACTTTGGAGAGAAGCATCAGTTGGAACAACCCATCCACCTGCACATCTTAGCATGCATCGAGGATGGTGCAATCTTTAAGTGTGGGGAGGTCGATACCGATCTCCATGGGTTAGCTATTTTCTTATTTTCAACACCATTGTTTTATTTTCTTTGTTTATTCATTATTGCATTTGCATATTTGATTGTATGTTTGTTTGATTTTATGCATTTAGTTACTACTTGGTTAAAGTAATATTTTCTTTTTCAAGAAATTTTTATAGTATTTCACTAATTTAAATTGAAAAAAAAATTAAAATTTTCTATGTGTTAAATTTGTTTGAAGTTGTATTTGGAACATGGTTTTTGAGCCAAAGAGCACACAACCTGTGAGATTTGAGCTTATTTACATGGTTACATTATTTAACCATAATATTTTATTCTTGTGTGTTTTCTTCTCTATAATTGCAATCTTTGCTTTGTTCCATTCTATATGTCCATTATTTAGTGTATTTACAGGCTTGCATATGATTGAGGCCATTATTTGATTCTAGCTCACTTATCCCAAATTAGCCTACCTTTTACATCACCCTTGTTAGCCCCCTTTGAGCTTTTAATCCCCTCTTGTTTTATAACCACATTACTAGCCTTAAGCAGAAAAACAAAATAAAAATCCCAAATTGAATCCTTAGTTAGCTTAAGATAGAAATTGTGTATTGTTTAAGTGTGGGGAACCTTATGGGAACATGGATGATAAAACAAAGGTAGAAAGTTAAAAAGAATAAAGACATTTCAAAATAAAAGTTTTGGGAAGCATGCTCATGTGAAATCAAAATAATTAAATTACCATGTGCATTGAAAAAAAAAATATTAAGTAATTAAATAAAGGGATACAAAAAAAAAAGAGTGAGAGAAAAGAAAAGAGAAGAAAAATAATATTACCCCAAATGCAAAATAAAAAGGATCAATGCACATGGGACAAAATTCAAAAATAAGTTTGATACACGAGCTTATAATACAAAAGTGGGAAAAATTTGGGTAGTTAGGTAAAGTATTCTAAAATTGTATAAAGTATGTATATGTTAGGTGAGATATTAGACTAATCAAAGATTCACTTTATAAAGCTCACTTGGCCATACATATATCCTTACCTTTACCTCAGCTCCATTACAACCCTAAAAAGACCTCATGATGTTTGCATTGGTATGCTAAATATTTGTTGATTGGTTAGATGAAGAACAAGGTTTAGAAAGCATGACTAGGGAAGAGTAAAGTGATTGACCCTAGACACTTGAGAGATTAGAGTGATATACACTTCCTGCGAGGGTTCAATGTTTGATTCTATGTTCCCTGCTTTCATGAGCTATCTTCTTACAAGTTTACTTGTCTTTATTTTATATGATTTGAATGAGTAGAATTTGAATTATTTTGTCTTGGAGAACTTATTTACTTTTAACCAAGTAGGTAGAAACATTCTTGCATGTAGTTGCATTCATAGGTTCCATTGCATACATTCTACCATCCCTCTTCACCCCTTTATAGCTTCTCTTGAGCTTAGCATGAGGACATGCTATTGTTTAAGTGTGGGGAGGTTGATAAACCACTATTTTATGGTTTATCTTGTGCTTAATTGAGTATATTTTATCAACTCTTTACCCACGTATTCATATGATTTGCATATTTTATAGTTTCCTTCCTGATTCTGTGCTATGATTGAAAACATGCTTCTTTGGCTTTTATTTCCTTTTATTTAATCCTCTCTTATTACCATTAGATGCCTTGATATGTGTGTTAAGTGATTTCAGGAATTACAGGGCAGGAATGGCTTAGAGGATGGAAATGAAGCATGCAAAAGTGGAAGGAATACAAGAAAGTTGAAGGAACTGAAAGGCTGTCAGCCTGACCCTCTCACACTAAAACGGTCATAACTTGAGGTACAGAGGTCCAAACGACGTGGTTTCAGTTGCGTTCGAAAGCTAACGTCCGGGGCTTCGATTTGATATATAATATGCCATAGTTTTCCTGATGCTAGGCGACGCGAATGCATCATCCAGGCGGACGTGTTGCAGTTACGAAAATCAGCATGGCAGATTTCTTCTCCAGCGATTTCTGGGCTGTTTTCGACCCAGTTTGCGGCCCAGAAAACACAGATTAGAGGCTATAAAGTGGGGGAGTCTATTCATTCACAATCATGCTCTCATAATTCATAATTTTAGTTTTAGATGTAGTTTTTAGAGAGAGAGGTTCTCTTCTCTCTCTTAGGATTAGGATTAGGATTAGGAATTCATCTTCTTCAATCACAGGTTCAATATTCCTTTTATTTTCTCAATTTAGTTTTTGAACTCTTTATGTTTGGATTGATTTTATATTTAATATAATTTGAGGTATTTTCAGATCTATGATTTGTTTCTTTTATTTATAATATAAATAATTTGGATTTTTCCCTTTTGGCTTTGGTTGAGTAATTGGTGATGCTTGAGTTGTCAAATAAAGCAGTGGTTGAAATTGGGAGTTGCTAATTAATTTGAGTTCCAATAACTCTAGCCTTTTCAAAGGAAAGACTAGGACTTTAGGTATCAAATTAATTAGTCGACTTGACCTTCCTTTGTTTAGTAAAGGTTAACTAAGTGGGATTAAATTCCAATTCTCATCACAATTGATAAGGATAGGACTTCCAGTTCTTGTACCTTGCCAAAGGTTTATTTTCCAGTTATTATTATTTTATTTTACTTGTCATTCAACTAACTTTTTACCTTAATCCAAAACTCCAAAACAGCCTTTTTCATTACCAATAATAAGAACATACCTCCCTGCAATTCCTTGAGAAGACGACCCGAGGTTTAAATACTTCGGTTATCAATTTATTTAGGGGTTTGTTACTTGTGACAACCAAAACGTTTGTACGAAAGGATTCTTGTTGGTTTAGAATCTATACTTACAATGCAATTTTATAAAATTCTTTACTAGCAAAAATCCTAACGTCACCCTTCGTGTGAGGAATTAAAGTATATAGAACGTGCTATTAGAGAGCTTCTTTCCAAGAAATCTGTCCAAACTATCGACGAAAGAGATGGTAATAGATAATTTTGTATTTGTTAATTTTGAAAGTCATCTTCCCATAAGTCTGCAATTTTTTTTCTTAATAACTAGGTAATGACCTGGAAGTTATCATTTTCTTTTAAGTAGATTTACATTGTTGGTTGCATGTTCATATTTTCAGTGTCAGCTGAATATTCAGGCGAAGTAGTTGATGACACTCTAGATGGAGCAGAAACTGATTCAGAAGACGATTTAGATGCTATCTCCTCCGATGGATATGACAACGCCAGGAATGTTGAGCTCGATAATGTTACAGAAAAAGACAATGAAACTTTAAACACCTAGCATTGAGAAGATGACGTACATGCTGCAAAAAGGGGTTTCGATCTAAACAAGTTGCCATGGTTTGGAGATGACTTATCAGATCCTTTATCACGTCACTACTGTGGATTTTTGACAGAATTTTTCTGGCCAGGTCAATACGATGTTGATGAGAAATTTTGACTCAATACTTGTTACTTTAGTCATTCTGATTTTTATGCTCTATTATTGATTTATAATATTTTTTAATTAATGAATTATTTTTTATGTAACACAAATTTAAAAATTTATTTAATGTATTAAGTTACAGTGTTTTAAACATGTTTTTAGTAAAAAAATAGCGAGGACTAGAATAGTTTTAACAAGGCAATGTTTAAACAAAAAAATTCAAGTTAAAATAATATTGCAGCGGTTAGTAATTAACCACTGCAAAATGAGTATCTAAGTAATCACCAACTCGACATTTTGCAGCGGTTACAGAACAAACCGCTGCAAAATAAGATCATTAAACAGTTCCCTCCAAATCCGCCACAGGAACCGCTGCAAAATGGGTACATTGTCTGGCGGTTACAGGAAAACCGCTGCAAAATGAGATCATTTGGTAGCTCCCTCTAAATCCACCACAAGAACCGCTGGCAGATTCTATTTAATAGTGGTTGAAAAAACCGTCACTAAATATCTGCCACTATCTGCCGGTTTTCTTGTAAAATAAGCACTACAAATTAATTTTTTTATGCACTCTCAGTGTAAAGTAGTTTTAGACGTACATCCAATTATGTAACATCACATCAGCAAAAAGAATTATCTTTTGCATTGATCGGATAGATAGGCATTCAAAAAAACAGATGTGATTGGACGACTGTGTAAAATATTTTACACTATCAGTACATCAAAATTAAACTCATACAAAAAAAAGCGTTTAAAACTGGCGGATTTAACGACAGAACTTTTTAAAACAATACGATGATAATATTATTACCGTCGAATGAAATCGACGATATAAACGTTGCCAGTAATTAACTACTGACGGATTCTAGGAATCTAACGCTAATTACCATTAGATTCTTTCGACGATAATTGCTTTCAAAATGACCATTTTCTATTTGTTATTACCGACGGTAAATTTGGTATCGTTTTAAATTTTTCGCGTCCTAATTAACATAAAAAATTTCTTCAAAAAATTATGACGATACTATTATATAATAAAATAATATTAAAAACTAAATTTTCCATTAGATTTATTCCACGCAAAATTCGACAGTATTATTTTTTTAATAAATGAATTAATTTTTATTAATATTTTTAATTATGATTATCCTAATTATAACCGGATGAAAACTAAATAATATTATGATAATTTACATTCAAATTTAAAATTAATGAAAACTAAATATGTTTTATTAAAATAAAAAACTATAATATAATCCGAATTAATAACCGCTAAAAACATAATAAAGTAACCTCGTCAATGAAATAACGGATAATAATGTCAAACTAGACATAAAAGACACTAAATCTTATGGATCCTCATAATCGTCATCGTCGTCCTCCTCCTAATAGTCTCACAGTTAGTCCTAATGCGACGACGCTGTGGGTACTGGTGTCTGGACTAGTGTAAGTGCAGATGAGGAGGAGTTGTCTCTAGCTCTACTGCCACATGCATTGTATGTGCTACACTTTTTGTCTGAGTTCTTGCCTCTGGAACTCTATCTTTGCATCCCGAGCATCCCTTTTTGCCATGCGTATGTGCGAGGAACTCGTTGTACCTCTGCTCAGCCAAATGGAGTTGGTGGCCCTGATCTTGCAGGCTCTGGGTCAAACTATGGACATGCTCAAACAAATGAATCATTTTACTACAAACAACCTAGAATTTAACAAACAACACAACTTGATTATTAAATTTTTTAGAAATTTTGGCTATAATTAGCGACCTCCACCAAATGTAATTTTCAACTTTTACATACCAAATATGTCTTTAAACAATTTTAGCAAAAATTCAGCAGAATTTTTCCTAAATTTAGAGACCTCCACCAAAAAATATTTCAATTTTCATAATTTAAACAATTGTAAGCATATATTAAAACAAACAAATAACACATCTTTTTAAATCTTTTGAAAATTTTGGCAGAGTTTCAGTTATAATTAACGGCCTCCATCAAATATAATTTTCAAATTTTACAAACCAAACATATCTTTAAATAATTATAACGAAAATTTGGCAGAATTTTTTCTTAAATCAAAGACCTTACCATAAAAATTTCTCATTTTTCACCGTTTAAGCAATTGCAATTATATATTAAAACAAACAAGCATTCAAACAAACATAAAATTCTAACCATTTTAGTATGCATCCTTTTATTACTCAACAATTTTTCAGCAAATAGGAGTTTTGAGAAGACATCACTAGGCAACTTTTTCCTACTTCTATGCTAAAACTATCCTAGAAAAAAAAGTCTTACAAAAAATTTAAACAATTTAACTTATTTAGACATAAAAAACTAATATTAGTACTACACGAACAACCCACATATTAAGCAATATAGACAATTTACGATAACGTTACACATCGTTCAAACAAAAGAAAATCATAAAACATAGATGAAGTTATTAAAAATTAAAACTTAATAAACAAAATTAAAAATCAAAATTAATAAAACTTCTAAAAATATTTATAAAAATTAATGAAGCTAATTATCCTAAACTGATCCAATAAACTGTAAATCGTAAATCTACATAGTTAACTGCTTAACATTAACCCAAAGCTCTAAATTGACTTACTTTACCTAAATTTAAAAAAATTGTTTATGGTGAGAAAACTCAATCTTGGTTCTGTAAGCACCCGGTGAGAGTATTCGAAACTAATGACCCTCCATGCTATTTATACGGTGAAACTTTTTATAGGAGAATTTGTCCGAAAATTTATTATATTTGCAATTCATGCCAATTGGAATAGATGAATGAGTTTTGAGTTGGCTTTGTTAATTGTAAATGACGTTGGATTAGATAAATAGTCTCTTATTTGGACTTGCATTTGAAAATGGAATGGGTTGAGACTAGTTATAATATAGTGGATTTTATGTGATAGAAAAAGTCCGATATTAACGCTTTGATATAAAAAAATAATGAATATAACAATAATATTAATAATTTATTAATGATATGAATAAGGTGTGATATATAATATTTGTGAATATCAAATTCAAAATACATTCTAATTATTTACTGATAATAAATAGGTAAAGCAATGTTAAATCATGTGTCTAAATGCGATTTTGCCTAGTATACCAATTATAATCGTGGCATAATTTTAGTACAGGTTCATAACCTCAATTTTCGATGGGGGCAACAACACTCGAGGAAAAATAGGTTATGCTTATTAGGCAAATTGCTCACGATACTTAGTAACATGTTTGGCTTGCATGAACCCCCTTAATTGAAATAGAATTATTAATGTAAGGCTCTAAATAAGTTATTATAATTAATATAGGTTTATATGATTTATATATTAGATATATATTTAGCTATATATATTTAATTATTTAAAATTTGAAATAAATAATTCTATTACATAATATTATTTTTTTATTTATCTAATGAGTACAGGGGTCTAATTATAAGAATAAAATTAATTTTAAGTATAAATAGGATAAATAAAAATAAAAACTAGTGTAATAAATTATTTAATATATAAAATGTTAATATGATTTTTTCGACAAATGTTAAAATGTAAATTATGTGTCACTATTATATGAAAAGTGTTATTTAAATTATAAAGTTGTGTGTCACTAATACATAAAAAAATAATTTTAATTATAATTCACTTATGCAATGTAATTTTAGTTTGCAACTGGATATATGGGAAGTAAAAAAATAAAGAAGCTGGAGAATAAATTACGTTCTGTTAAATGTTAACACTATATATAATAGAGATTTATTTGTGTGGAGGGTGAAATGGTTATTTTAGTAGTCAAAAGAGTCAAATATGATTGTGTTACATGTGAAAATGAGCAAAAAAATGTATCTGATAAAAACAAATCAAATGTTTATTTATGAGATTAGGCGGCTAACCTTTTCTATATTGAAGGAATAGCTTTTCAAGGCAAATTAAAGGTTAATGAAAGTTGAAAATAAAGGCTTGTCACCTATATAAATAGGTGAAGCCTCGTTTGTTTTATACACAGCAATAAAATAAAAAGTAATTCTCTCTCTTTATATTAAACTTTTTTCCTCCCTTTTTCATACGCTATTAATATATGATAGTAGTAAATATATAATTTTCTTCTATTATATTATATTAAGATAATTATATTGGTGAATATTAAAATTAGAGTCTTTTACTTATACTTATTTACTTTATATTTCTCCTCCCTCCTTGATGCATTTAGATCCTCGATCAAGGCAATGTGAACTAAAAGTTCAAAAGATTATACATTTGCAAAGAATAGCAAATGAATTGCCTGATGCATTTTCTGATACAAAGAGGATAACCAAATCTTATATAACAGCGAAAAATGCCCCATTCCGAATTGATGTCCCAATAGGACAAGTAGCCACTGAAGCAAATTTACGCCAGAAGCGTGGCAGGCCTGTCGGTTCCAAAGAAAAAAAATTCTCGAAAGAAAAAAGAGGTAAATAATATTCCTATTGAAAAAGACATAGTAAAGACACCTGCTGTTATCCAAAATTCTGATATAATTTTAATGCCATAAGACGTTCAGGTACTTGAAATTGTGAAAATGACGAGATCTCGATAAATTATGTCTTTACAGGAGAGAAATGAGACCAAAATAAGACAATTGTTAATGAAATATTTGCATATAATATGGCATTTAATATCATGCATGAAAGTAAGGATCTTGAGCCAAGATCAGTCGAAGAATGTCAACAAAGAAATGATTAGCCAAAATGGGAAGAAGCCATGAAGGCTGAATTAGACTCACTTGTAAAATGTGAAGTCTTTGGACCTGTAGTCCGTACACCTGAAGATGTAAAACCTGTTGGATACTGATGGGTATTTGTGAGAAAACGATATGAGAAAAATGAAGTTGTGCGCTACAAAGCCCAACTCGTGGCACAAGGGTTTTCACAAAGGCCCGGTATAGATTATGAAGAAACATATTCCCTTGTAGTGGATGCGATAACATTGCGTTATTTGATCAGTTTATCTGCATATCATAAACTACATATGCATTTAATGGATGCGGTAACAACCTATTTATACGGCTCATTAGATCGAGATATCTATATGAAAGACCCTGAATGATTAAAGATATCTAAACCATCCAATGAATATTCACATGGATTATACTCAGTTAAATTGTAAAGATCTTTATATGGTTTGAAGCAATCTGGACAAATGTAGTATAATCATCTTACTGAGTATCTGGCTAAAAACGGATTTAAGAATGATGATATCTACCCATGTGTTTTCATAAAGAGATCTGCATCTAGATTCATTATAATTGCTGTGTATGTTGATTATTTAAATATCATTGGAACTCCTGAAGAGATTTCAAAAATTATAAAAACTCTAAAAGAAGAGTTTGAGATGAAAGATCTTGGAAAGACTAAATTTTGCCTCGGCCTACAGATCGAGCATATAAAAATTGGGATCTTTATTCATCAAACAACATACACAGAGAAGATCTTGAAGAGATTTTATATGGATAAGTCACATCCATTAAGTACTCCAATGATTGTAAGATCTTTAGATGTGGAAAAAGATCAATTCCATCCTAAGGAAGAAAATGAAGATATTCTTGGTCCTGAAGTACTATATCTTAGTACCATTGGAGCGCTAATGTATCTTGATAATAATACGCGACCTGACATATCATTCGCAATGAATTTACAAGCAATGTATAGTTCCTCTCCAACCAGAAGACATTGGAGTGAAATCAAGCAAATCTTTCGATATTTTCATGGAACGGTTGATATGTGATTGTTTTATCCCTATGGATCCAAGTCACAACTAGTTAGCTATGCAGATGCTGGATACTTGTCTGATCCACACAAAGAAAGATCTCAAACATGATACCTGTTCACATATGGTGATACAGCTATATCATGGAGGTCCACGAAATAGACGATTGCTGAACATCCGCTAATTATGCCGAAATACGAGCGATTCATGAAGCAAGTCGCAAGTATTTTTGGCTTAGGAGTTTGATCCAATATATTCTGTCATCATGTGGGCTGATTGATCATAAGATAGCTCCAACCGTCCTGTTTGAAGATAATACAGCATGCATTGCTCAACCTAAAGGCGGATATATCAAAGGTGATAGAACAAAGCATATTTCTTCCAAATTCTTCTTCACTCATGATCTTCAAAATCAAGGGACAATTGATGTCCAACAGATCTGCTCAAGTGACAATCTGGCAGATTTATTCACAAAGTCACTCCCAAAATTCTCCTTTGAAAGATTGGTACATGAGATTGGGATGCGCCGATTTCGAGACATCAACTGATGTCGACAAGAGGGAGAGACTGTACTCTTTTTCCTTCACTAAAGTTTTTTTCCCATTGGGTTTTCTTTATTAAGGTTTTAATGAGGCATGATCCTAAATGGGCATCCAAGGGGGAGTGTTGTGATAAAAACAAATTGAATGCCCATTTTTGAGATTGGGCGGCTAACCTTTCCTATACTGAAGGAATAGCTTTTCAAGGCAAATTGAAAGTTCATGAAAGTTGAAAACAAAGGCTTGTCACATGTATAAATAAGTGAAGCCTCGTTTGTTTTATACACAGCAATAAAATAAAAAGCAATTCTCTCTCTCTTTATATTAAACTTTTTTCCTCCCTCTTTCATACGGTACTAATATATAATAGTAGTAAATATATATATTTCTTCTATTATTATATTAAGATAATTATATTGGTGAATATTAAAATTAGAGTCTTCTATTTATACTTATTTACTTTATATTTATTATATCTTCATTAGTTATTTATTTTACAACAGTACCCTAATTCTAGATTGATTTAATTCCAAATGAGTCCCAAAATTTAAAAAAAAATTATAAATATTCAGCTCTTTTAAAGACTTTGATATTCTTTCACCACCATAGAACTCTCCTAAATTCAATCCAAAATTACTCTAACTTTAATTCTAAACTAAATTCAACCTTATTTAATAAGAAATTTAATAACAATTTTAATAAAATCCTAAATTAATAAAAAAATTAAGTTATAAATTTACCTAACATAACCGTATTTAATTTTTAATTAGACTAAGACAATCTAACAGACAATACAATATAACCCTAATCACGCATTTCATAAAAATATTTAATAAAAACTTTAATAAAATCCTAGATTAATAAAACAATTCTTTTAAAAAAATTAATTTATCTAATTAATTAATTTAATTTAAAACTTACCTAACCTAACCTTATTTAATTCCTATTTAGATTGAATTAATCTAACAAATAGTACATTAAAATCCTAGCCACACATTTCATAAAAAAATTTAAATAAAAATTTAATAAAATTTATAATAATACCTTAAATTAAAAAAAAATTGTAAAAAAATTCAATAAAAATTTACTTCTAATGGTGGTGGCGTGGTGGTAAATAGGATAGGGAGAAAAATCTGTTTCAGTGAAATAGGATTTAGGATTTTTCTCTTTTCAAAAAGTAAACAAAAGGAAAAAATTGTTTACTTTTAGCGCGATAGACCTCAGCGACGCAGTGGTGACTTCCAACAGTGACGGCAGAGTGGCGACAATGGGTGGAGATAAATGCGGCAAAGTTGTGTTTCGAGACTCCCAAAGCAGCGGCATCCACGTTCTACAATGTGACAGTGATAACGGAAGAGGGTTGCAGCAACCACAAACGGACAAAATGAGAGGAAGAGAGAAGAGAGAAGAGAGAGAAGATTCATAGAATGAGGAGGAAGAGGCTCGCGTTTTAAATTTATCCCAAATTTATTGTTGAATTAACTGGTCAAAAAATTCGACGATAATGATCTTACAGTTGCCAAAATGATGCGTTTCATTTTTTGACGTCAAACTTACCATCATATTTTGGGATGGGCGATCAAATCCGACGATAATATTTTGGCAAGATATATTATTATAACAGTCCGAGTAAAATCTTATGGTAATTTCTTCGTAACTATCCCATGTAAAATTCGAAGATAAATCCGATGGTAATAAATGAATTTCTTGTAGCGAAGGCATATTTCTTTACGTTCAAGTACACAGATTTTAATACTATATACTACAAGAAAAATGTTAAAGACCGTTAGATTTGTCATCAGATTTAGAAATGTACAGTAGCGTCGGTTTTACTGGCAAATTTATTGACGGTTTAGGTGTCAAATTCGTCAAGTCAAATCATTACCGGCAGATTTTTGTTTCCGATGGTAAATTCGCCGGTAATAATTGGAGAAAAATGGCAAAAATAGGTGCGGAATGTAGCGTGGAATTTACTGACAGAAAAATCTGTCAGTAAACCCCAGCGAAACGCTGTGTTTTGGTGACCCGCAATGGGTTACCGTCGGATTTATCTGCCAATAACATTGATGATAACGAGCCCTAAAATTCAAAGTGTAAACCCTTGGTGCGCGAAATTGTGAACAATACTTTTTCACAACTCTCATAATCCCCGGTAATGGCTCCAAAAAAACGTGGTAGCTCAATACCATGGCATTACACAACTTCGCACAACTAACCAGCAAGTGCACTGGGTCGTCCAAGTAATAAACCTTACGTGAGTAAGGGTCGATCCCACGGAGATTGTTAGTATTGAAGCAAGCTATGGTCATCTTGTAAATCTTAGTCAGGCAAACTCAAATGGTAATGGTGATGAACGAAAATAACACAAAGGTAAAGATAGTGATACTTATGTAATTCATTGGTAGGAACTTCAGATAAGCGCATGAAGATGCCTTCCCTTCCGTCTCTCTGCTTTCCTACTGCCTTCATCCAATCCTTCTTACTCCTTTCCATGGCAAGCTTAAGCAAGGGTTTCACCGTTGTCAGTGGCTACCTCCCATCCTCTCAGTGAAAGCGATTGCATATGCTCTGTCACAGCATAGCGGAATTCATCTGTCGGTTCTCAATCAGGCCGGAATAGAATCCAGTGATTCTTTTGCGTCTGTCACTAACGCCCCGCCCTCAGGAGTTTGAAGCACGTCACAGTCATTCAGTCATTGAATCCTACTCAGAATACCACAGACAAGGTTAGACCTTCCAGATTCTCTTGAATGCCGCCATCAGTTCTCGCCTATACCACGAAGACTCTGATCTCACGGAATGGTTGGCTCGTTTGTCAGGCGAGCACTCGGTTGTCAGGCGATCAACCATGCATCGTGCAATCAGGAATCCAAGAGATATTCACTAGAGCCTTGAACGCTTGTAGAACAAGAGTGGTTGTCAGTCGCCTTATTCATGGGTGAGAATGATGATGAGTGTCAATCATCACCTTCATCAAGTTGAAGAACAAGTGATATCTTGGAACAAGAACAAGCGGAATTGAATGGAAGAACAATAGTAATTGCATTAATACTCGAGGTACAGCAGAGCTCCACACCTTAATCTATGGTGTGTAGAAACTCCACCGTTGAAAATAAATAAGCATAAGGTCTAGGCATGGCCGAATGGCCAGCCTCCCAATGATCTAAGAACTAAAATGTCCAAAGATGATCTAGAGATCTAAAGTGATCAAAAGATTTCTAATACAATAGTCAAAGGTCCTACTTATAGAAAACTAGTAGCCTAAGGTGTACAGAAATGAGTAAATGACATAAAAATCCTCTTCCGGGCCCACTTGGTGTGTGCTTGGGCTGAGCAATGAAGCATTTTTCGTGCAGAGACTCTTCTTGGAGTTAAACGCCAGCTTTTATGCCAGTTTGGGCGTTTAACTCCCATTTGGGTGCCAGTTCCAGCGTTTAACGCTGGGATTTCTTGAGGTGACTTTGAACGCCGGTTTGGGCCATCAAATCTTGGGTAAAGTATGGACTATCATATATTGCTGGAAAGCCCAGGATGTCTACTTTCCAACGCCTTTGAGAGCGCACCAATTGGGCTTCTGTAGCTCCAGAAAATCCACTTCGAGTGCAGGGAGGTCAGAATCCAACAGCATCTGCAGTCCTTTTTGGTCTCTGAATCAGATTTTTGCTCAGGTCCCTCAATTTCAGCCAGAAAATACCTAAAATCACAGAAAAACACACAAACTCATAGTAAAGTCCAGAAAAGTGAATTTTAACTAAAAACTAATAAAAATATACTAAAAACTAACTAGATCATACCAAAAACATACTAAAAACAATGCCAAAAAGTATACAAATTATCCGCTCATCAACCCTCTTCCTGTTATTTTCGAAATACCCTCTCTCCCTCTCTCACTCTCTCTCTCTAACCTCTCTTCTCCCACTCTTTCTTGAACCTTCTCCACACCCTACTGCTCCATCAGCCTTGCCGCCGCTAGCAGAGCCTCTGAAGCCTCCTTTCGCCGCCTCCTCTCACCTCAGCCAGCCCGTTTATTACATTCTCTTCACTTCACAACTCAGCGTTAGTTGAGACCCATTCTCTCCCATTCTATTCGTCTCGCTGTCCATCACCGCCACGGAGCTCCACCAGCAACGACTGTCATTGCCACTGATCTCTCTCTCCCGAGTTCTTCTTCCTCTGTTCAAAGTTCAGGTTCCATGATCACTCTTTTTCTCTATTTAAGTTAATTTAAGATTTAGTTATATGTTAATTTTTAGTTAGTAAGTGGAATTGGTTATCATTATTTTCTGCTAGTTAAATGATTTATATTACGATTAGGATTTTTCTAATTAGAATTGTTGTTAGTTTATATATAGTTCAACATGTTGTTATATTTCTCGAATATGAATTTTAATTTGTTTGGACTGGATTGATTGATTTTCTGCTGAATTTTTGCAATGTGCTGCTGATTGTTGTGTCATTAATACTGATTTGTGTGAATTTAATGTTGAAAGAATACGTGGTTATGCTATTCAATTTCTTGTTATTTGATGATTTTGCATGTCAAGTACTCAATTATATACCTTTATATCTAATTTGTGTTTTAGTTGATAATTAGTATTATACTCGATTTAGATTTAGTTTTTAATTTTAGCTAGAAGATTTAAATTGTTAAGATATGTTAGATTTAAAGTATTAGATTGTACTGATTTGCTATGTCAATGTAAGTGCATTATTTGTAGGATTATTCTAATTCATATGTATAGTTATTAAAGAAATCATTTATTTTAAGGCAACAATTAATACTCATTTTTTAAATCTTGGTAAAATTTTACTTAATTCCCTTTATTTTTAAATAAATTAATAATTATTAACATTATATATAATGACATTTTTGAGATTTAAATATCAAAATATATGATGCCCTTATAAATGTATACAATAGTATAAATAAGTTAATATATTCTGCTGGAAATATTGTGAATTTAACTGAGTTTTACATGATTGATGTTGTGGATTGAGGTTTGTTAGATTTGTGAAATCCGTAAAAGTGGATATATGTCCAATTTTAGGGGAAGTTATGTCAAAATTTTTTTTAATAATATAAATTTGAAGGATTTATGTTGTATATATGCTAATGTTAATTGGTATTTTCTTTGCAGACGTGACGACACGTAGCAGAGGTGTTACGAGTTGGTCTCGTGGTTGTGGTAGAGGGAGGGTTTCCATCGATACCTCAGGGACTTCTCAGTCATCGCCCTCTACCCCGACTACCCTGTCGACCCTTGTGACGTCACAGGCTGGTCCACCAGACCAACAATTCATCATGGTCCCGAATCCCAACTACGTGGCTCCTTCTGTTACGTCCCCCTCTATCCCCTACAACTCTAGCTACAGAGACTGCGGTGCATGATTCCTTTAATGCATCCCAGTCAGATGCCCTTCCACCACCGTCGGTCATATAGATGAGGATTCGGTCTGATAGCATGCAAACATGAGTACTATTTTAATGTCTTTTATCCGCAATCTATTTTGAATTTGTTAAGTTTTATGTGTTTTTATGTGTTTTCTAATCTTAAGTTTTTTATTGATAGGTTTGCACCAAACAACAATGCATGTACACAGGAGATCTCCAATGTGATTAAGTCCATGTACAACCACCCATGGTCAAGCTACACGAAGATCCCTGCTGAGACCAGAAAGTGATGGTTTCAGTAGTGGGTGGTAAGAACCCAATATTGTTGAATTAACCATATTTTAACTATATTTTATTTCGACTAATTAATGTTGTTCAATTACTTTGTGTGGGAGAACTTTATATAGGATAAAGAACATGATATCTTGATCAAGAAAATCTATGACCTCCGGATAGATGGATGACTTCAGCAGATGATGCACGACGTTTATCAAGAAAATCTATGACCTCTGGATAACTTTATTCGCTGTCTGTTGCTGAGAAGATTATGGAAAAGGTTTACGATTGCCAAACCTATTTCTCCCACCATTATTGTTGTTGAAGCCTTGTTGAGGCTTCTGTTGATTCTTCCATGAGAAATTTGGATGATTCCTCCATGAAGGATTATAGGTATTTCCATAGGATTCTCCCATGTAATTCACCTCTTCCATTGCAGGATTCTCAGGGTCATAAGCTTCTCCTTCAGAGGGGGCTTCTTTAGCACTACCAAATGCAACTTGCAATCCAGTCAGATTTTGAGAAATCATATTAACTTGCAGAGTCAATATTTTGTTCTGAGCCAATATGGCATTCAGAGTATCAATCTCAAGAACTCCTTTCTTCTGAGTCATCCCATTATTCACAGGATTTTTTTCAGAAGTGTACATGAACTGGTTATTTGCAACCATCTCAATGAGTTTCTGGACTTCTGCAGGGGTTTTCAGATGAAGAGATCCGCCAGCAGAATGGTCCAATGACATCTTAGACAATTCAGACAGACCATCATAAAATATACATATGATGCTCCATTTTGGAAACATGTCAGAAGGACACCTTTTGGTTAATTGCTTGTATCTTTCCCAAGCTTCATAAAGGGATTCACCTTCCTTCTATCTGAAGGTTTTGACGTCCACTCTGAGGTTGCTCATCTTTTGAGGTGGAAAGAATTTGGTCAAGAAAGCATTGACCAGCTTGTCCCAAGAGTTCAGACTTTCTCTAGGTTGTGAGTCCAACCATGTTCTAGCTCTGTCTCTCATAGCAAAAGAGAAAAGCATAAGTCTGTAGACCTCGGGATCAACTCCATTGGTCTTAACAGTATCACATATCTGCAAGAATTCAGCTAAGAACTGATGAGGATCTTCCGATGGAAGTCCATGAAACTTGCAGTTCTGCTGCATTAGAGAAACTAATTGAGGCTTAAACTCAAAGTTGTTTGCTCCAATGGTAGGAATTGAGATGCTTCTTCCATAGAAATTGGAAGTTGGTGCAGCATAGTCACCAAGCATCTTCCTTGCATCTCTGGCATTGTTGTTGGGTTTGGCTGCCATGTTTGCTTCTTTTTCGAAATTCTCTATAAGGTTCTCTCTAGAGTGTTGTGCTTTAGCTTCTCTTAGCTTTCTCTTCAGAGTCCTTTCAGGTTCAGGATCAGCTTCAACAAGAATGTTTTTATCCATGTTTTTGCTCATATGAAAAAGAAGAGAACAAAGGGAGTAGTGGAATTCTCTATGTCACAGTATAGAGATTCCTTGATGTGTCAGAAGAAAAGAAGAATAGAAGAATGAGGTAGAAAGAGAATGAGAGGAATTCGAACACACACAGAGAGAGAGGGGGTTTGAATTATAAGTAGAAAAGAAGTGTTAGCAAATAAATAGAAAGAGATGAGAGAGAGAGTGTATTCAAAAATTGAATTTAAAACAAGTAGTTAATTAAAAAGATTTTTGAAAAAAGGGTTAGTGATTTTCAAAAATTGGAAGTGGAAAAGTGGTTAGGTGGTTTTGAAAAAGATTAGAAATAGTAATTAGTTGAAAAAGATTTGAAAATAATTTTGAAAAGATAAGAAGTTAGAGAAAAGATTTTGAAATCAAAGTTTAAAAAGATATGATTGAAAAAAGATTTGATTGAAAAAGATATGATTTTTAAAAAGATATGATTAAAAGATATGATTGAAAAAAATTTGATTTTAAAAATATATGATTGAAAAGATATGATTGAAAAAGATTTTATTTTTAAAATTGATGACTTGACTAACAAGAAATTAAAAGATATGATTCTAAAATTCAATGGTTGAATATTTCTTAACAAGAAAGTAACAAACTTGTAATTTTTTGAATCAAAACATTAATTGTTAGCAAGGATTTTTGAAAATATGAGATAAGATTAAGAAAAAAATTTTTGAAAAATTAGTTTGAAAATTTTCAAAAACATCAAAAGAAAAATGAAAAATGAAAGTTTAAAATATGTTTGATGCAAAAAGTTAAGAATTAAAACATGAAAAATTAAAAAAATCGAATTGGAAACAAAATTACCTCCCTTGTGTCATCCTGGCGTTAAACGCCTAGGATGCTATCCATTCTGGTGTTTAACGTCCAGAATGCTACTTATTTGGGCGTTTAACACCCAGCCAGATACCCTGGCTGGCGTTAAACGCCAGAAATTATTTTTTACTAGACGTTTTTCCAAACACCCAGAATGCTGCCATTTCTGGATTTTTAGTGAAGAGAGAGAAAAAACAACAAAAGGAAATAAAACATAAAAATGCAAGATCAAAACAAGTAATACATGCAAGGACACTTTGAATGTCAAGATGAACACCAAGAACACTTTGAAGATCATGATGAACATCAAGGACATATTTTTGAAAATTTTTAAGAAAAGAAAGACATGCAAGACACCAAACTTAGAAATTTTGAATGTTCAAAAACTATGATTTTGAAAATGCACATGAAAAACAAGAAAAGACACAAAACAGGAGAATTTAAAGATCAGAACAAGGAAAATCATCAAAAACCACTCGAAGATCACAGAAGAACACAATGCATGAATTTTTTTCGAAAACTTAGGAAAATTAAAAACATGCAATTGACACCAAACTTAGGATTTGACACTAGACTCAAACAAGAAACACAAAATATTTTTTGTTTTTATGATTTTTTTAATTTTTTTTTGTATTTTTTGAAAATAAAAACAAAAAGCTTAAACATAAAATGAAATTACCCAATCTAAGCAACAAGATTAACCGTCAGTTGTCCAAACTCAAACAATCACTGGCAACGACGCCAAAAACTTGGTGCACAAAATTGTGATCACACT
This sequence comes from Arachis hypogaea, assembly GCF_003086295.3. Taxonomy (NCBI): domain Eukaryota; kingdom Viridiplantae; phylum Streptophyta; class Magnoliopsida; order Fabales; family Fabaceae; genus Arachis; species Arachis hypogaea. The sequence goes on from NC_092039.1 coordinate 26,028,804, forward strand.
TTTCACAACTCCGCACAACTAACCAGTAAGTGCATTGGGTCGTCCAAGTAATACCTTATGTGAGTAAGGGTCGATCCCACACAGATTGTCGGCTTGAAGCAAGCTATGGTTATCTTGTAAATCTCAGTCAGGCGGATTCAAATGGTTATGAGGTATTGATAATTAAAAGGTAAATAAAACAGAAAATAACATAGAGATACTTATGTAATTCATTGGTGGGAATTTCAAATAAGTGTTTGGAGATGCTTTGTTACTTCTGAACCTCTACTTTCCTATTGTCTTCCTCCAATCATGCGTCCTCCCTTCCATGGTAAGCTGTATGATCCTCTCAGTGAAAATGGTCTGGCTACGGTTTCTGTACGGCTAATCAACTGTCGAATTTCTCATCTCGGATGAAAAATACCAGGCACAGCTACCGCATGGCTAATCATCTGTCGGTTCTCACTTGTGTCAGAATAAGATCCATTGATCCTTTTTCACACTATCACTGCGCCCAATATTCACGAGTTTGAAGCTCCTCATAGTCATCCCTTCCCAGATCCTACTCGAAATACCACAGACAAGGTTTAGACTTTTCGAATCTCAAGAATGCTGTCTATTGATTCTAGCCTATACCACGAAGATCCTAATCATGGGGTCGGATGCTCTGTTGTTAGGAGAGACGATGCGAATCCGTGGATCAGAGACCCAAGAGAGTATACTCCGGCTGGCATCCAATGACTACGTTGAACATCATGTAGACCACTGTGGTTGTCAGGCACGCGGATCTTGGCTAAGCGAGTACTGAAGATAGTGGGTGATTGTCACGAGTCACACCTTCAGTATGACTTAACTGAATTAAGTACAAGAGTATATCTTGGAGAAGAAGTAGGCGTGAATTGAAGGAAAAACAATAGTACTTGCATTAATTCATGAGGAACAGCAGAGCTCCTCACCTTAATCTCTGAGGTGTAGAAACTCCACCGTTGAAAATACATAAGAACAAAAGGTCTAGGCATCGCCGAATGGACAGCCTCCCAAAAGGCATAAGAATTAGAAAATAGGGGAAGAAGACCTGATCAAAGGATTGAAAAGTCATCCAAAGATATCAATACAATAGTAAAAAGTGCTATTTATACTAAACTAGTAAACTAGGTTTACAGAAAATGAGTAACTAAGTGCAGATATCCACTTCCAGAGCCCACTTGGTGTGTGCTTGGGCTGAGCATTAAAGCTTTCATGTGCATAGGCTCTTCTTGGAGTTAAACGCCAGCTTGGGTGCCAGTTTGGGCATTTAACTCCAGCTTTGGTGCCAGGAAAAGGGTTTGTGGTGGGCGTTTGGACGCCAATTTGGGCCATCAAATCTTGGGCAAAGTATGGACTATTATATATTTCTGGAAAGCCCAAGATGTCTACTTTCCAACGCAATTGAGAGCACGCCAATTGGGCTTCTGTAGCTCCATAAAATCCACTTCGATTGTAGGAGGGTTAGAATCCAACAGCATCTGCAGTCCTTTCTCAGCCTCTGAATCAGATTTTTGCTCAGGTCCCTCAATTTCAGCCAGAAAATACCTAAAATCACAAAAAAATACACAAACTCATAGTAAAGTCCAGAAATATGATTTTTGCATAAAAACTAATAAAAATATACTAAAAAGTAACTAAAACATACTAAAAACTACCTAAAATCAATGCCAAAAAGCGTATAAATTATCCGCTCATCACAACACCAAACTTAAATTGTTTCTTGTCCCCAAGCAACTAAAAACAAAATAGGATAAAAAGAAGAGAATATACAATAAATCTCAAAATATCAATGAAGCTTAGTCCCAATTAGATGAGCGGGGCTAGTAGATTTTTGCTTCTGAACAGTTTTGGCATCTCACTTTATCCTTTGAAGTTCAGAATGATTGGCATCCATAGGAACTCAGAATTCAGATATTGTTATTGATTCTCCTAGTTTAGTATGTTGATTCTTGAACACAGCTACTTTATGAGTCTTGGCTGTGACCCTAAGCATCTTGTTTTCCAGTATTACCACCGGATACATAAATACCACAGACACATAACTGCGTGAACCTTTTCAGATTGTGACTTAGCTTTGCTAGAGTCCCCAGTTAGAGGTGTCCAGAGTTCTTAAGCACACTCTTTTGCTTTGGATCACGACTTTAACCACTCAGTCCCAAGCTTTTCACTTGGACCTTCATGACACAAGCACATGGTTAGGGACAACTTGATTTAGCTGCTTGGGCTAGGATTTTATTCCTTTGGACCCTCCTATCCACTGATGCTCAAAGCCTTGGATCCTCTTTACCCTTGCCTTTTAGTTTAAAGGGTTATTGGCTTTTTCTGCTTGTTTTTTCTTTTTCTTTCTTTATTTATTTATTTTTTGCATTTTTTTCGCAAGCTTTGTATTTTTCACTGCTTTTTCTTGCTTCAAGAATCAATTTTATGATTTTTCAGGTTATCAATAACATTTCACTTTTTTCATTATTCTTTCAAGAGCCAACAATTTTAATATTCATAAACTTCACTATAAAAAATATGCACTGTTCAAGCATTCATTCAGAAATAAAAAGTATTGCCACCACATCAAAATAATTAAACTAATTTCAAGATAGAATTTGAAATTCATGTACTTCTTGTTCTTTTGCAATTAGAAACATTTTTCATTTAAGAAAGGTGAAGGATTCATGGGACATTCATAACTTCAAGGCATAGACAAATGATCATGTAATAAAGACACAAATATAGACAATTTAAAGCACACAAAAAAAAAACAAAAAAACAAATAACAAGAAAATTAAAGAACGGGTCCACCTTAGTGATGGCGGCTAGTTCTTCCTCTTGAAGATCCTATGGAGTGCTTTAGCTTCTCAATATCTCTTCCTTGCCTTTGTTGCTCTTTGACGAGCGGATAATTTATACGCTTTTTGGCATTATTTTTATGTAGTTTTTAGTATGTTTTATTCACTTTTTATTATATTTTTATTAGTTTTTATGCAAAAATTACATTTCTGGACTTTACTATGAGTTTGTATGTTTTTCTGTGGTTTCAGGTATTTTCTAGTTGAAATTGAGGGACCTGAGCAAAAATCTGATTCAGGGGCTGAAAAAGGCCTGCAGATGCTGTTGGATTTTGACCTCCCTGCACTCAAAATGGATTTTCTAGAGCTATAGAAGCCCAATTGGCGTGCTCTTAGCTGTGTTGGAAATTAGACATCTTGGGCTTTCCAGCAATATATAATAGTCCATACTTTGCCCGAGTTGAGATCACGCAAACTGGCGTTTAACGCCAACTTTCTACCCTATTCTGGCGTTAAACGCCAGAACTGGCATAAAAGCTGGAGTTAAATGCCCAAACTGGCACAAAAGCTGGAGTTAAATGCCAGGAATAGCCTCTACACATGAAAGCTTCAATGCTCAGCGCAAACACACACCAAGTGGGCCCCAGAAGTGGATTTCTGCACTATCTATCTTAGTTTACCCATTCTCTGTAAACCTAGGTTACTAGTTTAGTATAAAAACTACTTTTAGAGATTCATTTTGTACCTCATGACATTTTACATCTGACTTTGTATCTTCTACGGCATAAGTCTCTAAACCCCATGGTTGGGGGTGAGGAGCTCTGCTGTGTCTCGATGGATTAATGCAATTATTTCTATTTTATATTCAATCACGCTTGTTTCTATTCTAAGATATTCATTCGCACTTCAACATGATGAATGTGATGATCCGTGACACTCATCACCATTCTCAACTTATGAACGCGTGCCTGACAACCACTTCCGTTCTACCTTAGATTGAATGTGTATCTCTTGGGTTCCTGGTTCACGAGTTTGATTCCCTCTCCTGACAACAGAGTATTCAATTCTGTGAAACCAGAACCTTCGTGGTATAAGCTAGAATCAATTGGCAGCACTCTTGAGATCTGGAAAGTTTAAACCTTGTCTGTGGTATTTCGAGTAGGATCTGGGAAGGGGTGACTGTGACGAGCTTCAAACTCACAAATGTTTGGCGCAGTGACAATGTGCAAAAGGATCAATGGATCCTATTCCAGCACGAGTGAGAACCGACAGATGATTACCCATGCGAGAAATCGTAGAGGACCATTTTCACTAAGAGGATGGATGGTAGCCATTGACAATGGTGATCCACCAACATACAGCTTGCCATGGAAGGAACCTTGCGTGTGTGAAGAAGACAACAGAAGGAAAGCAGACATTCAGAAGACAGAGCATCTCCAAAACCTCAACCTGTTCCTCATTACTAAATCACAAGTACTTTTTATTTCAGGTTATTCATTCTTCATAAACAAAAACCATCTTTATCATTAATCTCCTGACTAAGAGTTACAAGATAACCATAGCTTGCTTCAAGTTGGCAATCTCCGTGGGATCGACCCTTACTCACGTAAGGTATTACTTGGACGACCCAGTGCACTTGCTGGTCAGCTGCACGGAGTTGTGTATCACGATTTTGTGTACCAAGTTTTTGGTGCCGTTGCTGGGGATTGTTCGAGTTTGGACAACTGAAGGTTTATCTTGTTGCTTAGATTAGGAATAATTTATTTTTGTTGGTTTAGAGTCATTAAGTTTGAGTCTTTTATTTTCTTTTTAAAAATCTTTCAAAAACCTTAATTTTCTTTATTAATCTTCAATTTTTCTTTGAGTTTGGTTTTATGTTTAAGTTTGGTGTCAATTGCATGCTTTTTTTTCCTTCAATTTTTCAAAAATAGTTTTTCTTTGTTTAATCCTTGCATTTTTTGAATGTGTCTATGTTCTTGTGAATAGTTGCTCCTTTGAGTCTTTCTTTCTAAAAACTCTTCAAAAATAATTTTTCTTTGTTTAAATCTTGTGTCAAATTCTTAAGTTTGGTGTTTTCTTTTTATTCTTCTTGCAATTTTTGAAAATTTGGTCTTAGTTTTCTAAAAATTTTAAGTTTTGTGTCCCTTGTGTTTTTAATTCCTTAAAAATTTTCAAAAATTTGTTCTTGGTGTTCATCTTGATCTTCAAAAAGTGTTCTTGGTGTTCATCTTGACATTCAAAGTTTTCTTATTTTTTTCTTTGTTTTGAACTAAAAATTCTAAGTTTGGTGTCATTTTATTGTTTTTCTCTTTCCTCATTAAATTCAAAAATATCTTTTCTCTTTATTTTAATTTAATTTTTGAAATTTACCTTTCAAAATTCAGATTTTTATTTTAAAATTTTTATTCTATCTTATCTTTGTTTTTAAAATTTCAAAATTCAAATCTTTTTTTAAAAAAAGCATATCTTTTTCAAAATCTTATCTTATCTTTTCTAATCTCAATTCTTAAAATCAAATCTTTTTCAAATCTTTTCTCCTATTTATTTTCTTACAAGTATCTTTAATTTTAAGACATATCTTTTTCAAAACTTCCTAACCACTTTCTCTCTCTTCATTTTTCGAAAATCTTCACCCAAAATCTTTTATTTTATTTTATTTTATTTTATTTTATCTTCTTTTATTTTTGGTTTTCTAAAAAAATTAATAATAAATATAATATTTCTTCTCCATTCCACATCATCTCCCTTTCTCCATCATGAACATAAGTGGAAATGAACAGTTCAGAAGGACTCTGGGGTCATATGCTAACCCCACTACTGCGTCATATGGGAGTAGTATCTGTATTCCCCCCATAAGAGCTAACACTTTTGAGCTAAATCCTCATCTCATTATCATGGTGCACCAAAATTGCCAGTATTTCGGTCTTCCACAAGAAGAACCTACTGAGTTTCTGGCACAGTTCTTACAAATTGCTGACACAGTACGTAAGAAGAAAGTGGATCAGGATGTCTACAGATTATTACTATTTTTATTTGCTGTAAAAGACCAAGCTAAGAGGTCGTTAAATAACCAACCCAAAGCTAGCATAAGAACATGAAAACAGTTGTCAGACAAATTTCTGAATCAATATTTCCCTCCTAAAAGGATGACACAGCTAAGGCTGGACATCCAAGGCTTCAAACAAGGAGATAATGAATCTCTTTTTGAAGCCTGCGAGAAGTACAGAGAGATGCTAAGGAAATGCCCCTCTGAAATGTTTTCAGAGTGGGTGCAGTTAGACATCTTCTACTACGGGCTTATAGAAAAAGCTCAGATATCTCTAGACCACTCAGCTGGTGGATCTATACACATGAGAAAGACAATTGAAGAGGCTCAAGAGCTCATAGATACGGTTGCTAGAAATCAGCATCTGTACTTAAATAGTGAGTCCTCCATCAAAGAAGAAGCTAAGGCAGTATCAACTAACTATAGTCCTCAAGAACAAGTTGCTGAACTCCATCAGCAACTATCTTCTATAACAAGACAGTTAGTAGAATTTAAGGAGATGCTACAAGAAACCAAAAATGCTAATAAGGATATGGAATCACAATTGAATCAGACAAAACAGTAGTTATCAAAATAGATAACAGAAGAGTGCCATCAGAAAGCCAATAAATGAACAACTGACAGAGGATGAGCAAACTGCTACCCGAAATCCCTTTGAGGACAGTAAGATCCCAGAGAGGAATGATTCCGGCATTCAAACACCAGAAAAGGGTGAAAAACTAGCGTTAAACACCTAGTGGATGCCCAGTTCTGGCGTTCAAACACCAGAAAAGGGTGAAAAGTTAGCGTTAAATGCCCATTGGGAGCCCAATTATGGCGTTCAAATGCTAGAAAAGGGAGGGAATCTGGCGTTAAACGCCTATCCAGCCCCCAAGCCTGGCATTCAAATGCCAATGAGGGATCAGACACCTGCAAATGCTGATAGTAACCCCTCTAAGAAGGCTTCTCCAACCACCTCTATAGGAAATAAACATGCAGTAACTAAGGTTGAAGAATACAAAAGCCAAGATGCCTTATCCTCAAAAACTCTGCCAAGCAGAACAGGATAAACAATTTGCCCATTTTACAGACTATCTCAGGACTCTTGAAATCAAGATTCCATTTGCAGAGGCACTTGAGCAAATACCCCCTTATGCTAAGTTCATGAAAGAGATCTTAAGTCATAAGAAGGATTGGAGGGAAACTGAAAAAGTCTTCTTCACTGAAGAATGCAGTGCAGTCATTTTAAAGACCTTACCAGAGAAGTTTAAAGATCCTGGGAGCTTCATGATACCATGCACATTAGAGGGCACTTGTACCAAGACAGCTGATGAGCGGATAATTTATACGCTTTTTGGCATTGTTTTTAGTATGTTTTTAGTATGTTTTAGTTAGTTTTTAGTATATTTTTATTAGTTTTTAGTCACAATTCACTTTTCTGGATTTTACTATGAGTTTGTGTGTTTTTCTGTGATTTCAGGTATTTTCTGGCTGAAATTGAGGGACCTGAGCAAAAATCTGATTCAGAGACTAAAAAGGACTGCAGATGCTGTTGGATTCTGACCTCTCTGCACTCGAAGTAAATTTTCTAGAGCTACAGAAGCCCAATTGGCGCGCTTTTAACGGCGTTGGAAAGTAGACATCTTGGGCTTTCCAGCAATGTATAATAATCCATACTTTGCCCGGGATTTGATGGCTCAAACTGGCGTTCCAAATCAGCTCAAAACTGCCCGGCGTTAAACGCCGGAACTGGCACAAGAATGGGAGTTAAATGCCCAAACTGGCACAAAAGCTGGCGTTTAACTCCAAGAAAAGTCTCTACATATAAAAGCTTCAATGCTCAGCCCAAGCACACACCAAGTGGGCCCGGTAGTGGATTTTTATGTCATTTACTCATTTCTGTAAACCCTAGGCTACTAGTTCTCTACAAATAGGACCTTTTGCTATTGTATTTTCATCTTGGTTCCTCTAGTTCCCTCTCTGGGGCTGAAGCCAATGATCACTTTTGTTCTTATGTATTTTCAATGGTGGAGTTTCTACACACCATAGATTAAGGTGTGGAGCTCTGCTGTACCTCGAGTATTAATGCAATTACTATTGTTCTTCTATTCAATTCAGCTTGTTCTTATTCCAAGATATTCATTCACACTCAAGAACTTGATGAATGTGATGATTATGTGACGCTCATCAGTATTCTCACTTATGAACGCGTGCCTGACAACCACTCCCGTTCTACAAGCAAACAAGGCTTGAGTGGATATCTCTTGGATTCCTTAACCAGAATCTTCGTGGTATAAGCTAGAACTGATGGTGGCATTCAAGAAAATCCGGAAGGTCTAAACCTTGTTTGTGGTATTCTGAGTAGGATTCAATGATTGAATGACTGTGACGAGCTTCAAACTCCTGAAGGCTGGCGTTAGTGACAGACGCAAAAGAATCAATGGATTCTATTCCAACCTGATTGAGAACCGACAGATGATTAGCCGTGCCGTGACAGGGTGCATTGAACATTTTCACTGAGAGGACGGGATTGTAGCCACTGACAACGGTGATGCCCAACATACAGCTTGCCATGGAAAGGAGTAAGAAGGATTGGATGAAGACAGTAGGAAAGCAGAGAGACGGAAGGGACAAAGCATCTCCATTCACTTATCTGAAATTCTCACCAATGAATTACATAAGTATCTCTATCTTTATGTTTTATTCATATATCCTCCATAACCATTTGAGTCTGCCTGACTGAGATTTACAAGGTGACCATAGCTTGCTTCATACCAACAATCTCCGTGGGATCGACCCTTACTCGCGTAAGGTTTATTACTTGGACGACCCAGTGCACTTGCTGGTTAGTTGTGCGAAGTTGTGATAAAGAATTGAGATTGCAATTGAGCGTACCATGTTGATGGCGCCATTGATGATCACAATTTTGTGCACCAAGTTTTTGGCGCCGTTGCCGGGGATTGTTTTGAGTATGGACAACTGACGGTTCATCTTGTTGCTTAGATTAGGTATTTTCAGAGTTCTTAAGAATGAATTCTAGTGTTTCAAGGTGATGTTCTTATCATCACCAAAGCTGATTGATTCTCATCAATTTAGCTCTTGAATGCAATGTCCTGCTGAAGCTTGGCTAGCCATATCTAATTCCTTTAGACTAAAGCTTTAGACTAACATTGCATGATTCCTGGAATTCTCATTAAGAATTTTGATACATTTATTTTCTTTTCCACTTACTTTTCAAAAAATCCAAAAAAAATTACAAAATCATAAAAACCAAAAATATTTTATGTTTCTTGTTGAGTCTAGAGTCTCATGTTAAGTTTGGTGTCAATTGCATGTTTCTGTTCTTCTTGCATTCATTCATATGTCTTAAGTGATCTTCAAGATGTTCTTGATGATTTCATTACTCTGATCTTTAAATTCTCTTGACTTGAGTGTTTTGTGTTTCTCATGTGCATTCTCATTTTTTTAGTGTCAATGGTATACAAACTGCTAAGTTTGGTGTCTTGCATGCATTGTTATTTGATTCTAGTTGCATTTTGATTATTTCTCATTATTAAAAATCCAAAAATTTTTTTATTTGTGTCTTTTCAAGTCAATAATGCAGAGAATTGAAGATTCAGAACATACAGCAGAGGAATTATACAGAAAAAGCTGGGCGTTCAAAACGCCTAGTGATGAAGGTAAACTGGCGTTTAAACGCCAGAATGTGCACCATTCTGGGCGTTTAACGCCAGGATGGCACAAGAGGGAAGATTCTGTTTTCAATTCAAATTTTTTTCAAGTTTTCAAAATTTTTCAAAATCAAATCTTTTTCAAATCATATCTTTTCGATAAAATCTTTTTCAAAATCAATTTCTTTCCATTTTCAAAAATACTTGCTATCAATTAATGATTTGATTCAACATTTCAAGTATGTTGCCTTTTCTGTTGAGAAAGGTTTAATGTTTGAATCATATCTTTCATTGTTAGCCAAGTCATTATTTTTTAAAATCAAATCTTTTTAAATTGCTTTTCAAATCATATCTTCTCAATCACATCTTTTTAAAACCATAACTTTTTAATCACATCTTTTTAATCACATCTTTTTCAAAATAGTTTTCAATCAAATTTTTTTAATTTCTAATTTCAAAATCTTTTTCAAAAATCACTTGATTTCTTTTCCACTCTAAGTTTTCAAAAATCAATTAGTATTTTTCAAAATGTTTTAAAATCTTTTTAATTTATTTTCAAAAATTTCTTCCCCTCTTTTCACATCCTTCTATTTATGGACTAACACTTCTCCTCAATGCACAATTCGAACTCCATCTTTCTTGATAAGTTCGAATTCTTCTACCTCCTCCTTCTGTTTTTCTTTTCCTCTGACACCTCAAGGAATCTCTATACTGTGACATAGAAGATTCCATATTTTCTTGTTCTCTTCTCTTTCATATGAGCAGGAGCAAAAACAAAAGCATTCTTGTTGAGGCTGACCCTGAACCTGAAAGGACCTTGAAGTGAAAGCTAAGAGAAGCTAAGGCACAATTCTCTGTAGAGGACCTAACAAAAATCTTCAAAGAAGAAGAACCCATGGCAGCCGAAAACAATAACAATGCCAACAATGCAAGGAAGGTGCTGGGTGACTTTACTGCACCTACTCCCGACTTCTATGGGAGAAGCATCTCTATCCCTACCATTGGAGCAAACAACTTTGAGCTTAAGCCTTAATTAGTTTCTCTAATGCAACAGAATTGAAAGTTCCATGGACTTCCATTGGAAGATCCTTATCAGTTTTTAGCTGAATTCTTGCAAATCTGTTACACTGTCAAGACTAATGGGGTTGACCCTGAGGTCTACAGACTTATGCTATTCCCTTTTGCTGTAAGAGACAGAGCTAGGATATGGTTGGATTCACAACCTAAAGAAAGCCTAAACTCTTGGGAAAAGCTAATCAACGCCTTCTTGGCAAAGTTCTTTCCACCTCAAAAATTGAGTAAGCTTAGAGTGGAAGTCCAAACCTTCAGACAAAAGGAAGGAGAATCCCTCTATGAAGCTTGGGAAAGATACAAACAATTGATCAAAAAGTGTCCCTCTGACATGCTTTCTGAATGGAGCATCATAGGTATTTTCTATGATGGTCTATCTGAACTGTCCAAGATGTCATTGGACAGCTCTGCTGGAGGATCTCTTCATCTGAAGAAGACGCCTACAGAAGCTCAAGAGCTCATTGAAATGGTTGCAAATAACCAATTCATGTACACTTCTGAAAGGAATCCTGTGAACAATGGGATGAATCAGAAGAAAGGAGTTCTTGAGATTGATACTCTGAATGCCATATTGGCTCAGAACAAAATATTAACTCAGCAAGTCAATATGATTTCTCAAAGTCTGTCTGGAATGCAAGCTGCACCAGGCAGTACTAAGGATGCTTCATCTGAAGAAGAAGCTTATGATCCTGAGAACCCTTCAATAGAAGAGGTGAATTACATGGGAGAACCCTATGGAAACACCTATAATTCTTCATGGAGAAATCATCCAAATCTCTCATGGAAGGATCAACAGAGACCCCAACAAGGTTTCAACAACAATAATGGTGGAAGAAACAGGTTTAGCAATGGCAATCCTTTTCCATCATCTTCTCAGCAACAGACAGAGAATTCTAAGTAGAGCCACTCTGACTTAGCAACCATGGTCTCTGATCTAATCAAAACCACTCAAAGTTTCATGACTGAAACAAGGTCCTCCATCAGAAACTTGGAGGCATTACTGAACTCCCTCCTAGTACTCTTCCAAGCAATACAGAAAAGAATCCTAAAAGAGAATGCAAGGCCATTAACATGATCCACATGGCCGAACTATGAGAGGAGGAAGAGGCAGTGAACGCCACTGAGGAAGACCTCAACGGACGTCCACTGGCCTCCAATGAGTTCTCCAATGAGAAACCATGGGAATCTGAGCCTCACACTGAGACCATAGAGATTCCATTAGATTTACTTCTGCCAGTCATGAGCTCTGATGAGTATTCTTCCTCTGAAGAGGATGAGTATGTCACTGAAGAGCAAGTTGCTAAATACCTTGGAGCAATCATGAAGCTAAATGACAAGTTATTTAGTAATGAGACTTGGGAGGATGAACCCCCTTTGCTCACCAAATAACTGGATGACTTGTCTAGGCAGAGATTACCTCAAAAGAGACAGGACCCTGGGAAGTTCTCAATACCTTGTACCATAGGCACCATGACCTTTAAGAAGGCTCTGTGTGACTTAGGGTCAAGCATAAACCTCATGCCTCTCTCTGTAATGGAGAAGCTAAGGATCTTTGAGGTACATGCTGCAAGAATCTCACTAGAGATGGCAGACAATTCAAGAAAACAAGCTTATGGACTTGTAGAAGATGTTCTGGTAAAGATTGAAGACCATTACATCCCTGCTGATTTCATAGTCCTAGAGACTGGAAAGTGCATGGATGAATCCATCATCCTTGGCAGACCCTTCCTAGCCACAGCAAAGGCTGTGATTGATGTGGACAGAGGAGAATTGATCATTCAAGTGAATGAAGAATCCTTTGTGTTTAAGGCTTAAGGATATCCCTCTGTCACCATAGAGAGGAAGCATGAAGAGCTTTTCTCAAAACAGAGTTAAACAGAGCCCCCACAGTCAAACTCTAAGTTTGGTGTTGGGAGGCCACAACCAAATTCTAAGTTTGGTGTTGAACCCCCACATTCAAACTCTAAGTTTGGTGTTGGGAGGTTCCAACATTGCTCTGAGTATCTGTGAGGCTCCATGAGAGCCCACTGTCAAGCTATTGACATTAAAGAAGCGCTTGTTGGGAGGCAACCCAATGTTATATTTATCTATTTTCCTTTGTTATTTTATGTTTTCTGTAGGTTGATGATCATGAGAAGTCACAGAATCAATTGAAAAAGCAAAAATAGAAAGAAAAACAGCACACCTTGGAGGAAAACCTTGCTGGCATTTAAACGCCAGTAAGGGCAGCAAATGGGCGTTTAACGCCCAATCTGGCACCATTCTGGGCGTTTAACGCCAGAAAAGGGCACCAGACTGGCGTTAAACGCCAGGAAAGGGCAAGAAGCTGGTGTTAAACGCCAGAAATGGGCACCAGCCCGGCGTTTAACGCCAGAATTGGCATGAAGAGCATTTTTGGTCGCCACTTGGTGCAGGAATGAATTTTCCTTGGCACCTCAGGATCTGTGGACCCCACAAGGTCCCCACCTACCCCACCACTCTCTCTCTTCTTCACCCATTCAACAATCACCTCAACACCTCTTTCCCAAAAACCCCTCACCTATCAAATCCCATCTTTCTCTTCACCACTCACATCCATCCTTCATAAAACCCCACCTACCTCACCATTCAAATTCAAACCACTTTCCCTCCCAAACCCACCTATTCATAACCGAACCCTACCCCTATCTCCACCCCTATATAAACCCATCTTCACTCCTTCATTTTCACACAACCTAAACACTACTTCTCCCTCTTTGGCCGAACCACAAAGCCATATCCATCTCCTCTATTTCTTCTTCTTCTACTCTCTTCTTTCTTCTTTTGCTCGAGGACGAGCAAACCTTTTAAGTTTGGTGTGGTAAAAGCATTGCTTTTTGTTTTTCCATAACCATTTATGGCATCCAAGGCCGGAGAAACCTCTAGAAAGAGGAAAGAGAAGGCAAAAGCCTCCACCTCCGAGTCATAAGAGATAGAGAGATTCATCTCAAGGGTGCATCAAGACCACTTCTATGAAGTTGTGGCCAAGAAGAAGGTGATCCCCGAGGTCGCTTTTCAAATTTAAAAAAGGTCAACTTTAATCAAAGGTTGGACCAAGTCCTCATGGATATCTGTGTGGAAGGAGCTCAATGCAAACAGGAGATCTCACTCATAGACATGAGCATGAAGAAATTCCTCATCATGAAATCCCTGAGATGCCTCAAGGGATACACTTTCCTCCACAAAACTATTGGGAGCAAATCAACACCTCCCTAGGAGAATTGAGTTCTAACATGGGACAACTAAGGGTGGAGCACCAAGAACATTCCATTATCCTCCATGAAATTAGAGAAGATCAAAGAATCATGAGAGAGGAGCAACAAAGGCAAGGAAGAGACATTGAGGAGCTCAAGTACTCCATAAGATCTTCAAGAGGAAGAACAAGCCGCCATCACTAAGGTGGACCCGTTCTTTAATTTCCTTGTTCCTTATTTTCCTGTTTTTCGAAAATTATGCTTATGTTTATCTATGTTTGTGTCTCATGATCATTAGTGTCTTAGTGTCTATGCCTTAAAGTTATGAATGTCCTATGAATCCATCACCTTTCTTAAATGAAAAATGTTCTTAATTGAAAAAGAGAAGAATTGTATGAATTTTAAATTTTATAACAGATTAATTATTTTGATGTGGTGGCAATACTTTTGTTTTCTGAATGTATGCTCGAACAGTGCATATGTCTTTTGAATTTGTGGTTCATGAATGTTGGCTCTTGAAAGAATGATGAAAAAGGAGACATGTTATTGAGGATCTAAAAAATCATAAAAATGATTCTTGAAGCAAGAAAAAGCAGTGAATACAAAAAAAAGAGAAAAAAAGAGAGAAAAACGAAAAAAAAAGAAAAAGAAAAGGAAAAAGAAAAAAAATAATAAAGTTGTGATCCAAGGCAAAAAGAGTGTGCTTAAGAACCCTGGACACCTCTAATTGGGGACTCTAGCAAAGCTGAGTCACAATATGAAAAGGTTCACCCAATTATGTGTCTGTGGCATGTATGTATCCGGTGGTAATACTGGAAGACAAAGTGCTTTGGACCACGGCCAAGACTCATAAAGTAGCTGTGTTCAAGAATCATCATACTTAACTAGGAGAATCAATAACACTATCTGGATTTTGAGTTCCTATAGAAGCCAATCATTCTGAATTTCAAAGGATAGAGTGAGATGCCAAAACTATTCAGAGGCAAAAAGCTAAAAGCCCTACTCATCTAATTAATACTGATCTTCATAGATATTTTTGGAATTCATTGCATATTCTCATCTCTTTATCTTATTTGATTTTCAGTTGCTTGGGGACAAGCAACAATTTAAGTTTGGTGTTGTGATGAGCGGATAATTTATACGCTTTTTGGCATTGTTTTTAGTATATTTTTAGCATGTTTTAGTTAGTTTTTAGTATATTTTTATTAGTTTTTAGTTAAAATTTACTTTTCTGGACTTTACTATGAGTTTGTGTGTTTTTCTGTGATTTCAGGTATTTTCTGGCTGAAATTGAGGGACCTGAGCAAAAATCTGATTCAGAGACTAAAAAGGACTGCAGATGCTGTTGGATTCTGACCTCTCTGCACTCGAAGTAAATTTTCTAGAGCTACCGAAGCCCAATTGGCGCGCTCTCAACGGCGTTGGAAAGTAGACATCCTGGGCTTTCCAGCAATGTATAATAACCCATACTTTGCCCGAGATTTGATGGCCCAAACCGGTGTTCCAAATCAGCTCAAAACTGCCCGGCGTTAAACGCCGGAACTGGCACAAGAATGGGAGTTAAACGCCCAAACTGGCACAAAAGCTGGCGTTTAACTCCAAGAAAAGTCTCTACACATAGAAGCTTCAATGCTCAGCCCAAGCACACACCAAGTGGGCCCGGAAGTGGATTTTTATGTCATTTACTCATTTCTGTAAACCCTAGGCTACTAGTTCTCTACAAATAGGACCTTTTGCTATTGTATTTTCATCTTGGTTCCTCTGGTTCCCTCTCTGGGGCTGAAGCCAGTGATCACTTTTGTTCTTATGTATTTTCAACGGTGGAGTTTCTACACACCATAGATTAAGGTGTGGAGCTCTGCTGTACCTCGAGTATTAATGCAATTACTATTGTTCTTCTATTCAATTCAGCTTGTTCTTATTCCAAGATATTCATTCGCACTCAAGAACTTGATGAATGTGATGATTATGTGACGCTCATCAGTATTTTCACTTATGAACGCGTGCCTGACAACCACTCCCGTTCTACAAGCAAACAAGGCTTGAGTGGATATCTCTTGGATTCCTTAACCAGAATCTTCGTGGTATAAGCTAGAACTGATGGCGGCATTCAAGAGAATCCAGAAGGTCTAAACCTTGTCTGTGGTATTCTGAGTAGGATTCAATGATTGAATGACTGTGATGAGCTTCAAACTCCTAAAGGCTGGGCGTTAGTGACAGACGCAAAAGAATCAATGGATTCTATTCCAACCTGATTGAGAACCGACAGATGATTAGCCGTGCCGTGACAGGGTGCGTTGAACATTTTCACAGAGAGGACGGGATTGTAGCCACTGACAACGGTGATGCCCAACATACAGCTTGCCATGGAAAGGAGTAAGAATGATTGGATAAAGACAGTAGGAAAGTAGAGAGACGGAAGGGACAAAGCATCTCCATTCGCTTATCTGAAATTCTCACCAATGAATTATATAAGTATCTCTATCTTTATGTTTTATTCATATATCCTCCATAGCCATTTGAGTCTGCTTGACTGAGATTTACAAGGTGACCATAGCTTGCTTCATACCAACAATCTCCGTGGGATCGACCCTTACTCGCGTAAGGTTTATTACTTGGACGACCCAGTGCACTTGCTGGTTAGTTGTGCGAAGTTGTGATAAAGAATTGAGATTGCAATTGAGCGTACCATGTTGATGGCGCCATTGATGATCACAATTTCATGCACCAACAGCTCTATGTGATCTTGGGGCAAGTATCAACCTAATCCCTACATCCACTATCAGAAAGCTTGGCTTGACTGAAGAGGTCAAACCAACCCGGTTCTGTCTTCAACTTGCTGATGGCTCCATTAAATATCCATCAGGCATAATTGAGGACATGATTGTCAAGGTTGGGCCATTCGCCTTTCCCACTAACTTTGTGGTGCTGGAAATGGAGGAGCAAAAGTGTGCAACTCTCATTCTAGGGAGACCTTTCCTAGCTACTAGACGAACCCTCATTGATGTCCAAAATGGGGGGGTGACCCTGAAAGTCAATGAGGACGAGTTTAAGTTAAATTCTATCAAAGCTATGTAGCATCTAGACACCTCAAAAGACTGTGTGAGCCTTGATATTATTGACTCCCTGGTAGAGGAGATCAATATGGCTGAGAGTCTCGAATCAAAGCTAGAGGACATCTTTGAAGATGTTCAGCCTGATCTGGAGGTACCAGAGGAAATAGAAAAGCTTCTGAAAACTCCTCAGGAAGATAATAAGTCTCCTAAACCCGAGTTCAAACCACTACCACCATCTCTGAAATATGCGTTTCTGGGAGAGGATGGCACTTTTCTTGTAATCATAAGCTCTGCTTTAGAGCAACAGGAAGAGAAAGCACTAATTCAGGTGCTAAGGACACACAAGACAGCTCTTGGATGGTCCATAAGTGATCTTAAGGGCATTAGCCCAGCCAGATGCATGCATAAGATCCTATTGGAGGATAATGCTAAGCCAGTGGTTTAACCACAGAGGCAGCTAAATCCAGCCATGAAGGAGGTGGTGCAGAAAGAGGTCACTAAATTACTGGAGGCTGGGATTATTTATCCCATTTCTGATAGCCCCTGGGTGAGCCCTGTCCAAGTTGTACCCAAAAAGGGAGGCATGACAGTGATTCATAATGAAAAGAATAAATTGGTTCCTACAAGAACAGTTACAGGGTGGTGATGCATTTGCATATTTGCTATATTAGCTAGTTAGTATAGTGGGTTTTAGCTTAGTTTCACTCATTTTCTCTAAATAAACAAGTCTTTTTATGAGTTTTGTCTTCATGCATGAGAATACCAAGGAACATGTTGATTGTAGCCAAATTCATGCAAATGATTTAAGGAATACATAAATGAATGAGTATGAATGAATCTCATGAAATTAATTTCATGGATTGGTAAGACTTTGAAGCTATTTCCCTTGTTAATGATAGGTGATGAAACAAGAAAGCATTGAAGCAAGAATGAAGCAAACTGGGCAAGAAGAAGAGGAGTTGTTGGCGTTGCCAACTTGGAGAAAGGGTGAGTGTTTGAAGGCAACGCCAAGCAACTTGGGAAGCTCATTTGGACGTTGCCAACTTGGAGAAAGGGTGAGTGTTTGAAGGCAACTTGGAAAGCTCATTTGGACGTTGCCAACTTGGAGAAAGGGTGAGTGTTTGAAGGCAACGCCAAGCAACCTTGGAGTGCACATTTGGGCGTTGCCAACTTGGGCCAGGAAGGAGCTTCGAGGGCGTTGCCAACGTGGGGAGTATAGGCGTTGTTCAAGGCAACGCTAAGCTAGAAGAATTTGCCCAGCCAAGAAGCTCGAGCACGTTGCCAACGTGCTACTTCATTGGAGTGTTTGGAGGCAACGCCAGGAAGGAAAGTTTGGCAGGCACCACACCTTAGATCTCCACCCATCGAGCACGTTGCCAACGCCACTCTTCATTGGCGTGTTTCAAGGCAACGCAGCAAGCCTTAGATCTCCAACCACGTTGCCAACGCCAAGAAACATAGGCGTGTTCAAGGACAACGCCAAGCAACAAGCATGGAGCCTTGAGGAAGGCTCGAGCACGTTGCCAACGCCAGCTTCCAAAGGCGTGTTTGGGGGCAACGTAGCAAGCAAAGCCAAGCTAAGATGCAGCCCTGGAGAAGCTCACTCGAGCACGTTGCCAACTTGAGGATGTATTGGCGTGTCCAATGCCAACGCAAGGCAAGAAAGCTTTCCCAGGGAAAGAAGCATGCACGTTGCCAACGCCAGCCTCCTAAGGCGTGTTCCAAGGCAACGTGACAAGCTATTTGGAGAGGCAATCCATTCACACGAGCACGTTGCCAACGCCAGCTTCTAGAGGCGTGTTCCAAGGCAACGTGACAAGCAAAGTTGAAGGCTAGAAAGCAGCCCTGGAGGGGAGCACGGGCACGTTGCCAACATTCCAACAAGGGGGTGTGTTTGAGGACAACGCCAGCCCCATGTTTCAGCCTTGGGAGGCTTGGCACGTTGCCAACTTGAGAAGAAAGGGGCGTGTTCGGCAACAACTTGGCAGCCTGACCTTACCCTCTTTGAGGAAGCATAACTTGAGCTAGAAAATTCCAATTGAGATGATTCTAAGTGCATTAGAAAGAAGACACTCTGAGCTTTCCAATGATGTATGATAGTCCATATTGAAGCAGAGGATTGACACTCAAATTATGGGCAACATTAAGCATGAAAGTAGAGTCAAGAAGAAGAAAAATAAGTTGTTAGCAACAACTTGGGCTAGCAACGCCCAAGTCTCAAAGCTCACTCCCAGGAAAACACAATGCAAGTTGCCAACATGCATTAAGGCTAGCGTTATTGGCAAAAACGCCAAGCCATTGAGCCAGAAGCATCATGAATGAGCTCCTCCTTCCATGTCTAGCAACACTTCTTCCATTGAGCCAAGAATTCAACAAAGAGGAAGCCCACATTGCTAGCCCAATTAAAGATCTTTGAAGGAGTTTTAGGACTAATATAAATAGAGAAGGAGTTTGTACTTTGGGGGGACTTTTTTGACACTTAGATTTCTAGACTTTTAGCACTTACTAGCACTTTTACTTGGAGAACTCTCTAGCACTTCCGGGAGGATACCCGGAGAGCTATTTTGGTTCTTCTTAGAACTTTTCTTCTTCATTTTTTGAGTTTTTAAGCATTTTCTTCTTCTTCTTCATCTTTCTTCACACTTAGTTTAATTTTCATTTATGGCAATTGTTGTTAAAATTGGAGCTATGATTCACTAAACCCCACTTTCATTAGGGGGAAGAGCTCTGCTTGTTTGAATGCATTGATAAATCATCTTCTCCTTCTCAATTCAAGTGGTTAATCCAAGAGGAAATTCTTGTTCTTCAAAGATTCAACCACCATCGAGAGAGGGGTTAATCTATATGAATTATGTGGTGAATTTGAGAAATGAACCACATAGTTCAGTTTAGAGTTCATCCTTTCATAATCTCCTTAATCAATACACTTTGGTTGGTATGTGAGATGTAACCTCCCTAAGTTGAGATTCTGGAAATTGTGTGGCTTGGATTTGAAATTGAGCTTTATCTCTTTTCATGAACAATTAGATCACGAGAGTGGCAATTGGCTATGTTGAGAGAAATTGGATCACCAAGAGATTGGGATTCAATTACCCACTTGCCATGGATCTATACCCATGATTGAGAAGGAATTGATCAACATCAATTCATGAGAATTTGCATCTCTGATCCCTAATGATCCTTTCCATCATCAATTCTTATTTCTTTTGCTCTTAGTTGTTTGAACACCCATTACCCCATTTCCCTTCTACATTCTTGCAATTTATTATTCTTGTCATCTACATTCTATCTCTTTATTTCTTGCTCTTTGCTCTTATGCTCTTTAAATTTCTGCAACCTTTAATTCCTTGCAATTTATCTTTGATGTCATTTAAGTTTCGTGCATTTTAAGTTTCAGTTATTTACTTTCATTTTATTTCTATATTCCAGTTCTTTAAATTCCTTGCCATTTAAATTCCTGCAATTATGTTCAAAAGTCACAATGCTCATAAAATCAAAACCATGTTCGCTTGACTAAATTCATCATTAAACTAAAGTTGCTTAATCTACCAATCTCTGTGGGATCGACCTCACTCTTAGTGAGTTTTATTACTTGATACGACCCGGTATACTTGCCGGTTATACGTGAAATCAAATTTTTACGTATCAGGTGGCGTATATGTATTGACTACAGAAGGCTCAATACAGTCACCAGAAAGGATCATTTTCCTTTACCATTCATAGACCAGATGCTAGAAAGACTAGCAGGTCATGACTATTACTACTTTTTGGATGGTGGTGCGATATTTTATAACCCACAAACTAACCAGCAAGTGCACTGGGTCGTACCAAGTAATACCTTACGTGAGTAAGGGTCGATCCCACGAGGATTGATGGATTAAGCAATAGTTATTGAGTGATAAGCTTAGTTAGGCAAGCAGAAAATGGTTTTGAGATATTCAAAGAGCATTAAACAGTACTTTAAGAATTTCAGAAAGCAAGCAGCAATGAGTTGGGAATAAAATATTTGAGAAAACAGTTAAGGTTTCAGAGTTATCTATTTTTCTGGATTTATTTTTCTTACTGGCTATTTTAATCATGCAAGATTTAACTTCATGGCAAACTATATGTGACTAGACCTTAATTCCTTAAACATTCCTAGTCTCCTCTAAAATTCATTAACTGCCAATTCCTTGGTCAATTAATTCCAATTAGAGGGTGATGATCAATTTCTAGTTTATATGCCAAAAGAATCCTAATTATCCAAAAATAAGGGGATTATATGTCACGTATCCTGTTAAATATGAACAATGAGAAATTCAGTATAATATGTTTTCAAGCTGTTGTTCAAGTAAAGAGCTTTTTCAAGTTTTACAAGAACTCAATTAGAACATGGGTCATACTTTCGTTCCACCCAATGTTCATAAATAAAGAACGAAAATAATTATTGAAATATAAATCTAAACATGGATTGAATTAGAAAGATCAAACGAATAAATCCATACAAATAGACAGAGCTCCTAACCTTAACAATGGAGGATTAGTTGCTCATGGTTCAGAGAAGAAAAATAAGGGTTCTGGTAAAAATGTGTGTGTCTAAATGTACAGAGTTCTTATTTATAACTAATCCTAATAAATTTTAAAATCTAATTCTCTAAAATTAATATATTTTCCTAAAAATTAAGATTTGAATTTAAATTTGAATTAATTAACAAGTCTTCAGCTGATGGGTGGGGACCACTTGATTTGTCCATTCTGCAGCTTCTAATATGTGTTTTCTGGACTGGAAACTAGGTCAAAACGTGGCCCAAAATCCATGCCAGCGATTTCTGTAAATTCTACAGATTGTACGCGTTACGCGTACGCGTCAGTCACGCGTACGCGTCGATGGTCTTTTCTGCGAGTCATGCGAACGCGTTAGTCACGCGGACGCGTCACTGAGCAAAACTTCAATTCACGCGTACGTGTCAATCACGCATAAGTGTCAGTCACGCGCACGCATCGCCATGGATACCTCGAATTCACGCGCACGCGTCAGGGACGCGTGCACGTCACTCATCGCAGCCATCTCCTTTGATTTTTGTGCTGTAGAAACTCCGTCAAATTCCGCCGAATGCTACCTAAAATAAATAAAATTGCCCAAAACTCAAAATAGCATCCATAGTGGCTAAAATATAATTAATTCTTGATTAAACTCAACAATTTAAGTGTAAATTCACTAGGAAAAGATAGACAAGATGCTCACGCATCACAACACCAAACTTAAACTGTTGCTTGTCCTCAAGCAACCAAAACTAATATAAGCTTATGATGTGAAATTGCATGAGAATGAGAGTTCGATTAAGCTCGTGTCTCGTCTTATAGTGGGGTTTACAACTGTAATCCTAAATAGTTTTGGCATTTCACTTTATCCTTTGAATCAGAGGAATGTTAATGTCATTCTGAATTAGAATCCAGATAATATTATGAATTCTCTGATCTTTTATATTTTAGATTAATCCTTGAACACAGCAAAATTTGCGTTAATTTATTTTTCTTTGGTGCTTTGCACCTTGAGCCTAGCCGTGACTTTAAATGTTTTGTCTCAAGAGTTACTTGATACAGAAACACCACAAGCACTTAACTAGGGGACTCTCTTTGAGTCCTGATTTTTCTTTCAGTCACTCCCAGACAGTGGTGCTCAAAGCCTTTGGCATACTCTGTTAAACACACTTGGTCTCGACTCTAAGTGTTCTGTCTCAAGGATTACTTGACACAATCACACCACAAGCATGTGACTAGGGAAACAACTCTTTGAGCTTTTAATCATGTCTGACCTCCCTAGTCATTGATGCTCAGAGCCTTGGACCTTGCTTTTATTTATTAATAATTATATTTTTTATTTTTTTCTTTTGCTATTTCTTTTGCTTCAAGGATTAAATTTTTCTAATTTTCAGAGAAGTCATAATAATTCTCTAAATTCATGTTCCTCATACATTAACATCCCTTGATTCAAATTCAAATATGCACTGTTCATATCATGCATTCAAAAATCACAGAAAATACCACCACCTTTAAGTAAATCAGACTATTCTTAAAATTAACTCAATTTCTCATGCACTACATCACTTTTTTTCTTTTCTTTTTAGATTCAAGTTCAGTGAGTGGTACATGAAACATCTTTTTAGCATTAAAGTAATTAAAAAAACTAGTCCTAGGATTCTAACTAATAAAGGATCATGCAACAAACAAAGCAAAATAGCAGAAAGCCAGAACATAACATAGAAAAAATAGGGGAGGAATAAAAATGAAGGGAACTCAACCACCTTAGTTATCCTAGCGGTCGCTTTATTCTTCAGGTTGTGTTCCTTAGTGAAGATGATTCGCCTCCCTTTTGTGCCAGAAAACCCATAAGCGCAGCGTCAACAGCAAACTTAAAGGTTTGCTTGTCCTCAAGCAAAGAAGGACTGAAAATAAAAATAAAGAGTGAGAGGAAAGAAGAATATAAAGATAAAAGGACAAGGGAGAATTAGGATTGGGAGAGAGAAAGAGAGGAAAAAGTGAAAAATGTGCGGCGAACAAGTGTAGTTGTGCGGCGAAGGTGACGCGTACGCGTGGGTCGCGAATTTTCTTTAATGACGCGTTCGCGTCAGGTACGCATCCGCGTGCCATGGTTTTTGTGCGATTCGCGTGAAGCCATCCGCGCGCACGCATAACTCTCTGTTCGCGTGGCTTGGGAACCAATATTGGCATACGACGCGTGCGCATCATGCATGCGAACACGTGAGGGACCATTTTTGCAAATGACGCGCACGCGTTAGGGACGCGTTCGCGTGAGTAAATTTGTGCCTCTAGCATGCTTCCAGCCCCAAGCCAGCATAACTCTCTACCCAAACACTCCTTTACGTTGATTTTGCAGGTCACGCGTACGCGTCAATGACGCGCACACGTGGATGGCGATAAGTACAAACGACGCACATGCGTGGGGTACGCGTATGCGTGGTCATGTTTGTGCGCCAAGCATGAGTCCAGCACTATTCCTGCGTAACTCTTTGTCAATTATTGTTTTTCACACACATATGATTGACGCGTTCGCGTCAGTGACGCTTGCGCGTCGCGTGCTCTTTCTCTTTTTTTTAGCTTGAGGTGTTTGGTTCCTGTGATAAAATAGCTGCATGATTAGAAAATTAGTAAGAACTCAATAAAATAACTAAGAAAACTACTACTACGAAAAATAGCTAAGGATACGAATTTATCGGGTTGCCTCCCGACAAGCGCTTCTTTAACGTCACTAGCTTGACGGTCAGCTCTGCTAGTTCAGCAGATGAGTGGACCTCTGGCAATCAATCTCACCTCCAAGATAGTGCTTCAACCTCTGGCCATTCACTGTAAATTTTCTGTCAAAATTATCTTCTTGTATTTCCACATGACCATA
The DNA here is from genome assembly GCF_003086295.3 of Arachis hypogaea. Classification (NCBI taxonomy): domain Eukaryota; kingdom Viridiplantae; phylum Streptophyta; class Magnoliopsida; order Fabales; family Fabaceae; genus Arachis; species Arachis hypogaea. The sequence goes on from NC_092039.1 coordinate 26,053,018, forward strand.
CGGTGAAGCTCTGGTAACCACAAATGGTCCTGACCATTGGGATTTCAGCTTCCCGGGAAAGAATTTGAGCCTTGAATTATATAGAAGCACTCTTTGTCCTGTCTCAAAGACTCTGATGGCAATCTTCTTGTCATGCAGTAGCTTAGTTCTTTCCTTATAGAGCTTGGCATTCTCATAGGCTGAATATCTGAATTCATCAAGCTCATTCAGCTGAAGCATTTACTTGATTCCTGCAGCTTCTGAAACAAGGTTCAGGTATCGGATTGCCCAGTAAGCTTTATGCTCCAGCTCAACTGGCAAGTGACAGGCTTTTCCATAGACAAACTGATAAGGGGACATGCCAATGGGAGTCTTGTACGCTGTTTGGTATGCACAAAGAGCATCATCAAGCTTCTTAGACCAGTCCTTTCTTGAATCACTGACTGTCTTCTCTAGAATCCTCTTAAGTTCCCTATTGGAAACTTCAACCTATCCACTTGTTTGAGGGTGATAGGGGTTGCCACTTTATGACGGACTCCATATCTCTGCAGAAGAGAGTCCAGCTGTCGGTTGCAGAAATGGCTTCCACCATCACTAATGAGTGTCCTTGGGACACCAAACCGGCTAAAGATGTATCTCTGAAGAAAGCTCATTACCACTTTGGCATCATTGGTGGGCAAAGCTACAGCTTCCACCCACTTGAACACATAGTCAACTGCCACTAGAATATGGTTGTTTGAATGTGAGGGTGGGAAAGGTCCCATGAAATCAATACCCCACACATCAAACAACTTAACCTCAAGAATCCCCTGCTGTGGCATTTCATGGTTGGCAGGGAGATTCGTGGCTTTCTCACATCTGTCACAGTGCTTTACAAATACTCTTGAGTCCCTGAAGAGAGTCGGCCAGTAAAACCCACTCTGAAGGACCTTTGCAGCTGTCCTTTCACCACCAAAGTGGCCTCCATACTCAAAACCATGACAATGCCAAAGAATCTGCTGTTTTTCTTCATCTGGGACACACCTCCGGATGATCCCATCTGAACACCTTTTAAAAAGGTATAGTTCTTCCCAAATGTAGTACTTTGCATCAGTGAGTAGCTTCTTCACCTGTTGCCTACTGTACTCCCTTGGGATGAAATTCATGGCCTTATAATTTGCGATGTCTACAAAACATGGTGCCTGCTGAATGAGGAACAATTGCTCATCCGGAAACGTCTCAGTCACAGCTGTGGGTGGTTGTACTCCTGCTTCAGGCTCAATTCTAGAGAGATAGTCAGCTACTTGATTCTCTGACCCTTTCTTGTCTTTTATCTCAATATCAAACTCCTGAATGAGCAACACCTATCTGATTAATCTTGGTTTAGAATTCTGTTTGGTTAGAAGGTACTTCAAAGCAGCATGATCAGTATAAATAATAACCTTAGAACCAAATAAATAGGACCTAAACTTATCAATAGCATACACAACAGCTAATAATTTCTTTTCTATAGTTGTGTAATTCTTTTGGGCATCATTTAACACACGACTGGTGATGAGCGGATAATTTATACGCTTTTTGGCATTATTTTTAGTATGTTTTTAGTATGTTTTAGTTAGTTTTTAGTATATTTTTATTAGTTTTTAGTTAAAATTCACTTTTCTGGACTTTACTATGAGTTTGTGTGTTTTTCTGTGATTTCAGGTATTTTCTGGTTGAAATTGAGGGACTTGAGCAAAAATTTGATTCAGAGACTGAAAAGGACTGCAGATGCTGTTGGATTCTGACCTCCCTGCACTCGAAGTGGATTTTCTGGAGCTACAGAAGCCCAATTGGCGCGCTCTCAACGGCGTTGGAAAGTAGACATCCTGGGCTTTCCAGCAATGTATAATAGTTCATACTTTGCCCGAGATTTGATGGCCCAAACCGGCGTTCCAAATCAGCTCAAAAATGCCCGGCGTTAAACGCCGGAACTGGCACAAGAATGGGAGTTAAACACCCAAACTGGTACAAAAGCTGGCGTTTAACTTCAAGAAAAGTCTCTACACGAAAATGCTTCAATGCTCAGCCCAAGCACACACCAAGTGGGCCCGGAAGTGGATTTTTATGTCATTTACTCATTTCTGTAAACCCTAGGCTACTAGTTCTCTACAAATAGGACCTTTTACTATTGTATTTTCATCTTTAGATCTTTGAATCTTTGGATCCTTGATCATCTGGAGTCTTTTGATCATGTTTTGGGGGCTGGCCTCACGGCCATGCCTAGACCTTGTTCTTATTTATTTTCAACGGTGGAGTTTCTACACACCATAGATTAAGGTGTGGAGCTATGCTGTACCTCGAGTATTAATGCAATTACTATTGTTCTTCTATTCAATTCATCTTGTTCTTATTCCAAGATATTCATTCGCACTCAAGAACTTGATGAATGTGATGATTATGTGATGCTCATCATCATTCTCACTTATGAACGCGTGCCTGACAACCACCTCCGTTCTACAAGCAAACAAGGCTTGAATGTTTATCTCTTGGATTCCTTAATCAGAATCTTCGTGGTATAAGCTAGAATTGATGGTGGCATTCAAGAGAATCCGGAAGGTCTAAACCTTGTCTGTGGTATTCTGAGTAGGATTCAATGATTGAATGACTGTGACGAGCTTCAAACTCCTGAAGGCTGGGCGTTAGTGACAAACGCAAAAGAATCAATGGATTATATTCCAACCTGATTGAGAACCGACATATGATTAGTCGTGCCGTGACAGGGTGCGTTGAACATTTTCACTGAGAGGACGGGATTGTAGCCACTGACAACGGTGATGCCCAACATACAGCTTGCCATGGAAAGGAGTAAGAAAGATTGGATGAAGACAGTAGGAAAGCAGAGAGACGGAAGGGACAAAGCATCTCCATTCGCTTATCTGAAGTTCACACCAATGAATTACGTAAGTATCTCTATCTTTACTTTATGTTTTATTCATATATCATCCATAACCATTTGAATCTGTCTGACTGAGATTTACAAGGTGACCATAGCTTGCTTCTTACCAACAATCTCCGTGGGATCGACCCTTACTCGCGTAAGGTTTATTACTTGGACGACCCAGTGCACTTGCTGGTTAGTTGTGCGAAGTTATGAAATTATGTTTATACCATGGTATTGAGCACCAAGTTTTTGGATTCATTACCGGGGATTATTTGAGTTGTGAAAAGTAGAGATCACAATTTCGTGCACCCACTGGCATAGTAAATGACATGTACAAGCTTACCATGCCTCTGTCATAAAACAGCTCCTATAGCAAAATCAGTAGCATCACACATTAATTTAAATGGTAGATCCCAGTCAGGGAGAGCTATAATGGGTGCAGAGGTAAGGTTTGCTTTTAGAGTTTCAAAAGCATGCAAACAATCAGAATCAAAGACAAAAGGAACATCAGTGGTGCACGAAATTGCAATCACACTTTTGCAATCCCGCACAACTAACCAGCAAGTGCACTGGGTCGTCCAAGTAATACCTTGCGTGAGCAAGGGTCGATCCCACGGAGATTGTCGGCTTGAAGCAAGCTATGGTTATCTTGTAAATCTTAGTCAGGATATCAGAAATTATCAGGATTGATTGTGAAAAGCAAAAGAACATGAAATAATTACTTGTTTTGCAGTAATGGAGAATAGGTTGAGGTTTGGAGATGCTCCATCTTCTGAATCTCTGCTTTCCTACTGTCTTCTTCTTCAAACACGCAAGTCTCCTTCCATGGCAAGCTGTATGTAGGGTTTCACCGTTGTCAATGGCTACCTCCCATCCTCTCAGTGAAAACGATTGCATATGCTCTGTCACAGCACGCGGAATTCATCTGTCGGTTCTCGGTCAGGCCGGAATAGAATCCAGTGATTCTTTCGCGTATGTCACTAACACCCCGCCTGCTAGGAGTTTGAAGCACGTCACAGTCATTCAATCATTGAATCCTACTCAGAATACCACAGACAAGGTTTAGACCTTCCGGATTCTCTTGAATGCCGCCATCAATTCTAGCTTATACCACGAAGATTCCGATTAAAGAATCTAAGAGATAATTACTTAATCTAAGGTAGAACGGAGGTGGTTGTCAGGCACACGTTCATAGTTGAGAATGATGATGATTGTCACGGATCATCACATTCATCCGGATTAAGAGCAAGTATTATCTTAGAATGGAAGCAAGCATGATTGAATGAGAAACAGTAGTAATTGCATTAATCCATCAAGACACAGCAGAGCTCCTCACCCCCAACCATGGGGTTTAGAGACTCATGCCGTGGAAAGTACACAAAGAAAACGTGTAAAGTGTCATGAGGTACAGATACAATGTCAAAAGATCCTATTAATAGTAAACTAGTAGCCTAGGGTATACAGAGATGAGTAAATGACTTAAAAATCTACTTTCGGGCCCACTTGGTGTGTGCTTGGGTTGAGCAATGAAGCAATTTCGTGTAGAGACCTTTTCTGGAGTTAAACGCCAGCTTTCATGCCAGTTTGGGCGTTTAACTCCAAGTTTTATGCCAGTTCCAGCGTTAAACGCTGGAATTTCTGAGGCTGATTTGCCACGCCGGTTTGGGCCATCAAATCTTGGGCAAAGTATGGACTATCATATATTGCTGGAAAGCCCAGGATGTCCACTTTCCAACGCCGTTGAGAGCGCGCCAATTGGGCTTATGTAGCTCCAGAAAATCCACTTCGAGTGCAGGGAGGTCAGAATCCAACAGCATCTGCAGTCCTTTTTGGTCTCGGAATCAGATTTTTGCTCAGGACCCTCAATTTCAGCCAGAAAATACCTGAAATCACAGAAAAACACACAAACTCATAGTAAAGTCCAGAAAAGTGAATTTTAGCTAAAAACTAATAAAAATATACTAAAAACTAACTAGATTATACCAAAAACATACTAAAAACAATGCCAAAAAGCATACAAATTATCCGCTCATCAATCAGCAACCAAGAGGTTGCTTAGAGGTTTAGCAATTTTAGAAAAATCCTTTATAAATCTTGTTCATACCCTGGGTCGAGCTACCCGACCTGGGATAATTAGCGGCAAAATGACTGACCTCTTCAGGTCAGATTATCCGACCTCTTCCCAAAGAGCTCGGCCAAATCGAAAAAAAAGCCTAGTAAAGGGCCCAGATAGAGGAACACGACCCAAATCCTAAGGCAACCCAAGCCTGCAGAGATAAGGGCGGTTCCCTCGAAGATAAAGATGACCTCACTCAAAGATAAGATAAGATAAGATAACTAACTTATCTTATCCAAGAAGGTCGCTCCACACCATTATAAATACACGGGAGCACCCAGGTATAACTCATACTCTGATTCTACTCAATACCTGCTTAATACCTTGCTAACTTAAGCATCAGAGTCCCTTGCAGGTACCCACCACCCTCCAGGGACAAAGGATCAGTAGCATCATCAGTCCAACAAGTCGGACGTACCAGCTCCGGCTACGATCCACCTGTCAGACACCCCAGCTACGATCAGTACGAAAGATCTCGTCCGAGATCGACCTCCAGTTTCAGGTAACCCTCAGAACATTGGCGCCGTTGCCGGGGAACCTGGAAGTCATCCCATCACCCTGGCGGACGACCATGACAACAACCACGATTCAGGTCTGGAAGATAGAACACCGCACAAGAATGCGGATGTCAGGCTACAAGATACCCCGGAAACCAACAAGGACAAAGACTCACCAAATTCTGGGACAATAGAAGCTCTCCTAGATCGCCTAAAACAACTTGAAAAAGAAACCCAACAACAACGAGAAATCAGAAAGGATCTACAAAGAGAGGTGCGGCGACGTCGAGAATTGGAAGAAAAACTACAGCAATTGGAAGCCGATCTTAAATTAAAAGCCCCCCGGGCCAATCCTGAAGAAAATTCACGCAAAGAGCAAGACCCGTTCACCAGGGAAATCATGAAAACCAAAATTCCAAAAGACTTCAAACTCCCGGATATGACTCTGTATGATGGCACCACGGACCCCAACCACCACCTCAGTAACTTCAGAAGCAGAATGTACCTTACCGACACCCCAGATGCTATTCGCTGTAAAGACTTTCCAACAACTCTCACAAAGACAGCAATCCGATGGTTCGACAACCTACCCCCAAAATCCATCTCAAGCTTTGATGACCTAGCTAAAAAATTCCTAGCCAGATTCTCCATTCAGAAAGATAAGGCCAAGCACGCCCCCAGCTTACTAGGGATCAAACAAGGAGATCGGGAGAGCCTTTGCAACTACATGGAAAGATTCAACAAAATGTGCATGGACATACAAAGTTTACCAACAGAAGCTGCCATCATGAGACTCATCAGCGGCCTACGAGAGGGACCTTTTAGCCAGTCTATATCAAAAAAGTACCCGACCTCCTTAGACGAAGTACAGGAACGAGCAGAAAAATATATCAACATGGAAGAAAACGCTCGGTTAGGAGAGACCTTAAAATCGGGGACCTCCTACCGAGACAAAGACAGGGAATCCAAGAGGAAAGAAGATCGACAAGGGGAGAAAATAAAAAATACCACAATTACACTCCTCTCAGGACATCCCTGGTCGAGATATACAAAGAAGTCTGCCATACAGAAAAAATCCCCCCAGCACGGCCACTCAAAGGAAAAAAGGGAGGAGGAAACCGGAATGAATATTGTGAATATCATCGAGTCCGTGGACACTCCACAAACGAATGCTTCAACTTAAAAAATATCATAGAAAAATTGGTGAGAGAAAGAAAATTAGATCGATTTCTGGCCACCCGAGATGATGATCAAAGAAAGAGACGAAGGGATGAAGATACCGCGCGAACTGAACGATCACATCGGACACTAGAGAGACATGTCCACATGATACATGGCGGATTCGCAGGAGGTGGGATCTCCAAATCATCTCGCAAAAGATATCTCAAAGAAGTATATCATGTCGAGGGAAAGGAGGAAGCACTCAACATCCTGGTAATAACATTCACTAAAGAGGACGCCTCCGGCATCATCTCAGGACACGACGATCCCATGGTCATCACCATCATATTGGCAAATGCCAATCTACACCGCACCTTAATAGACCAAGGGAGTTTCGCCGACATCTTATTCAAAACAGCCTTCGATAAACTCGGCTTAGAAGAAAAAGAACTTAAAGCATATCCAAACAGTCTGTTCGGGCTAGGAGATACCCTGGTTCAACCACTGAGATACATACCACTACATACAACCTTCGGAAAAGGGAACCAATCCAGGACCCTCAGAATAGACTACATCGTGGTCGATGTAAGTTCAGCTTACAATGCTCTCATAGGTCAGACAACACTCAACCAACTTGGCGCGATAGTCTCGACCCCACATCTATGTATGAAATTCCCCACTACGAAAGGAATAGCCACGATAAAAGTAGATCAAAAGATAGCACGTCGCTGTTATAATGAAAGCCTAAACCTCAGAGGCAGGGGAGAAGAGTTCCACACAATCGAGCTGGGCGGAGCCCAACGACGAGAAGAGTCGTCCACAACCAGAAGGTGCGATAGAAAAGATTCAGATCGGGGATACTTCAAAAAAAACAACTAGTATCGGCACAATCCTAAGAGAAGATTCAAAAGAGTTACTAATACAATTCTTACGAGATAATGTTGATCTCTTCGCGTGGAAAGCCGCAGACATGCCAGGAATAGACACTAAGCTAATGAGCCACAAGTTGGCGGTTTATCCAGGATCTCGGCCGGTACAGCAGAGACGAAGAAAACTTGGGCCAGAGTGATCCCAGGCTGTGGAAGAACAAGTACAAGCAATACTTGAAGCAGGATTCATAAGAGAAGTCAAATACCCACTATGGCTAGCCAACGTCGTCTTGGTGAAAAAATCAAACGGGAAGTGGCGAATGTGCACCGATTACACCGATCTCAATAAAGCTTGTCCAAAAGATCCGTATCCACTCCCAAGTATTGACGCTCTGGTAGATGCTTCCTCCGAATATAGATATCTCTCATTTATGGACGCTTACTCGGGGTACAACCAAATCCCCATGTACCCACCAGATCAAGAAAAGACCTCGTTCTTAACACCGAAAGCAAACTACTGCTACATTGTGATGCCTTTCGGTCTCAAGAACGCAGGAGCTACTTATCAAAGATTAATGAATAAAGTCTTCTCGGATCACATCGGAAAGGTCATGGAAGTCTACGTGGATGACATGCTAATAAAAACACAAAGCGAAGAGACATTATTGTCCGATCTGGCCCAAGTGTTCGACACCATAAGAAAGCATGACATGCGAGCAAAGCACTTTAGGGATCCAAGCTGAACTACCAGAAAATAGAAAAATTCACCTATACTCTCATTCTAACATCTCGACGACTCCGTCCTTACTTCCAGGCTCACACCATTAAGGTTCGAACTAACCAGCCCCAAAAAGGAATATTGCAGAAAACGGATTTAGCAGGCAGAATTTTACAATGGGCAGTTGAGCTGTCAGAATTCGACCTCCAATATGAAGCTCGGACGGCCATCAAATCACAGTATCTGGCCGACTTTATCGCAGAATTCACAGATGTCCAGGAAACCCTCACAGAATGAAATTTCTATGTGGATGGTTCTTCAAATAAAACTGGAAGCGGCGCAAGCATAATAATAGAAAGCAACCAAGGAACCCAAGTTGAGCTCTCCCTCAAGTTCGGGTTCCCGGTCTCAAATAACCAGGAAGAATACGAAGCATTGTTAGTTGGGTTAAAGCTGGCTGAAGAGGTGGGAGCTCAAAAACTCAATATTTACAGCGATTCACAAGTGGTCACATCACAAATAACAGGGAGCTACCAAGCTAAAGATCCCATCATGAAAAAGTACTTGGATAAGACCAAAGAACAGCTCGGACAAATCGGGGAATATAAGATCTGCCACATCCCCCGCGAACAAATGCCCGAGTTGACGCACTCTCGAAACTAGCCAGCACCAAACCAGGTGGCAACAATAGAAGCCTCATCTAGGAAATATTACAAAATCCGTCAATCTCGGAAGAAGAAAAATTCCTGGCCATAGAAAACCAGGATCAAGGATGGATGACCCCCATAATCAGCTACCTCAAAACAGGAACACTCCCCACAGAAGAAAAGGAGGCAAAGAGGTTGAAAAGGGAAGCACAGTACTACACCATCATAAACAACATCCTATACAAAAGAGGGATCTCAGCACCATTATTAAAATACGTGCCAACCTCCCACACAAAGGAAGTGTTAGAAGAAGTTCACGGCGGCATTTGTGGCAATCATCTCGGAGCGCGGGCCCTCGCCAAAAAAGTACTGCGGGCAGGGTTCTATTGGCCAACATTACAGAAAGAAGTCACAGAATTTGTAAAGACATGTCCACCATGTCAGAAACATGCCAACTTCCACATCGCCCCGCCAGAAGAACTCATCAGCATAACTTTGCCCTGGCCGTTTTAAAAATGGGGACTCGATCTTCTCGGCCCCTTTCCCCAGGGATCAGGACAAGTTAAATTTCTAATAGTAGGGGTAGATTACTTTACAAAGTAGATCGAGGCAGAGCCCCTAGCCAACGCTACCGCCCAAAGAAGTCGGAAATTCCTATATAGGAACATCGTTACAAGGTTCGGGGTCCCATTCTCCATCACCACAGATAATGGCACCTCTGTCGAACATCCGCAAGGCAATGGACAAGCCGATGCGGCCAACAAAGTCATACTGGCCGGGCTGAAACGGAGACTGCAAGAAGCAAAGGGGGCTTGGGCCGAGGAACTTCCACAAGTCCTATGGGCGTATTGAACAACCCCCCATTCTACTATGAACGAATCACCATTTCGATTAGCATACGGAGTGGAGGCAATGATTCCAATAGAAGTCGAGGAAGGGTCTCCCCGAGTAGTCCACTACAATGAACAAACCAATTCTCAACTTCAAAGAGAAGAGCTCGACCTACTTCCAAAAATCCAAGAAAGAGCTTGGATCAGAGAAGAAGCTCTAAAGCGCCGAATGGCTTCCAGATATAATCAAAGGGTAGTATCGAGAAGTTTTGCAGAGAATGATCTTGTCCTAATATGAAATGATATTGGAAAAACTCGACCAGGAGAAGGAAAGCTAGCAGTAAACTGGAAAGGACCCTACCGAGTTATAGAAGTACTTGGGAAGGGTTACTACAGACTGACCGAACTCGATGGACGAGAGCTTCCCAGATCATGGCACGCCTGCAACCTAAGAAGGTACTACAGTTAGAAAAGGTAAAGGAACTCATTATTGGATGCACTCTTTTTCCTGAAAAGATTTTTTAATGAGGCACCAGGCTGAGACCTAGACACTATCCGACTTGAAAGGGATGAAAAAATTCCCACATATATATATTCGCACTTTTCTTTCAATAAAACTTATTTAGATATTCTACAAGGTATCAAGACGCGTTAATCTGAAGTATTCATCGTCCGATTATAAAGTAACAGATTGGTAGAAAGTGAAAAACAATTTCACTGCACGATCACGATAAAGATAACCATCCCATAAAGGTGAAAACGCGATTCACCCCAAAGACGATCTAAAGATGCCAACCACTTTCTACAAATCGGCAAAGATGAACACAGAATAATGTAAGAAGTTATGGAAAGCAATCCAAAAAAGAACCTGACGAGGTCTTACGGATAGCTAAAATAATAACTTAAAGACTGGCGGACGTACAGAAGTCAGACCAAGTCAACCCAAGTTATAAGTAAACCCTGGAAAGAGGTCTGGCCAACCCTATTAAAGAGGATTACTTTAACTTAAGAAGAGATCGACCTAACGAAGTCGATTTCCTACAAAACAAAGTTATAAAAGTAATCCCTAAAAGAGACCTGACAAAGGTCCAAGAAAGAGGATCACAAAAATAACTTAAGAAGAGATCGACCTAATGAAGTCGATTTCCTACAAAACTAAGTTATAAAAGTAATCCCTGAAAGAGACCTGACAAAGGTCCAAGAAAGAGGATTACAAAAATAACTTAAGAAGAGATCGATCTGACGAAGTCGATTTCCTACAAAACGAAGTTAAAAAGTAATCCCTGAAAGAGACCTGACAAAGGTCCAAGAAAGAGGATTACAAAAATAACTTAAGAAGAGATCGACCTAACGAAGTCGATTTCCTACAAAATGAAGTTATAAAAGTAATCCCTGAAAGAGACCTGACAAAGGTCCAAGAAAGAGGATCACAAAAATAACTTAGAAAGAGATCGATCTAACGAAGTCAATCTCCTATAAGTTATAAAAGTAATCCTAATAAAGTTCCTAGAAAAAGGGATTACAAAAATAACTTAGAAGGGGACCAATGCAAAAGAATTGGTTACGGAGTGCCAAAAGTACATATGAAAGCAAGAAAACCGAGAAATAGGTCGGACCCACATAGACACAAACTCAAAGGATCCAAGCCATGAACAAGGCAATCCCAAGAAGTCGAGCTACAAGGTTCCAGCATTCTCAGAAAGCAGAAGAGAAAATAAGTCAAAAACCTTCATATAAACCACGAAGTTATAAAAGCCTCGGTGGCCATCAACACCTGCTAAAGATAGCGAGCTACTTTTTGTTTTTCAAAATAAAGTTGCTAAAACAAGTAACTAAAAACCGTCAGCAAAACAAACAAAGTTTTAAAAAGCCCACAAGCCGGGCCAACTATATAAATATCTAGAAAGAGATCAGCAAGCATCAGGAGCCTTCTTGGCATCATCAGGACAAGGAGAAGGAGGACGTGTCTGAATAGGCACGGCATCTATAGTTCCATCCTCCCGGTTCAGAACCTGGCAATCCGAATCAGGTGCAACCGGAGGAGCAGAAGAGGTCAACACTTTGGCAAAGGACACAGGAGGAGGATTAGCATCATCATCACCATCGTCATCAGGGACAATCTTGCCATCCCTGACAATATTGTCCAGGCAGAAAAGGGTGAGATCGGCCTCGGGAGCAATGACCCGAACTTGCTCCTTCAAGTTCTCGTAAGCAGCAGTCACGCTGCCAACGAGATGACTTTGGAGCTCAGAATAATCTTCCCGGGCATTGTTCAACTCCTCCCTCAGGCGCATCACCTCCCGATAAGTCGTAACGTAATTCTCCTTATGCATCAAGGTTTTGTCCTCGGCCAACCTCAAAAAAGCCGCCAGTGAAAGGGAACTCACCTTCTCATTCTCTAGATCCTTCTCCAACTTGGTCACCTTCAATTCAAGCTCCTCCTTTAGCCCCTTCATCCGGTCAAACTCCTGCTTTGCCTCCTCCATAAAGGCCATAGTAGCATGGAGAGGAAGATTTTGAGCAGTCTGGTATATAGCAGCCGCCATATACGCCATCTGTACGTGATTTTGGGCCATAAATTCCAAATGATGAAGGCTGGACACATCGTCCATCGAGAGGGTACCATAGGGACCGATTTGCTGATCCACAAATTCAATAGCATTAAAATCGGGAGCGTTGAGGTCGAAAGGCTCAGCTGTTTTTTGTTTTTTATTGGGAGGAGCAACAGAAGAAGCAGCAGAGGTAGGGTGAGGATCCACCAGACGAACCCGAGGAGTGGGGATCACCTTCTTCACCCCTGAACTTGGCACAGACGACTTCGCGTGCACTTGGGAGGATCCTTCCCCAGCCACCTTGGCTGAGATGTTTCTAGCAGCAGTCGCCCTCTGCGCCCTTTTAAAAGCTTTCATGGCTTTATTATTCTTCATTGCCTCTGCAAATAAAACAGGAATTAAGCCACAAGTCGGAAAGGACAATCACAAGCAATATAAACAGATAAAAAAGGAAACACAAAATACACAGCTCAGCTTGAAGAAGAGAGAGATTGGTTAGAAATTTTTTTGTGTCGAGATGGGGAGGTTGCCCCCAGTGTTCTTCCAAGACAGTCACAAAGGCTCGCTCAGCCTCATCCAACAATTCCCACGTATATCGGGACACCCTCACATCCTTTTGCCATTCCAAGGGAAAAGCAGGCTCGTCATTTTCATCCAGAAAGAAGGGCCGAGCTTCTTCAACAGCTCGGACCTTGAAAAAGTAATTTTTAAAATCACGGAATGACTCGTCAAATATGGAAAAGACCTTCTTTCCCTGGGTAGAGCGAAAGGAGACCCAAGCTGCCTTCTTTTTTACCACTCCGGGCTTAGTCAAGACAAACAGATAGAAAAAGAGAGATTGGGAAGCAGAGATACCAAAACCATTGCACAACAATTGAAAAATCTTTATGAAACCCCAGGAATTAGGCTGAAGTTGAGAAGGGGCGGCATTGCAGGACCATAACAAGTCGGCCTCAAATTTAGTAAAAGGAAGGGTGATACCCAACGGACCAAAGAAAAAGTCATAAACATAGAAGAAAGGGCGATCGTCAACAACCCGAGTAGAGAAGCAGACTCTCTCTTCGGAGGAGGGAGGGACAAGTTCATAGTTCTTCTCATCACCTGGATTACTACAGACCCTATGAAACTGCCTAAGCTGCGCGCAAAACTTGGAATCAACCAAGGAGACACACATAAGGACCATTGAGTCCACCCAATCAGCCATGCCCTCAGGAACCCGGGAAGGCATCTCTACAACATTATTGCGAGAAGTCATGAGGCCAACTAAATCCTACAATAAGAAAAGAAGAGTGGATTACGAAAAAAGCATCTCGGACAAGGGGCAAAAACAACTCGACGGACGAACAAAAAAGGAAAGCCCCAAGATTCAAACCAAAATCCTGAGGCATCCTTTGGAGGCAGTAATAAAGCAAGGATTCAAGAAATTTCTACAGCTTACGCCCCGACACTCATCAGAAAGAAAATAAAGTCTCAAAGGAAACAAAGGAAGTAAAAACAAAAACACAAAGTCACCACCTTCCTACAGTCTATCAGCAAAAAGCATTGTCAAACATCAAAAATGCCAAGCAGAAAATCACCAAAGACGCAAACTTTTTCAAGATCAAGCAAAAATCATCATCAAAGGCGCAACCAGAAGCGGCAACAACATGCAAAACCCTTAAGAAAAGATTCAAGCAACGAGAAAAGCAAAAGAGTCGCACCAAAAAATGAAGAAATTCCAGAACATGCAAACAATCAGGCACGGTAAAAATAGAAAGATCCCAACTTTCTCTGAGCAAAATACAAACTTTCTACCGACATATAAAAGGAACAGAGGAAGAGAAATCGAACCTGGAGAAATAGAAGAAAAACTTCAAAGGAAAGCCGAAGAGCAGAAGTAACAAAGCCACCCCTCGAAGCGAAAAACCGCAAAGATAGAAGGGAAAAATTTGGAAATCACCCCTCTTCCATAGAGAGCAATGACAGAACAGACGTTGCAGGAAGAAGTTACGAAAGAAACAGAAAATGAGAGAGTAAAGGGAGAAGTTACATAAAAGCCAGGAGAAAACGGGGCAATTAATACCAATTAATGAAGGCATTAAACCCTTTCACGCTACCAAAAGCAAAGTGCTGATATAAAAGCGCGCGCCTTTAGCGGAAAACGTTCTACATTCAAAAGATTCTACAAAAAGAAGAAATCGACAAAATGCTTGAGTTCGGCTTCGTCATGAAAGGACCGAAGTCAAAAAACTCGACCTCAACAGAAAGACCGAGCTCAAGCAGGGGCACTATTCATACCCTGGGTCGAGCTGTCTGACCCGGGATGTTCGACAGACAAAGCGACCGACCTCTTCAGGTCAGGATAACCCGACCTCTTTCCAAAGAGCTCGGCCAAGTCACCAGGAAAGTCCAAAGAAGGGCCCAAATAGAGGAACACGCCCCAAATCCTAAGGCGGCCCAAGTCTATAGAGAGAAGGGCAGTTCCCTTGAAGATAAGATGACCTCACTTGAAGATAAGATAAGATAAGATAACTAACTTATCTTATCTACAGAAGGTCACATCTCACCATTATAAATACACGGGAGCACCCAGGTATAACTCATACTCTGATTCTACTCAATACCTGCTTAATACCCTTGCTAACTTAAGCATCGGAGTCCCTTGCAGGTACCCCCCACCCTCCGGGGACGAAGGATCAGCACCACCACCAAGTCCAAAAAGTCGGACACGGCAGCTCCAGCCACCATCAACAAGTCGGACACAATAGCTCCGACCAGTACAGAAGATCTCGTCCGAGATCAACCAACAGTTTCAGGTAACCTTCGGAACAGATAGCGAGCTACTCTTTGTTTTTCAAAGTAAAAGTTGCTAAAGCAAGCAACTAGAAAATGTCAGCAAATAAACTAAAAAAGTTTTAAGAACCCACAAGCCAGGCCAACTACACAAATATCCAGAAAGAGATCAGCAAGCATCAGGAGCCTTCTTGGCATCATCAGGACAAGGAGAAGGAGTACGAGTCTGAATAGGCACAACGTCTATAGTTCTATCCTCCCGGTTCAGAACCTGGCAATCTGAATCAGATGCAACCGGAGGAGCAGAAGAGGTCGACACTTTGGCAGAGGACACAGGGGGAGGATCAGCATCATCAGCACCATCGTCATCAGGGACAATCTTGCCATCCCTGACAACATTATCCAGGCTGAAAGGGGTGAGATCAGCCGCGGGAGCAATGACCCGAACTTGTTCCTTCAAGTTCTCATAAGCAGCAGTCACGCTACCAACGAGATGACCTTGGAGCTCAGAATAATCTTCCCGGGCATTGTTCAACTCCCCCCTCAGGCACATCACCTCCCGATAAGACGTAACATAACTTTCCTTATGCATCATGGTTGTGTCCTCGGCCAACCTCAAACAAGCTGCCAGTGAAAGGGAACTTGCCTTCTCGTTCTCTAGATCCTTCTCCAACTTGGTCACCTTTACTTCAAGTTCCTCCTTCA
Source organism: Arachis hypogaea (assembly GCF_003086295.3). NCBI lineage: Eukaryota > Viridiplantae > Streptophyta > Magnoliopsida > Fabales > Fabaceae > Arachis > Arachis hypogaea. Next base: position 26,068,766 of record NC_092039.1, read on the forward strand.
GCTCCCTCATCCGGTCAAACTCCTGCTTTGCCTCCTCCATAAATGCTTTGGTTGTGTGGAGAGGAAGATTCTGAGTAGTCCGGTATATAGCTGCCGCCATATGCGCCATCTTTACGTTATTTCGAGCCATAAATTCCAAATGATGGAGGACGGACACATCGTCTATGGAGAGGGCACCATAAGGACCGATTTGCTGATCCACAAATTCAATGGCATTAAAATTGGGAGCATCGAGGTCGAAAGGCTCAGCTGTTTTTTGTTTTTTATTGGGAGGAGCAACAGAAGGAGCAGCAGAAGTAGGATCCACCAGACAAACTCAGGGAGTAGGGATCACCTTCTTCACCCCAGGGGAACTCTGCACAGACGGCTTCACGCACACTTGGGAGGATCCTTTCCCAGCCGCCTTGGCCGAGATGTTTTTAGCAGCAGTCGCCCTTTGCGCTCTTTTAAAAGCTTTCATGGATTCATTATTCTTCATTGCCTCTACAAATAAAACAGAAATTAAACCACAAGTCGGAAAAGACAGTCACAGGCAATATAAACAAGATAAAAAAGGAAACACAAAATACCCAGCTCAGCTTGAAGAAGAGAGGGATTGATTAAAAATTTCTTTGTGTCGAGATGGGGAGGTTGACCCCAGTGTTCTTCCAAGACAGTCACAAAGGCTCGCTCAGCCTCATCCAACATTTCCACGTATATCGGGACACCCTCACATCCTTTTGCCATTCCAAGGGAAAAGCAGGCTCGTCATTTTCATCCAGAAAGAAGGGTCGAGCTCCATCAACAGCTCAAACCTTGAAAAAGTAGTTTTAAAATCACGGAATGACTGGTCAAACATGAAAAATACCTTCTTTCCCTGGGTAGAGCGAAATGAGACTCAAGCTGCCTTCTTTTTTACCACTCTGGGCTTAGTCAAGACAAACAGATAGAAAAAGAGAGATTGGGAAGCAGGGATACCAAAACTATTGCACAACAATTGAAAAATCTTTATGAAACCCCAGGAATTAGGGTGAAGTTGAGAGGGGGCAACATTGCAGGACCATGACAGGTCGGCCTCAAATTTAGTAAAAGGAAAGGTGATACCTAGCTAACCAAAGAAAAAGTCATAAACATAGAAGAAAGGGCGATCATCAACAACCTGAGTAGAGAAGCAGACTCTCTCTTCAGAGGAGGGAGGGACAAGTTCATAGTTCTTCTCATCACCAGGATTACTACAAACCCTATGAAACTGCCTAAGCTGCGCGCAGAACTCGGAATCAACCAAAGAGACACACATAGAACCATTGAGTCCACCCAATCATACATGCCCTCAGGAACCCGGGAAGGCATCTCTACAATGTTATTGCGAAAAGACATGAGGCCAACTAAATCCTACAATAAGAAAAGAAGAGTGGATTACTAAAAAAGCATCTCGGACGAGGGGCAAAACAACTCAACGAACGAACAAAAAGGAATGCCCTAATATTCAAACCAAAGTCCTGGGGCATCCTTTGGAGGCAGTAACAAAGCAAGGATTCAAGAAATTTCTACAGCTTACGTCCCAGAACTCATCAGAAAGAAAATAAAATCTCGAAGGAAACAAGGGAAGTAAAAACACAAAGTCACCACCTTTCTACAGTCTATCAGCAAAAAGCATTGTCAAAATAAAAAATGCCAAGCAGAAAATCATCAAAGACGCAAACTTTTTCAAAATCAAGCAAAAACCATCATCGAAGGCGCAACCAGAAGCGGCGACAACATGCAAAAGCCCTAAACAAAAAAAAGATTCAAGCAACGAGAAAAGCAAAAAGACTCGCACCAAAAATGAAGAAATTTCAGAACACGCAACAATCAGGCACGGTAAAAATAGAAAGATCAAAACTTTCTCTGAGCAAAATTCAAACTTTCTATAGACATATAAAGAAACAGAGGAAGAAAAATCGAACTTGGAGAAATATAAGAAAACCTCAAAAGAAAGCCGAAGAGCAAAAGCAACAAAGCCACCCCTCGGAGTGGAAAACTGCAAAGATAGAAGGAGAAAATCTGGAAATCACCCCTCTTCCACAGAAAGCAGTGACAGAATAGACGTTGCGGGAAGAAATTTACAAAAGAAACAGAAAAGGAGAGAGTAAAGGGAGAATTTACGAAGAAGAGTGAAGAAGAGAAACCGTTTTTGATTGATAAAATTCAAAATAAAAACCAGGAGAAAACGAGGCAATTAATACCAATTAATGAAGGTATTAAACCCTCTCACGTTCCCAAAAAACAAAGCGCTGATATAAAAGCGCGCGCTTTTAGAGGAAAACGTTCTACATTCAAAAGATTCTACAAAAGGAAGAAATTGAGAAAATGCTTGAGTTCGGCTTCGTCATAGAAGGACCGAAGTCAAAAACTCGACCTCAACAAAAAGACCGAGCTACCCGACCTGGGATAATTAGCGACAAAGTGACCGACCTCTTCAGGTCAGATTATCCGACCTCTTCCCAAAGAGCTCGGCCAAATCGACAGAAAAGCCTAGTAAAGGGCCCAGATAGAGGAACACGACCCAAATCCTAAGGCAACCCAAGCCTGCAGAGATAAGGGTGGTTCCCTCGAAGATAAAGATGACCTCACTCAAAGATAAGATAAGATAAGATAACTAACTTATCTTATCTAAGAAGGTCGCTCCACACCATTATAAATACACGGGAGCACCCAGGTATAACTCATACTCTGATTCTACTCAATACCTGCTTAATACCCTTGCTAACTTAAGCATCGGAGTCCCTTGCAGGTACCCCCCACCCTCCGGGGACGAAGGATCAGCAGCATCATCAGTCCAACAAGTTGGACGTACCAGCTCCGGCTGCCATCCACCTGCCGGACACCCCAGTTTTAGGTAACCCTCGGAACAAATCTTCTATAAAATCCTGCATAACCCAAGAAACTCCTGATTGCCTTAACATTAGTTGGTGGTGGTAATTTTTCAACTACCTCCACTTTTGCTCTATCAACCTCAATTCCCTTACTTGAAATCCGGTGTCCAAGAACAATACCTTCTGTAACCATAAAATGGCATTTTTCCTAATTTAAAACAAGGTTTAATTCTTGACACCATTTCAAGACAAGAGATAAATGCTTAAGGCAAGATTCAAAAGAATTACCAAAAATAGAAAAGTCATCCATAAATATCTCAATAAACTTTTCAACCATATCAGAAAAAATTGAAAGCATACACCTCTGAAAAGTTGCTGGAGCATTACAAAATCCAAAAGGTATTCTTCTGTAGGCAAATACTCCAAAGGGGCATGTGAATGCTGTCTTCTCCTGATCTTGAGGGTCCACTACAATTTGATTATATCCAGAATATCCATCTAGAAAACAATAAAATGCATGACCAGCTAACCTCTCAAGCATCTAATCAATGAAAGGCAGGGGAAATGATCCTTCCTTGTAGCAGTGTTGAGCCTCCTGTAGTCTATACACATTTTCCATCCCGTGACGGTTCTTGTGGGAATAAGCTCATTCTTTTCATTCTTGATCACTGTCATCCCTCTTTTCTTGGGGACTACCTGCACAGGACTTACTCAAGGACTGTGAGAAATAGGATAAATAATTCTTGCTTCCCATAGTTTCATTACCTCTTTTTGGACCACCTCTTTCATGGTTGGATTGAGTCTCCTTTGTGGTTGCACAACTGGTTTAGCATCATCTTCAAGGAGGATCTTGTGCATACACTTAGTTGGACTAATCCCCTTCAAGTCACTAATGGTCCACACAAGAGCTGTTTTATGACTCTTGATCACTGAAATAAGCGCCTCTTCCTCTTCAGGCTTCAGGGAAGAGCTAATAATCACTGGATATGAGTCATTCTCACCCAAGAACACATATTTCAGAGAAGGGGGTAAGGATTTGAGCTCAAGCTTGGGGGCTTCCTCCTCTGCTTTAGGCGTGTGAACCATAGCCTTCTGGGGTGGTGAATTATCAATTTCAACAAAGTCATACTCAGAGATAGGATCCAGAATGTCATCAAGCACCTCAGCCTTCAGTACCTCTTGAATAAGTGGTTTAATAACATCTATTTTCATACACCCTTCAGAATCATTAGGGTGCTTGAGAGCTTCAAAAACATGAAGGACCACCTGTTCTTCATTGACCCTCAGGGTTAATTCACCATTTTGTACATCAATCAGAGCTCTACCTGTAGCTAAAAAGGGTCTACCAAGTATAATAGAGGATTTCACCTCCTCTTCCATGTCTAATATAACAAAATCAACAGGAAAGATGAATGGTCCTACTTTAACAAGTAAATCCTCAACAACACCCACGAATAATTTAATGGAAAGATCAGCAAGTTGAAGTGAAATACGATTGGGTTTTACCTCCTCAATTTGAAGCTTTTTCATTACTAAAAGTGGCATTAGATTGATGCTAGCTCCAAGGTCACATAAAGCTTTCTGAATGGTGACATCTCCAATGGTGCAAGGAATGACAAAGCTCCCTGGGTCTGGCATCTTCTCAAGAAGGTTGTGTTGAATAATGACACTGCATTCCTTGGTTAACACCACTGTTTCTTGTTCCTTCCAATTCCTCTTGTGGGTCAACAATTCTTTCATAAATTTAGCATAGAGAGGCATTTGCTCCAGAGCCTCTGCAAAGGGAATGTTGATCTATAGCTTCCTGAAGACATCTAAAAATTTAGAGAACTACTTTTCTTTGGAAGCCTTCTAAAGTCTCTGAGGATATGGCATTTTTGGCTTGTATTTAAGAGCCTTTGACAATGTAGGATACGTGTCTAGAGAGTCAGGGAATGGGTTGTCTGCACGCTTTGGAGGGGCGTGCTCTACTTCTTCCTTTTTCTCTTCTGGAGCTTTCTTTTCAACTAGCTCTTCGTTGGCCCTTGTCTTAGAGCCAACTATTTTACCACTTCTCAATTGAATAACCTTGCAGTCTTCTCTTGGGTTCACCACTGTATCACTTGGAAATGTACTAGCAGACCTCTCAGGTATTTGCTTGCTCAGCTGACCTATTTGCACTTCCAAGTTTCTAATGGAGGCTCTGGTTTCCAAAATAAAACTCATCATCATCTCCTAATTAGAATCTTCCTTGGATTTAGAGTTAGCCTAGTGAGGCTGAGATTGGCAATTATTGTAACTGTTCTGTTGGAAACCGCCCTGAGAGTTATTGTTGAGATTCTGAGGTATCTGGGGTTGGTCCCTCCACCCAAAATTTGGGTGATTTCTCCATCCTTGATTGTGTGTCTGATAATAGAGGTCATTATTGGAATTTCTAGAACCACTCCCTATGTAATTGACCTGTTCAGAAGAGGATTGAGCATAATCATAGGTGTCATTCTACACAAAATGTCCTACCATGTCATAAGAGATCTCTTGAGGTGGATTTTAGGTGTTGATAGCTAAGACTTGCATGCAACCCATGTGTTGAGTAAGTACATTTTTTTGCTAAGACATAAGCTTGTTCTGAGCAAGAATAACATTAAGAGCTTCCACTTCCATGACACCTTTCTTCTGAGGAGCCTCAGAGTTCACAAGATTCCTGCTAGATGAGTATAGATATTGGTTGCTAGCAACCAATTCAATAAGCTCAATAGTCTCCTCTGGTGTCTTCTTCTTGTGCAATGAACCTCCTACGGAATTGTCTAGGCACATCTTGGACATTTCACCCAGGCCTTCATAAAAGATGTCTAGTTGAGTCTATTTGGAGAACATGTCCAGAGGGCATTGCCTAGTCAGTAGCTTGTATCTCTTCCAAGCTTCATACAGAGTCTCACCATCCTTCTGCCTGAAGGTCTGAACCTCCATCCTAAGCTTAGTCAGCTTCTTTGGTGGGAAAAATTTTGTGAGAAACTCAATAACCACCTTGTTCCAAGTATCCAGACTTTCCTTGGGTTGAGAATCTAGCCATAGCTTTGCTCCATCCCTCAGAGCAAACGGGAAGAGCATGAGTTTGTACACATCTGGGTTTACTCCATTTGTCTTCACAGTATCACAAATTTGCAGAAAACTAGAAATAAACTGATTTGGGTCTTCGTGGGAAAGACCATGATACTGGCAGTTTTGTTGCACCAGAGTGACCATTTGAGGCTTCAACTCAAAGTTGTTCGCAGCAATAGGAGGCACCACGATGCTCTTTCCATAGAGATCTGCAGTAAGAGAAGAGTAAGAGCCAAGCACTCTCCTTTGTTGCTCATTCCCATTCGGGTTTGCCCAATTGGCATTATCAGTATTATTCGGATCCATAGTGGATTCTGTAGCCTTGTAAAGCCTTGCTTGTTGTAAACGCCGCCTGAAAGTCCTTTCGGGTTCAGGATCAAGGTCTAAAAGATGTTCTTTGTCTCTGTTCCTGTGCATAAACAACTGTTCCGAGGGTTTACCTGAAACGTGTAGCTCGGTCGTCTGGAAAGGCCCGAGGTGGGGGTTCAGGGACCCGAGCTTTGATATGTAAAGTGGTTGGTGGTTGTACCTGCAATGACACTCCGATGCTTAAGTTAGCATGGGTCCAAGCAGATATGTGTAGAATGTGGAATGAATGCCATACCTGGGTGCTCCAGTGTATTTATAGTAGTTGGCCGTGATCTCCCCTGGATAAGATATTCTTATCTTATCTTATCTTTTGGGAGTTTTATCTCTATCTTTGTGGAACCGCCTTTTCTAGGCCTTTTCGGCCTTTAGGTTTTGGGCTGTGTTCCTTTTGATGGGCCTTCCTTGCTTTATTTATCCGAGGTCCGACCTTTAGGCGTGAGCCTTAGGACGAGGTCGGACCTTTTATAAATTTGCCGAGTTGGAGGAGCTCGGTCAGGGTATGAACAGTGCCCCTGCCCGAGTTCGTCCTTTTTGGGAGGTCGAGCTCGGGCATAGTAGTTTTTCAAAATTCAAAAATGGTCGTTCCTGCATTTATTGCATTTTACCGTTTTTTCTTGATTTCCGTTCGGGCCCTGTGAAGGCTTTATTTATTTGCCCCTTTCCTCCTTTTTCTGCGTTTTTGTTTTATCCTTTCCGAGCACTGCTTCTTCTTTCTCTTTGCTCTGCTTCCCCGAATCTCTTCGTGTGTTTTTCTGGGGTTCCCTTTGCGCCGTCGTTTCGTTCTCCTTGCTTCGGAGCTCGTCGTCTTCGTTTCTTTCTTCCAGGTTTGTTCCCATATTTCTCTTTTTTTTGTGCACATATGCTTCTGTTCTTTGTGTGGCTCTTGTTTGTTTCTTTTTCTTTATGCCTGGGTTGCCCCGAAAAGAGGCGCCGCCATTGCTTTGTTGTTTGTATGGGGGGGCTCTTTTTTGTTCTCCGGTATTTTTTGTTCCGGGTTGTCGCGTTTTCTTCGTGGGGTTTTGTTTCTTGCTTGCTGAATGGGTTTTTGCTGTCTTCTTTATGTGATTTTTGCTTGCTGCTGTATTCTTCTTTGTAGGTAAAAATTTTATGTCTCGAAAGGTTCTTCAAGCGATGTCGACTAAGATTCCATGTGGTCTTGGTTGGGTAGACCCTCTTCCTCTAAGAGTCCCTTCTGTGGAAGATTCTGAGTATTTAGCTAGGTTCCGTAGGCACTGTAGCATATGTGAGAATAGGGAGTCTGAGAGGGATTACGAACTAGTGGCCCGGAATCCGAGGAGAGAGTGTGCTTCCCGCCCTTAGATAGTTCCGAGAAGCTCTTCTTTTATGCTTATGATTGTTTTTTCTCTAAGCTGAGTGTCCGACTTCCTTTTACCGATCTGGAGTCCGAGGTGTTATGGTCTTGTAACCTTGCCCCTACGCAGCTCCATCCAAATTCTTGGGCGTTTTTAAAGCTGTTTCAACTTTTGTGTCAGTTTTTGGGCGTCTCTCCCTCTATTTCTCTTTTTTCCTATTTGTTTGTGTTGACGAAGCCGGGGTCGGGTGGAGGGAAGGTATCTTGGGTCTCTTTTAGAGCTAACCAGGGGAGGAAGTTTTGTACCTTGTATGATGAGTCCTTTCATGATTTTAAGAACTTTTATTTCAAGGTCCGGGCTACTGGAGACGTCCGACCTTTCTTTCTAGACGAGAGTGGGGAGCCTTCTTTTCCTCTTTATTGGCAGGAGAATGTAGTGTCTGTTAAGTATACCTTTGAGAGTCTAGATGAGGTGGAGCAGGCTTTTGTGGGTGTGGTAAGCAGTTTATGGGGTCGGGCACCTCACTTGGACACGAAGAAAATGTTGGGAGATCCAAGCCTTCTCCGTTCCGAGTTAGGTAGTTCCCGACCTCTCAGAGATTCATCTTTTTTAGTATTTTGGTTTTCCTTGTTTTGGTGAAATTTCTGTTGTGGTAATCCTTTTTCTTTTATTTCTGCAGAGATGTCTTCTCAGGCGGATTCCATGAAGTTCCTTCGTCGGACGAAGAAGTCTGTGGCTGCTCGGAATATCGAGGCTGGGGAGGCTTCTGCCCGATCTTCTCCGAAGAAGACTACTGTGGGTGTCACTACTCGGTCGAAGACTATTCCGACTCCCCAGTTCCGAGCTATAAATCAAGATCCCCCGACCTCCGGGCCTGCTACCTCTTCTCCGCCTTCGTCCTCGGGTCCTCCTCCCAAGAAACAGAAGACCTCTCAAGAGCTTGCGGGTTTTAATGACAAGGATTTTGATGCTCTTGGTTGGATTGAACAGCATATTCTCCCTCAGACCTTTATTTCTACTGATGATGTATCTATGGAGCATCATTTTCAGTATATGGCGCGGAGTTGTGTCCGGATGGCTAGTCTTCATGCCGCTATTGCCCGGGAGTTCAAGAAATCCCCCATTGGTGCGACCAGCTCCCGACTTGAGAAGGCTCAGTCTGAGTTTGAGAAGATTAGTGAGCTGAAGGCTGCTAGGATTACTGAGCTGGAGGCGTCTTTGGAAAAAGAGAAAGCTAAAGCTACCGCGGCTGTGGCGGCAGCGAAAGCATCTGAGGAGATGGCGAAGGCGGCGACGGAGAATTATACTCGGATATATGCCGAGCTTGTGGAGACAAAGGAGAAGTTGCAATCCGCTCAGGATGATTTTTACGAGCTAGAAGGTCATGTGGCTAAGGGTATGGATGCTATGTTTGAAAATTTGAAGGCTCAGGTCCGGGTTCTTGCTCCTGACCTGGATCTGAGCTTATTTAGTACGGATAACGTTGTTGTGGAGGGAAAGATTGTTCCTGCTCCCAACGAGGATGAGGTTCCGGTGTCCGACCCCAAAGTTCCGGTTGCGAACCCGTCTTCACTTTTGGCCGAGGAGGGGTCTGGTGTGGAGGTTTTGAACCGAGATGACGGTGCCGTCAATGCTGTCCCGATTTCTATGTTTCCTCCGCAGCCTTCTGTTGATGTGGAGTCCGGGAAGGACCTTGAATCTCTGTAATCCTTTTATCTTTGGTTTTTGCCCGGCCTGTGGGCTCTTTTGTTTTTGGATGGTTTCTGTGGACGCTTTGGACAGCTTTTTGCTTTTAGCTACTTGTAGTAACTTTTTAGCTTATTATGCGGTGTTTTTGCTCGCGTTTTGCCTTTTTGTTCCGCTTTTATGCTTTTTAGTTGTTTTTGGATAACAACCTTTTAGCTAGCGCTTTTTGAACTTTCCTTTGATTTCATTTTTTCGCTTGTACTTTTTAGTTGTTTTTGTATAGCAACTTTTTAGTAAGCGTTTTCGAAATCTTTGCTTTCGCCGTTTTAAGGCTTCTTTCTTGGATCCGGGCTCTTTTCTCGGACCTCGGGCGTTCGAGTACCTCCCTTTGTTGGGTCCGACCTTGTCGTTGGTCGGACTTTTAAGTTATTTTTGTAATCTCTTTTTATTTGGCTTTTTGAGCCTTTTCAGAGTTGCTTTATAACTTCTCACATTAATTTGAACCTCGTCACTTTATCTTTGCCGACCTTGTGTGGTCTCTTGGCAAATGATTTTTTGCGTTTTGTCGAGCATAAATTAATGCGCCTTAGGGGGGTACTTTTCAGGATTTGTTTCAACACGAGGAAAATAGAAAAATTTGATTAGTATTAAAAAAAGAAAGAATATTTACAGAGTGTTTACCCTTGACTAGGTCGGGTATCTTTTTGACCGGGTGTCTCATTAAAAAACCCTTGTAGGGAAAAAGAGTACACCTCGGGTTATCTTTTTCTAGCTGTAGTATCGTCTTAGATTGCAGGCGTGCCAGGCCCTGGGCAACTCGTTGCCTTCTAGGTCGGATACTTTGTAGTAGCCTGTTCCTAAGACTTCTGTTACCTTGTAGGGCCCTTTCCAATTTGCAGCTAGCTTTCCTTCTCCCGACTTTTGTGTTCCAATGTCGTTTCGGATTAGAATCAGGTCGTGAATGGAGAAGCTTCGTTTTATTACTTTCTGATTGTATCTGAGGGCCGTTCGCCATTTTAAGGCTTCTTCTCGGATCCGAGCTCTTTCTCGGATCTCGGGGAGGAGGTCGAGTTCTTCCCTTTGTGCCTGCGGGTTACCTTTTTCGTTGTAGAAGATGGTTCTAGGTGACCCTTCATCTATTTCAATAGGAATCATTGCCTCCATCCCGTAAGCTAGTCGGAATAGCGATTCTCCTGTTGTAGAGTGCGGAGTTGTCCGATATGCCCATAGCACCTGGGGGAGCTCCTCGGCCCATGCCCCTTTGGCCTCTTGGAGTCTTCGTTTTAACCCGGCCAAGATGACTTTATTTGCAGCCTCTGCTTGTCCATTGGCTTGTGGGTGCTCGACCGAGGTGAATTGCTGTTTGATTTTTAGTTCGGCCACCAAGTTCTGAAAACTTGTGTCCGTGAACTGTGTTCCATTGTCCGTTGTGATGGAGTAGGGGACTCCGAACCTTGTGACAATGTTTTTGTATAGGAATTTGCGGCTTTTCTGAGCCGTAATGGTGGCTAAGGGTTCAGCTTCGATCCACTTTGTGAAGTAGTCGACCCCTACTATGAGGTATTTGACTTGCCCCGGTCCTTGGGGGAACGGGCCGAGTAGGTCAAGTCCCCATTTGGCGAAGGGCCATGGTGCGGTGATGCTGATAAGGTCTTCGGGTGGTGCCTTGTGAAAATTGGCGTGTTTTTGGCAGGGGGGCATATTTTCACAAATTCCGTTGCGTCTTTCTGTAAGGTCGGCCAGTAGAACCCGGCTCGGACTACTTTTTTGGATAATGCCCGAGCTCCGAGATGGTTCCCACACATGCCTCCGTGGACTTCTTCGAGGACGTTCTTTGTTTCTGAGGTCGGGACGCACCTAAGGAGGGGATTTGAGAATCCTCTTCTGTATAATACGTCGTGAATTAGTGTATAATTCTGGGCATCTTTTGTGAGTCTTTTAGCTTCCTTTCTTTCGGCGGGAAGAGTTCCTGACTTCAGATAGTTGAGTATGGGGGTCATCCATCCTTGCTGTTGGTTGGATATATTTAGCGTTTCTTCCTCTCTTAGCACGGAGGGGGATTGTAAGGTTTCCTGGAGGAGACTTCTGTTGTTGCCTCCGGGCTTGGTGCTGGCGAGCTTTGAGAGGGCGTCTGCCCGGGCGTTTTGTTCCCGAGGTATGTGCTGAATCTGTATCTCTGAGAAGTGGCGTAGTTGTGCCTGTGTTTGGTCCAGGTATTTTTTCATGGTGGGGTCTTTGGCCTGGTAGCTTCCATTTACTTGTGATGTGACGACCTGGGAGTCGCTGAAGATCATGATTTTCCGGGCTCCGACCTCTTCGGCTAGCTTTAGACCTGCTAGTAGGGCCTCGTATTCGGCTTGGTTGTTCGAAGCCTGGAACTCGAATTTTAGGGATAGTTCTATCCGCGTTCCTTGGTCGCTTTCGAGTATAACCCCGGCTCCGCTTCCAGTTTTGTTTGAGGACCCGTCGACATACAGGTTCCATGAGAGTGGGGTTCCAGGGGTCTCAGTGTATTCTGCGATGAAGTCGGCTAGATACTGAGATTTTATGGCAGTTCGGGCTTCATAGTGGAGGTCGAACTCGGACAGTTCCACCGCCCATTGTAGTATTCGTCCTGCTAGGTCTGTTTTTTGCAAGATGTGTCTCATGGGTTGGTTTGTCCGGACTTTGATGGTGTGGGCTTGAATGTAGGGACGGAGCCTCCGAGCTGTGAACACTAGGGCGTAGGCGAATTTTTCTATCTTCTGATAATTTAATTCGGCCCCTTGTAGTGCCTTGCTTACAAAGTATATGGGGTGTTGTCCTTGGTCATTTTCTCGTATTAACGCTGAAGCGACTGCTCGATGTCCAACCGAGAGGTATAGTACGAGTTCTTCTCCCTTTAAAGGTCGGGTTAGGATTGGTAGCTGCCCGAGGAATTCCTTGAATTCTTGAAAGGCTTTTTCGCACTCCGGGGTCCATGAGAAGGGTTTTCCTTTCTTTAGGAGTGAGTAGAGAGGTAGTGATTTTATTGCTGATCCTGCCAAGAATCTTGATAGGGCGGCTAGCCTTCCATTCAGTTGTTGTACTTCTTTGACACACGTCGGGCTCTTCATATTGAGTATCGCTTGGCATTTGTCCGGGTTTGCTTCGATGCCCCTTTGGGTCAGCATGAAGCCTAAGAACTTTCCGGCTTCTGCGGCGAAGGTGCACTTTGTCGGGTTAAGTCTCATGTTGTGTTTTCTAAGGGTGCCGAAGACGCTGGTGAGGTCGGTCAGCAAGTTTCTGTCTTCTTGTGTCTTTACCAGCATGTCGTCGACGTACACCTCCAGCTGTAGTCCGATGTGTTCTGAGAACACTTTGTTCATTAGCCTCTGGTAGGTTGCCCCTGCGTTCTTCAGCCCGAAGGGCATTACTACGTAGCAGTAGTTTGCCCTTTGGGGTTATGAACGAGGTCTTTTCTTGGTCGGGTCCGTACATCGGGATTTGATTGTATCCCGAGTATGCGTCCATGAAGGAGAGATATCTATAGCCTGAGGCTGCGTCTACTAAGGCGTCGATGTTTGGTAGAGGGTATGGGTCTTTGGGGCAGGCTTTGTTGAGATCCGTGTAATCGACGCACATCCTCCATTTTCCGTTGGGCTTTTTTACCAGGACCACGTTTGCGAGCCATAGGGGGTATTTTACTTCCCTAATGAACCCTGCATCTAGCAGTGCTTGTACTTGTTCTTCTATTGCTTGCATGCGCTCGGGTCCGAGCTTTCGGCGTCTTTGTTGGATAGGTCGAGATCCCGGGTAAATTGATAGCTTATGGCACATCAGGTCGGGGCTTATGCCTAGCATGTCGGAGGCTTTCCAGGCGAAGAGGTCGGAATTCTCCCTTAAGAGGGTTATGAGTTCCTCCTTTAAGCCCGCTTCGAGGTTTGTTCCTATGTTTGTTATTTTTTCAGGTGTGTTCCCAATCTGGACTCTTTCGGTTTCTCCTTCTGGTTGTGGCCGAAGATCTTCTCGGGATTGAACTCGTCCGAGTTTTATTGTGTTGACCTCTTTCCCTTTTAGGCTCAGGCTTTCGTTGTAACATCGCCGCGCTAGTTTTTGGTCGCCTTTTAGGGTAGCGATTCCTTTTGCGGTAGGGAATTTCATACAGAGGTGTGGGGTCGAGACTATAGCTGCCAGTCTGTTCAGGGTTGGTCGCCCGATGAGGGCATTATATGCTGAAGCGACGTCGACTATAATGTAGTCGATGCTTAATGTTTTAGATTGCTCGCCTCTTCCAAAGGTAGTGTGTAGCGAGATGTATCCTAAGGGATGGATCGGGGTATCCCCTAGCCTAAATAGGTCGGTGGGATAGGCTTTTAGTTCTTTTTCTTCAAGTCCGAGCTTGTCGAAGGCTGTTTTGAACAGGATATCTGCTGAGCTTCCCTGGTCAATCAGGGTTCGATGTAAGTTGGCGTTTGCTAGGACAATGGTGATTACCATTGGATCGTCGTGCCCGGGTATTATCCCTTGAGCATCTTCTCGGGTAAATGAGATAGTAGGTAATTCGGGCAGGGGACTGTCTTCTCGGACGTGATAGACTTCTTTGAGGTGTCTTTTTCGCGAGGATCTGGATGTTCCTCCGCCTGCAAAACCTCCATTTATCATGTGAACGTGCCTTTCAGGGGTTCGCGGGATTTGTTCGGCCCGATCTTCGTTATCTCCTCGCCTCCTCTTCCTGGTCTCTTCTCCTTTCTCTGCTATGTATCTGTCGAGTTTTCCTTCTCTGGCTAGCTTTTCTATAACATTTTTTAGGTCGTAGCAGTCGTTAGTAGAATGACCGTAGAGCTTGTGATATTCACAGTATTCAGACCGATCTCTCCCCGCTCTTTTGTGTTTTAGCGGTCGGGGCGGTGGGATCTTTTCGGTGTGGCATACTTCTCTGTAGATGTCTACTAGGGAGACTCGGAGAGGGGTGTAGTTGTGGTACTTTCGTGGCTTGTCCGAGCTGGGTTCTTCTTTCTTCTTCTGTTCCCGATCTCGATCTCGGAATGGGTAGGTTGATTCCTTCCTAGAAGAGTCTCTTAGCTGGGAGGTTTCCTCCATGTTGATATATTTTTCTGCCCGCTCCTGCACCTCGTATAGGGAGGTCGGGTATCGTTTGGATAGGGATTGGCTAAACGGTCCCTCTTTTAGGCCGTTTGCTAGTCCCATGATGGCTGCTTCAGTGGGCAAGTGTTGTATGTCCAGGCAGGCTTTGTTGAATCGCTCCATGTATTCTCGGAGAGTTTCTTGGTTACCTTGCTTGATCCCGAGTAGACTGGGGGCATGTTTTGTCTTGTCCTTTTGAATAGAGAACCTTGTTAAGAATTTTTTGGTTAGGTCTTCGAAGCTGGTGATTGATCTTGGTGGCAGGTTGTCGAACCACTTCATGGCTGACTTGGTGAGAGTGGTGGGGAAGGCTTTGCACCGAGTCGCGTCGGAGGCGTCGACTAGGTACATTCTGCTTCTGAAGTTGCTGAGGTGGTGACTTGGGTCGGTGGTGCCGTCGTAGAGATCCATATCGGGTGGTTTGAAGTTTCGCGGTACCTTCTCCTTCATGATCTCTTGCGTGAAGGGATCATGGTTGCTTTCGGGGGTGGTCCCGCGTTCTGTTCGGTTTTTCAGGTTGGCCTCTATTTTCCGCAGTTTTTCTTCTAATTCTCTGCGCTTTCGAGTCTCTCTTCTCAGATCTTGTTCAGATTCTTTCTGCTTTTTTATGTCCTCTTCGAGTTGTTTCAGTCGGTTTTGTTGTGCCCGGACTGCTTCTAGAATTTCCGAGCTCTTCTCTTTTTCGGAAATTTGTGGATCTTTGTTTGGGAGTGATGTCTTTGGGCGATTCTGTTTGTTTCCTCCTGGAGTGCGTGGTGATAGAGGGCTGTCCGGTCGTTCTCCGGTGTCAATTTCGTCCTCTTGTTCAGCGCGGTCATTGTTGTGAGGGTCGTCCGCCATGGTAGAGGGATGACTTCCAGGTCCCCGGCAACGGCGCCAATGTTCCGAGGGTTTACCTGAAATGTGTAGCTCGGTCGTCTGGAAAGGCCCGAGGTGGGGGTTCAGGGACCCGAGCTTTGATATGTAGAGTGGTTGGTGGTTGTACCTGCAATGACACTCCGATGCTTAAGTTAGCATGGGTCCAAGCAGATATGTGTAGAATGTGGAATGAATGCCATACCTGGGTGCTCCAGTGTATTTATAGTAGTTGGCCGTGATCTCCCCTGGATAAGATATTCTTATCTTATCTTATCTTTTGGGAGTTTTATCTCTATCTTTGTGGAACCGCCTTTTCTAGGCCTTTTCGGCCTTTAGGTTTTGGGCTGTGTTCCTTTTGATGGGCCTTCCTTGCTTTATTTGTCCGAGGTCCGACCTTTAGGCGTGAGCCTTAGGACGAGGTCGGACCTTTTATAAATTTGCCGAGTTGGAGGAGCTCGGTCAGGGTATGAACAACAACCAACAAACAAGAAAAGATGGGAATCTCTACGTCAGAGTGTAGAAAATTCCCAGTGAGGTAATCTATGTAAAATAATAAAATAAAAATACTAAATAAAATAAATAATAAATAGGTAACACCAAACTTAATTTTAGAAATTAAGAAAAATTATTGGTGCTATTTATTTATCTAAAAATTTATTTTTTTTCTTTTCGAAAAAAATTTAAAAAAAATAGATTTTAATAAAATTAAAAATAAAACGCCTAATCTAAGCAATCAAACAACTGATAGTTGTTAATCACAGTCAATCCCCGGCAACGGCGCCAAAAACTTGGTGTGCTTGTTAATCACAGTCAATCCCCGGCAACGACGCCAAAAACTTGGTGCGATATTTTATAACACACAAACTAACTGGCAAGTGCACCGAGTTGTACCAAGTAATACCTTACGTGAGTAAGGGTCGATCCCACGAGGATTGATGGATTAAGCAACAGTTATTGAGTGATAAGCTTAGTTAGGCAAGCAGAAAATGGTTTTGAGATATTCAAAGAGCATTAAACAGTACTTTAAGAATTTCAGAAAGCAAGCAGTAATGAGTTGGAAATAAAATATTTGAGAAAGCAGTTAAGGTTTCAGAGTTATCTATTTTTCCGGATTTATTTTTCTTACTGACTATTTTAATCATGCAAGATTTAATTTCATGGCAAACTATATGTGACTAGACCCTAATTCCTTAAACCTTCCTAGTCTCCTCTAAAATTCATTAACTGCCAATTCCTTGGTCAATTAATTCCAATTAGAGGGTGATGATCAATTTCTAGTTTATATGCCAAAAGAATCCTAATTATCCAAAAATAAGGGGATTATATGTCACATATCCCGTTAAATACGAACAATGAGAAATTCTGTATAATATGTTTTCAAGCTGTTGTTCAAGTAAAGAGCTTTTCCAAGTTTTACAAGAACTCAATTAGAACATGGGTCATACTTCCGTTCCACCCAATGTTCATAAATAAAGAACGAAAATAATTATTGAAATATAAATCTAAACATAGATTGAATTAGAAAGATCAAACAAATAAATCCATACAAATAGACAGAGCTCCTAACCTTAACAATGGATGATTAGTTGCTCGTGGTTCAGAGAAGAAAAATAAGGGTTTTGGTAAAAATGTGTGTGTCTAAATGTACAGAGTTCTTATTTATAACTAATCTTAATAAATTTTAAAATCTAATTCTCTAAAATTAATATCTTTTCCTAAAAATTAAGATTTGAATTTAAATTTGAATTAATTAACAAGTCTTTAGCTGATGGGTGGGGACCACTTAATTTGTCCATTCTACAGCTTCTAATCTGTGATTTCTGGACTGGAAACTGGGTCAAAACACGGCCCACAATCCACACCAACGATTTCTGTAAATTCTGCAGATCGCGCACGTTACACGTACGCGTCAGTCACGCGTACGCATCAATGGTCTTTTCTGCGAGTCACGCGGACGTGTCGGTCACACGGACGCATCGCTGAGCAAATCTTCAATTCACGCGTACGCATCAGTCACGCGCACGCGTCGCCATGGATACCTCGAATTCACGCGCACGCGTCAGGGACGCGTGCGCATCGCTCCTCGCAGCCATTTCCTTGATTCTTATGCTGTAGAAACTCCGTTAAATTCCGCCGAATACTACCTAAAATAAATAAAATTGCCCAAAACTCAAAATAGCATCCATAGTGGCTAAAATATAATTAATTCTTAATTAAACTCAACAATTTAAGTGTAAATTCACTAGGAAAAGAAAGACAAGATGCTCACGAATCAGATGGCTATTCAGGCTATAACCAAATTACAGTAGATCCTCAGGATCAAGAGAAAACATCATTCACATGTCCATCTAGAGTATTTCCCTACAGAAGGATGCTATTTGGTATATGTAATGCACCTGTAACTTTTCAGAGATGCATGCTCTCTATCTTCTCTGATATGGTGGAAAATTTTCTGGAAGTTTTCGTAGATGACTTCTCAGTATTTGGAGACTCATTCAGCTCCTGTCTTGATCACCTAGCACTTGTTCTGAAAAGATGCCAAGAGACTAACTTGGTTTTCAACTGGGAAAAATGTCACTTTATGGTGACTGAAGGAATTGTCCTTGGACATAAAATTTTGAACAAGGGAATAAAGGTGGATCAAGCTAAGGTAGAGGTAATTGAAAAATTACCACTACCCACCAATGTTAAGGCAATCAGAAGCTTTCTGGGACATGTAGGATTCTACAGGAGGTTTATAAAGGATTTTTAAAAAATCAAAAAATCCCTGAGTAATCTACTGGCTGCTGATACACCAGTCGTCTTTGACACAGAGTGTTTGCAGGCCTTTGAGACTCTGAAGGCTACGTTGGTCACATCACCTGTCATATCTGCACCAGACTGGACATTGCCATTCGAATTAATGTGTGATGCCAGTGACCATGCTATTGGTGCAGTACTAGGATAGAGGCATAACAAGCTTTTACACGTCATTTACTATACTAGCCGTGTTCTAAATGACGCACAGAAAAATTACACAACCACAGAAAAAGAGCTGCTTGTAATGGTTTATGCCATTGACAAGTTTAGATCACATATAGTAGGATCAAAAGTGATTGTGTACACTGACCATGCTGCTCTTAAATATCTACTCACTAAGCAGGATTCAAAATCCAGGCTCATAAGACGGGTGTTGCTTCTGCAAGAGTTTGATCTAGAAATAAGAGACAGAAAAGGGATAGAGAACCTAGTGGCTGATCACCTATCCTGAATAGAACCAGTAGAAGGGGCGTCCTCCCCCTCTACTGAGATCTCTGAAACCTTCCCGGATGAGCAACTCTTTGCCATTCAGGAAGTACCGTGGTTTGCAGACATTGCAAACTATAAAATGGTAAGATTCATACCCAAAGAGTACAGCAGGTAGCAAACAAAAAAATTAGTTACTGATGCAAAGTACTACTTGTGGGATGAACCATATCTCTTTAAGAGATGTGCAGACAAAATGATTCGTATGTGTGTGCCCAGAGAAGAGGCACAGAAGATCCTATGGCATTGCCATGGATCACAATATGGAGGACATTTCGGAAGTGAGCGGACAGCCACAAAAGTCCTCCAATGTGGTTTCTACTAGCCTACTCTCTATAGAGACTCCTGAGAGTTTATACGTAGTTGTGACAGTTGCCAAAGAGCTGATGCATGGAAACTTGTCTCTCAACAAATTTCCCTTCGGCAAGTATACCGAATTATCGTCAAGTAATAACTCACAAAAGAGTGAGGTCGAATCCCACAGAGATTAACGGATTAAGCAAACAATGATTAATTAATTATCCTAGTTAGACGAATCATATTGGAGTGATAAGTAACAAGGAAATGTAAATGGCATAAAAGTAAAGAAAAGCTATAAAGTGCAGAAGAGTAAAATGGCAAGAAAAGTAAATGTAAGAACTAAAAGTAAAATTAACATTGGGATCAAGAGATATTGCAATCCTCCAGATCAAGTTCATTCTCATCTCTTCCTTAATCAATGCATTCATTGATCTCCTTGGCAATCTTAAGTGATTGGATTCCAATTCCTTGGTAATCCAATCTCTCAAATCTTGATCAATAGCCAATTCCTTGGTCAATTGCTCATGAGAAGAGATGAAGTATGGTCACTGATTATACCACATACATTTCCAAATCAAGTATTGGTAGGATTATAGTCACATATCCATCCAAACCCAAATTGGTCCAGTATGAGAAAGCATTTCTAGCATGATCTCTTCATTCCTCTTCCAAGGTTCTGAAGAGATCCAATTATGGAGAGTTTCTTTTACAAGACAACTAACCAATTAAATTAAGATTGAAAGCTTTCTAGTAAAATCAAGAGAAAAGATATAAGAAGAAGAATAAGAACTACAATTAATCCATTGAATCACAATAGAGCTCTCTAACCCAATGAAAAGAGTTAGTTGATCATTGCTCTACCAAAATAGAAAAGAAGAAAGTGCAGAAAAGTAAAGATGAAGATTAAATCTAACATGGACACTTCCAAATTCATAAATGAAAAGTACAAAGAAAAGAAGAGAAGGAAAAGTGAGTGAGGGGTGATGGTGTTTTTGTGGAAAAACGAATTTCCAACACACAAATCCAACCGGCAAGTGTACCGGGTCGCATCAAGTAGTAATAACTCACAAGAGTGAGGTCGATCCCACAGGGATTGATGGATCAAGCAATTTTAGTGGGTGATTAGTTTAGTCAAGCTAACATTGAAGTGAATTTGGATGAAGTGTAGCCAACAGAAAGTAAATAGCAAGGAAAATTAAAGTGCAGAAAGTAAAATTGCAAGAAACTTAAAGAACAAGAAAGTAAAATTGCAAGAATCTTAAATGACAAGAAATGTAAATTGCATCAAATGTAAAAGGGGATTGGGTGCAGGAAATTTAAAGGAAAGTAATAAGCAGCACTTAGAATAATTGCAGAATAATCAAATTGCATGAAAAGTAAAAGGACTTGGGTGCTGGGAATTAAAATTCAACAATGAGAATGTAAGGAGCAATCAAGCATAAGAGTTACTTGCAATAAATCTTAAACAGAAAGCAGAATTGCTTGAAGAAGCAAACAGAAATTAAATTCAGTTTAATTGCCAAATGAGATTGAAGATCTCAGGAAATCAAAGAGACTAGAGAACAAGTCTAGATCTCAATTCCTTCTTTGATCCAACCAAGAACAATTGCAGAAGAGAAGAAAGACGAAAGCAGTGAAAGAAACTTCAGATCCAATTTCTCAATTTCCTCAATTATGCAGAAGAACACAAATGAATTTCAGATCAAAGATTGGAACAGAATTCCTCCAACCTCAATCCAAAATTTCAAAACAAGAGAAAGACTAAAGAGAGAGCTATCTATTCCTAATGGAGCCGGCCTCCTTACAAAGATGGAAGTGATGCCTTATATAGGCTTTTCAAAATAAAATGAAAATGAAATTAAAACAAATTACAAAAATGAAAATCCTAAATTACTTGATCCATGTGCCTTTGAGTGATGATTTGGGCTTTGCTTGCTTTGGATTTGAGGAGAAATGGGTTTGGTTGGCCTTGATTCAATTTGGAGAGAAATTGAATTTAAATGAAAATTTGGTTGAATTTTGGCCCATGTTGCTCCCAGGAGGCTGCCCTGCCCTTGTGGAGGGCAGGGCAGAAAATTAAAGCTTGGTGCGTGGATTTGGTGCGGCGTGGTCGAGGATTGGTGCGCCATTGGTGCGAGTCTGGCACGGCGTGGTGCTTGAGAGGCTGCCCTGCCCGCGCCAAGGGCAGGGCAGAAAAGTTGATGCGCCAGATTTGAGTTGGTGCGCACGCTTGGTGCTGCCAGGGGAGGAAATTGGTGCGCCAGGATCGAAATTGGTGCGTGCATGGTGCTGCCACACACACGATGCTGCCCTGCCCGCGCCAAGGGCAGGGCAATGTTCCAACTCTCTCGTCCCGTGTTCGAACCACAGAGGACGCACACGCTTCATTAATTTCCTTGGCTTATTTTTGCTTATTTTTGGCCCTTAAAGATGCCTTTCGTTCCTGCCTCAATTGGACGCTAAATATGAATTTCTATATATCGTTGGAAAGCTCTGAATATCAGCTTTCCAACGCAACTGGAAACACATCAATCGGACGTCTGTAGCTCAAGTTATAGCCCTTTGAAGTAGGCATGGTCATGCTGTGTGCGGCCAGATTTTAACTTAGCGAAAATTCTTGCTTCCAACCACACTTTGCTTCACAATTCTGCCCTGCCCTTGGCAAGGGCAGGATCGTGTGCGTGCTGGCTGCTTCCTTTCTTGATTTGGTCATGGGCCACGCTTTTAAAAGCGTGGCCTAAGGCTCCAAAGTGTACCCCAACTTCAAAGTGTACCCCAAAGCTCTTTTTTTCTCCTTTTTTTGTGCTTCTTTGCTTCTTTTTCTTCTTATTTCCTACAAGATTTATAAAATTAAAATATCAAGAAAATATGAATTTTGGGCTTTGGACCTTGAGTTGAAGCAATTCTCATCTTTAGTGGGCCCATCTTGCAGAGAAATATGAATTTAGGCTCGGGCACTTAGTGAGATTAATCGTGGAATACAATTCTGGGTGCGAGAACGTTAGTGGCATTCACCTTTTCCACTAACGTTCCACCCTTATATGCCCACGTTATTCTCAATGTTAGAAGTCTTAACGTGACTTCTAACGTTCCTTCTCAATTCTTGGCCAACGTTAATGGGACTCACTTTTCCCATTAACATTGGCTTGTGCCCCTTTTCGCAAACGTTAATGGGAATCACTTTTCCCATTAACGTTGCTTGCCTTTTGCCCCCTATGTTAGGTCTCACATTAGCTTAGCTAACGTAGCTCTTAACGTGGGCACCTATCACCTTCGAGAGCATTAGTGACACTCACCTTTGTCACTAACGCTCTAATTGCCTTAAGCCCCTACATTAGAACCCACGTTAACTAAGTTAACGTGGTTCTTAACGTAGTAATGAAGCCATCTTCCAACGTTAGTGACAAAAGTGAGTGTCACTAACGTTGGTTCTTTGAACCCCACTCCACGTTAACTTTCACGTTAACAATCTTAACATGAGAGTTAACGTAGGCAATGCAAATGATCCAACGTTAGTGACAAAAGTGAGTGTCACTAACGTTGGAATTGTTGATCCTCGTCCACGTTAGAGTTCACGTTAACTTAGTTAACGTGACTCTTAACGTGGGGCATTGCCTAGTTTCCCAACGTTAGTGGTGTTCACTTTTACCACTAACATTGAGGAGAAACGTTATTGGAGTTCACGTTTCTCATTAACGTGGAGTCCTCTTGTTCTTCTACGTTAAGTACCACGTTAACTTAGTTAACGTGGTTCTTAACGTAGGCTATGAATGGCTTCGCAGGCGTTATTGGTGATCACTTTTCTCATTAACGTTGCAAGCCAATTGCCATCCCACGTTAGTAGTCACGTTAACTAGGTTAACGTGAATGCTAACGTGATTCTTCCATGCTTCATTTGTCCTGAAATCAAGCGGTTAAAGTGCATCAAAGCTCTAGCCAAAATCATGAGATTATGCATCATTAAAATATCATGTAATTCTGGCAAAAAAATCTCATGAAATCATGCAAAATTCACAATAGTTGCTTGAATGAAGGTGTAAGTGTATTTTCACCCAAAACTTGTCTTGTTTACTAGGAAAATGCATGAAATTACCCTAAAACAGTAAAGAAAAGGTCAGTGAAACTGGCCTAGATGCCCTGGCATCACAACACCAAACTTAAAGCTTGCTTGTCCCTAAGCAAATACTGAAGCATAAGAAAAATGAAATAAAAGAACAAGAAGATAAGATGGAAATATCATTCATGGTTCATGGAGTTTCATGCATAGCAACTTAAGTTCTTTCCTTTTAGGTTTCAAGCCTTTATCAAATCCCTTGTCACTCTCTTGATTGCATCCCTTGAGGCTTCTTTCTTATTGATCCTTCTTTTTTTTTCTTTTCAAAGTTTATTTTTCTTTTTGCTAGGTGCTTTGTAAGAGGGCGACTTTTTATGATAAGTTTTCAGCCAACACTCCCAAACCAGTTGGTTTTAAGGTGCTAGGTGTTAAGATACCCCTAAGGACTTACTCCCTCAAGTCTCTTTCCCTCATACATACACACCACAGGCACATGGTTTGTTATTCTTTCTTTCTTGAGACCTTGGTGTCCAGCACCTCTTTGGGTTACTAAGTGCTCTGTAACAAGGGTTACTTTTGATAGTGGACTTTTAGCTGATAATCCCGGATTAGTTAATCCAAGTTACCAAGTGATAAGGCACCCCTAAGAGCTTATTCATCCAAGTATATCCCTTGTACATAAACACCACAGACACATGCCTCAGTTTCAAAACCCTTGGTGCCTTGCATTGTTCCTTTTTGTGTTCCCTTTCTTATTTTCACTTGTATTACTCTTTTTCTTTTCTTATTGGGATCTTATTATTTAGCTAGCCTCAAGGAATGTGTCTCAAACTTATGACTTAGGATGGATAGTTGCTTTCTTTCCTTTCTTGGTGAACCAACTTAGCTTACTAATCATTCTACCACAAACACTTAGAATGCACTTCACAAAATGACTCCATTCTTGTTCTTTCCATAACATTTTCTTTTTGATTAACTTAAAGAGACAAGCATACAAGTAAGAAAGGTGCAAGTGAACATTCAAGACATTAGGCTCAATAACATAGACCTAAGCAATGAAACTTAAATGCATAATTGAAGATCCTAGGCTACCGTGGAAGCATGTTCTATTTCATACATGATTTTCCTTATTTAAAGCTTTGAAAAGGAAGGTAACTAAGAGGGAACTTCACCACCTTTCACTTGTTGGTCTGCTCATTCTCTTCTGCTCCCTTGGGATTCTCCTTGATTACTTGAGTCTCCATTCCCCTTACGCTTCCCCATCAACTTTTTCCAAAATCCAGCATCCTCTATCTTCTTCTTTAATGCTTCCTTTTGCCGTTTCACCTTCCCTTCTTCTTGTTTAGTTAAGTTCTTACGAACTGCCTCATAATTTGGGATGTCCGGGTGTAAGTGATGCATATGCTCAACCACATAGTTTAGCTTTGCCTGAGTGTTGATGCTGAATTCTTCTCGGTGCAGTTGCCTTCCTTCATTTAGCACGCTGAATTCGTTGAATGCTTCCATGTAAGATAGTTGCTATGTTGGTTATTCTCAAGATGGCTATGAGGGTGTATGTAAAGCTTTGGTAAGGAGTGATGTATGTAGTGTGTGTAGAACCGAAAGGAGAGAGTAGGAATGGTGAGTATAAGTGTGTATGGAGAGGTTGTGTGAAGAGGTTTAAATAGGAAAATGGCAATTGATTGAAGGGTGTGGATTAATAATGGTGTTTGATAGTGGACGGTTGGGGTTTTAGGATTGAAGGAGCACAAAGATTAGCTCCTTTATGGGGGTCTTGATTTGGTCTCCAAAGCCATCCATTCCCAATGTTGCATGGAAACACTTCCAAGGACATTCTCTATGAGGACAAGTGTGAGATTCCCTTGGTGTAGTGGCCGAACCTCTTGTCCTTTCAAGTACCATCAATATCCTTTTTGATTCCCTATATATGACAAAGAGAGAATGTGAAGATTAGTTGTACAATTGGTGGGAAAATTCAAAAGGTGAACTAACGAAGCAAAAATCTCTCCCCTTTCTCTCTTTTTTTTTTTAGAAGCAACTCAACATGCACGTCAGCACACCAAACTTGTTTGTGATCCTGTGGTACAACAAGTTTGGGACATAAATCTTTCTCATAAAGTGTGTTCAAACCTCAATTGATGTGTTTGAACACCAAACTTATCATGCACTATACGTTGCATGTGGAGGAACTTTATATTAGTTGTCAAAGTTGGATTGAAATTCCATGGAAATTATTTTGTTGCTCTTGTTAGAAATTCAAGAAAGAGAGAGTTATAGAACATGGGTTGCCTCCCATGAAGTGCTTCTTTAGCGTCACTAGCTTGACGTTTGGTTCTTTGTCAAGGTGGTTGATAGTGCTTGAAGTCCTCTCCTCTTGCAGTGAATCTATATCCGTTAGCTTTGTTGACGAGCTCCAGATGCTCTAAGGATAAGATTTTATTGATAGTATATACAGGAGGTAGCTGAGATGGAATAGTGGGTAGGTGAGGTGGTATAGATGAAAAGTATGTAGAAATAACTTCATCACCTGGTGAGAAATTGTCTGTAGGAATTTTCTTATTTCTCCATCCTTTTGGAATTCTTTTCCTTGTTTCCATTGATGTTTTCTTGTTTTCTATGGATTCTTTCTCTAGGGGATTCTTGTTATTAATCTTGCATGACTCTGGTGGGTCTGGTTCCTCTTGGATCACCTTTGAACATGGTTCTTTCTGACTATATGGCTTCTCAACCAATGGGGCTTCCAATTGTGTTGTTTGTGCTTCCTCGTTTGGCTCTTCTATTATCTTATTGTCTTTGTGATCTGCTCCTTGTGAGAGGTTGTAAACATTGAAAGCGAGCTGCTCATCATGTATTCTCAGCACTAACTCTCCTCGTTCTACATCTATAAGTGCTCTAGCTGTGGCTAGAAAGGGTCTTCCCAGAATGATGGGGTAAATAGGATTCTCATCCATTTTCAAAACAACAAAATCTGTGGGAAGATAGTAGCTCCTAACCTTCACCAGCACATTTTCAACCACTCCTACTGCTTGTTTTTGGGTTTTGTCCGCCAATCTGATAATTACATCAGTAGGAGTTAGTTCATTGATTTGGAGCTTCTTCATGAGAAAGAAAGGCATTAAGTTGATGCTTGCTCCCAAGTCACAAAGTCCTTTGTCAATCATTGTTTCTCCTATGGCACAAGGAATGTGGAAGCTTCCTGGATCCTCCTTCTTTGTGGGTGGTCCTGGTTGAATGAGAGCACTACAATCTCTGTTCATATTGATTGTTTGTCCACCCTTCAATGGACTTTTTCTGGCTAGTAGCTCCTTTATATACTTGATGTAGAAGGGCATCTGTTGGAGGGCTTTAATGAAGGGTATATTTACATCTAAAGATGCAAACATATCAAGAAACCTTGAGTACATTCTCCCTGCTACACCACCTTTAAGCCTGTGGGGAAAGGGTGCATATGGGTTCAATGCCTCCTTTTTCTTTAGCTCTTCCTTGGATGTGAGTGGAGTTGCACAGCTTCCTTCCTCTTGACTTTCCTGTTGGTTATTTTGGAGGTGTTCTACTCCATTCATACTTCCCTCATCACTTGTGGTTATCATTTTGCATTCTTCCTATCTCACTTTCTTTGGTTCTCCTCTTGGATTCTTCTTTGTATCACTGGGGAATCCATCAGTGGGTTTGGGAATTTGTTGAGATAGATAGCCTACTTGGGACTCCAATCTCTTGATGTTTTCTCCTTTATTCTTGATGTTGGCTCGCACTTCTTCCTTAAACACCTTGTTGTCTTGGACTTCTCTGCACATGTTTTCAAGTAGAGTCTCAATCGTTGAAAGTCTATCATCTGTGGATGATGGTGGGTTGATATTAGGTGGTTGAGAAGGTTGGTTGGATGGATGTTGGTAATATCTCTGTGAGGTGTTTTGATGAGTGGCTTTGTTGTTGGAGTTGAAGTTGGAGCGTCTCGGATCTTGTCCTTGGTCTTGTTGGTTTCCCCATCCAAAGTTGGGGTGATTTCTCCATCCAGAGTTGTATGTTTTAGAGTATGGATCATGGACTTGTCTAGGTAAATTTCCCACATAGTTGGCTTGCCCCCAGTCACCTTCTTCTCCTATGTTTACTCCTTCATGAGTTGGTGATGAGGTGATGGCTGCTACAACTTGGTTCTCTTCCGCCTTCTTGGTAAGATCTGCTAGCTGCTTGGTGATCATGTTTTGGGCTAACAGTGCATCCATGTGGTTCAGCTCCATTACTCCTCTAGTGTTACTTCTTTCAGAGGCATAGAAGTAGTCATTCTCAGCAACTGTTTCAATGACATCTATGGCTTCTTCAACAGTTTTCTTCTTATTTAAAGAACCTCATGATGAATGATCTACAACTTTCTTTGACTCATAGGAAAGACCTTCATAGAAGATGTGAAGTTGAACCCACTCATTAAACATCTCTAGTGGGCATCTCCTTGTCAAGTCTTTGAATCTCTCCCATGCTTCATAAAGTGTCTCACCATCTTGTTGCCTGAAAGTCTGCACCTCAGTTCTTAGCCTAATAATCTTTTGAGGGGGATAAAATCTTGTTAAAAACTTGTTCACTACCTCCTCCCAATCTGTCAGACTTTCTTTTGGGAAGGATTCAAGCCACTTTGTTGCCTTGTCCTTGAGTGAAAAGGGGAACAAGAGCAACCTATAGACATCTGGGTGGACTCCATTTGACTTCACTGTGTCACAAATCCTCAAGAAGGTGGTCAAGTGTTGGTTAGGGTCTTCTTGAGCACCTCCTCCAAATGAGCAATTATTTTGCACCAAAGTGATGAGCTGAGGTTTTAGCTCGAAATTGTTGGCATGTATGGTGGGTTTCTGAATGCTGCTTCCACAGTTTCCTAGATTATGATTGATATAGGATCCTAAGACCCTCCTTTCATGCCCAACCCGGTTTGCATGGCCTTCCCTGGCATGATTATGAGCTTCTTCTTCATGATTGTTCTCCAAATTCTCTTCCATGTTGGGTTCAAAATACTCTTCCTCTTCCTCAACACCAACAATTCTTTTTCCTCTTGCTTCCCTTTTTCGCCTCCAAAGGGTTCTCTCAGGTTCTGAATCAAAGGATGTTGAGATTCCTTCTCTTCTCCCTGTCATACAACAAACAAAATGCACAACAGGAGATATAGTGAAGACAATTTTCGTTAGAATGATTGTTAGTGTGAGTGATGCAATTTATCAAACAGTTAGTGTATTAGTGAGCTGAATTATGATAAACTAAGAAAAGAGAACAGAAAATAGAGAGGGTATAGGGGGTGAGGAAGAAATTAAAAACAAACTAAGGTAAATTACTGAATATAGAAAAGAATAACGAAAAGAAAAAAATGCTCAATCTAGTGATCTTCTAGCCTAATCATTGTTGATTCAAAATCAATCCCCGGCAACGGCGCCATAAACTTGATGCATGGAAACTTGTCTCTCAACAAATTTTCCTTCGGCAAGTATACCGAATTATCGTCAAGTAAAACTCACTATAGAGTGAGGTCGAATCCCACAAGGATTGATTGGTCAAGCAACTTTAGTTAGAAGAATATGCTAGTTGAGCTAAACAGAATTTAGATTGAGATGCAGAAATTTAAATGACTAGAAAGTAAATAGCAGAAATTAAAGTGCAAAATCTTAAATGGGGAATTGGGGTAATACTCATAAAAGTAAATGGCAGAAATTAAAGAGAATGGGTAAGATCAGAAATGGGGAGATCATTGGGTTTAGGAGATGTTGTAATTCTCCAGATCAAGTTCATTTTGATCTCTTCCTCAATCAATGTATTCATTGATCTCCTTGGCAATCTTAAGTGATTGAATCTCAATTCCTTGGTAATCTAATCTCTCAAATCTTGATCAATAGCCAATTCCTTGGTCAATTGCTCATGAGAAGAGATGACGTATGGTCACTGATTATACCACATACATTTCCCAATTCAAGTATTGGTAGGATTATAGTCACATATCCATCCCAACCCAAATTGGTCCAGCATCAGAAAGCAATTCTAGTATGATCTCTTCATTCCTCTTCCAAGGTTCTGAAGAGATCTAATTATGGAGAGTTTCTTTTACAAGATAACTAACCAATTGAATTACGATTGAAAGCTTTCTAGTAAAATTAAGAGAAAAGATAGAAGAAGAAGAATAAAAACTAATATTGATCCATCAAATTACAGCAGAGCTCCCTAACCCAATGAAAGGGGTTTAGTTGTTCATAGCTCTAGGAATCAAAAATGGCAGAAAAGAAGAATCCATGCTAGAAGTACAGAAAAGTAAATATGCAGAGAGTAGTTCTCCCAGGTCCCCAAAAGTATCTAGCTAGTTCAAAACTACTCCTATATATACCACTCTTCATGATCTTCTAGTGAGTTCTTCAAGTCTTGGATGTGGGCTTTGGACCTTGAGTTGAAGCAATTCTCATCTTTAGTGGGCCCATCTTGCAGAGAAATATGAATTTAGGCTCGGGCACTTAGTGAGATTAATCGTGGAATACAATTCTGGGTGCGAGAACGTTAGTGGCATTCACCTTTTCCACTAACGTTCCACCCTTATATGCCCACGTTATTCTCAACGTTAGAAGTCTTAACGTGACTTCTAACGTTCCTTCTCAATTCTTGGCCAACGTTAATGGGACTCACTTTTCCCATTAACGTTGGCTTGTGCCCCTTTTCGCAAACGTTAATGGGAATCACTTTTCCCATTAACGTTGCTTGCCTTTTGCCCCCTACGTTAGGTCTCACGTTAGCTTAGCTAACGTAGCTCTTAACGTGGGCACCTATCACCTTCGAGAGCGTTAGTGACACTCACCTTTGTCACTAACGCTCTAATTGCCTTAAGCCCCTATGTTAAAACCCACATTAACTAAGTTAACATGGCTCTTAACGTAGTAATGAAGCCATCTGGTGCACGAAATTGTGATCATCAATGGCGCCATCAACATGGTACGCTCAATTGCAATCTCAACTTTTTATCACAACTTCGCACAACTAACCAGCAAGTGTACTGGGTCGTCCAAGTAATAAACCTTACGCGAGTAAGGGTCGATCCCACAGAGATTGTTGGTATGAAGCAAGTTATGGTCACCTTGTAAATCTTAGTCAGGCAAACTCAAATGGTTATGAATGATGAATAAAACATAAAGATAAAGATAGAGATACTTATGTAATTCATTGGTGGGAATTTCAGATAAGCGTATGAAGATGCTTGGTCCCTTCCGTCTCTCTGCTTTCCTACTGTCTTCATCCAATCCTTCTTACTCCTTTCCATGGCAAGCTGTATGCAAGGGTTTCACCGTTGTCAGTGGCTACCTCCCATCCTCTCAGTGGAAATGTTCAACGCACCCTGTCACGGCACGGCTATCCAGCTGTCGGTTCTCGATCATGTCGGAATAGAATCCAGTGATTCTTTTGCGTCTGTCACTAACGCCCCACAATCGCGAGTTTGAAGCTCGTCACAGTCATTCAATCATTGAATCCTACTCAGAATATCACAGACAAGGTTTAGACCTTCCGGATTCTCTTGAATGCCACCATCAGTTCTAGCTTATACCACGAAGATTCCGGTTAAAGAATCCAAGAGATATCCACCCAATCTAAGGTAGAACGGAGGTGGTTGTCAGGCACACGTTCATAGGTGAGAATGATGATGAGTGTCATGGATCATCACATTCATCAAGTTGAAGAACAAGTGATATCTTGGAATAAGAACAAGCGGAATTAAATAGAAGAACAATAGTAATTGCATTAATACTCGAGGTACAGCAGAGCTCCACACCTTAATCTATGGTGTGTAGAAACTCCACCGTTGAAAATACATAAGAACAAGGTCTAGGCATGGCCGAATGGCCAGCCTCCCAAAGAGGGTTCAATCATAAAAACATGATCAAAAGATGAAAATACAATAGTAAAAGGTCCTACTTATAGAGAACTAGTAGCCTAGGGTTTACAGAGATGAGTAAATGACATAAAAATCCACTTCCGGGCCCACTTGGTGTGTGCTTGGGCTGAGCATTGAAGCAATTTCGTGTAGAGACTCTTCTTGGAGTTAAACGCCAGCTTTGGTGCCAGTTTGGGCGTTTAACTCCCATCCTTGTGCCAGTTCCGGCGTTTAACGCTGGGAATTCTGATGGTGACTTTGAACGCTAGTTTGGGCCATCAAATCTTGGGCAAAGTATGGACTATCATATATTGCTGGAAAGCCCAGGATGTCTACTTTCCAACGCCATTGAAAGCGCTCCAATTGGTCTTCTGTAGCCCCAGAAAATCCACTTCGAGTGCAGGGAGGTCAGAATCCAATAGCATCTGCAGTCCTTTTTAGTCTCTGAATCAGATTTTTGCTCAAGTCCCTCAATTTCAGCCAGAAAATACCTGAAATCATAGAAAAACACACAAACTCATAGTAAAGTCCAGAAAAGTGAATTTTAACTAAAAACTAATAAAAATATACTAAAAACCAACTAGATCATACTAAAAACATACTAAAAACAATGCCAAAAAGCGTACAAATTATCCGCTCATCACCATCTTCCAACGTTAGTGACAAAAGTGAGTGTCACTAACGTTGGTTCTTTGAACCCCACTCCACGTTAACTTTCACGTTAACAATCTTAACATGAGAGTTAACGTAGGCAATGCAAATGATCCAACGTTAGTGACAAAAGTGAGTGTCACTAACGTTGGATAATTGATCCTCGTCCACGTTAGAGTTCACGTTAACTTAGTTAACGTGACTCTGAACGTGGGCCATTGCCTAGTTTCCCAACGTTAGTGGTGTTCACTTTTACCACTAACATTGAAGAGAAACGTTATTGGAGTTCACGTTTCTCATTAACGTAGAGTCCTCTTGTTCTTCTACGTTAAGGACCACGTTAACTTAGTTAACGTGGTCCTTAATGTAGGCTATGAATGGCTTCGCAGGCGTTATTGGTGATCACTTTTCTCATTAACGTTGCAAGCCAATTGCCATCCCACGTTAGTAGTCACGTTAACTAGGTTAACATGAATTCTAACGTGATTCTTCCATGCTTCATTTGTCCTGAAATCAAGCGATTAAAGTGCATCAAAGCTCTAGCCAAAATCATGAGATTATGCATCATTAAAATATCATGTAATTCTGGCAAAAAAATCTCATGAAATCATGCAAAATTCACAATAGTTGCTTGAATGAAGGTGTAAGTATATTTTGATGGTGAGTTTGAACGCTAGTTTGGGCCATCAAATCTTGGGCAAAGTATGGACTATCATATATTGCTGGAAAGCCCAGGATGTCTACTTTCCAACGCCGTTGAGAGTGCACCAATTGGGCTTCTATAGCTCCAGAAAATCCACTTCGAGTGAAGGGAGGTCAGAATCCAACAGCATCTGCAGTCCTTTTTAGTCTCTGAATCAGATTTTTGCTCAGGTCCCTCAATTTCAGCCAAAAAATACCTGAAATTACAGAAAATCACACAAACTCATAGTAAAGTCCAGAAAAGTGAATTTTAACTAAAAACTAATAAAAATATACTAAAAACCAACTAGATCATACTAAAAACATACTAAAAACAATGCCAAAAAGCGTACAAATTATCCGCTCATCACAACACCAAACTTACATTGTTGCTTGTCCTCAAGCAACTGAAAATCAAATAAGATAAAAAGAAGAGAATATGCAATGAATTCCAAAAACATCTATGAAGATCAGTATTAATTAGATGAGCGGGGCTTTTAGCTTTTTGCCTCTGAACAGTTTTGGCATCTCACTCTATCCTTTGAAATTCAGAATGATTGGCTTCTTTAGGAACTTAGAATCCAGATAGTGTCATTGATTCTCCTAGTTAAGTATGATGATTCTTGAACACAGCTACTTATTGAGTCTTGGCCGTGACCCAAAGCACTCTGTCTTCCAGTATTACCACCGGATACATACATGCCACAGACACATAATTGGGTGAACCTTTTCAGATTGTGGCTCAGCTTTGCTAGAGTCCCCAATTAGAGGTGTCCAGGGTTCTTAAGCACACTCTTTTTGCCTTGGATCACACTTTTATTTCTTTCTTTTTCTTTCTTTTTCTCTTTCTCCTTTTTTTTGTTTTTCTCCTTCTCTCTTTTTTTTTGTATTCACTACTTTTTCTTCAAGAATCATTTTTATGATTTTTCAGATCCTCAGTAACATGTCTCCTTTTTCATCATTCTTTCAAGAGCCAACATTCATGAACCACAAATTCAAAAGACATATGCACTGTTTAAGCATACATTCAGAGAACAAAAATATTGCCACCACATCAAAATAATTAATCTGTTATAAAATTCAAAATTCATGCAATTCTTCTCTTTTTCAATTAAGAACATTTTTCATTCAAGAAAGGTGATGGATTTATAGGACATTCATAACTTTAAGGCATAGACACTAATGATCACAAGACACAAACATAGATAAACATAAGCATGATTTTTTTCGAAAAACAGAAAATAAAGAACAAGGAAATTAAAGAACGGGTCCACCTTAGTGATGGCGGCTTGTTCTTCCTCTTGAAGATCCTATGGAGTGCTTGAGCTCCTCAATGTCTCTTCCTTGTCTTTGTTGTTCCTCTCTCATGATTCTTTGATCTTCTCTTATTTCATGGAGGAGGATGGAATGTTCTTGGTGCTCCACCCTTAGTTGTCCCATGTTGGAACTCAATTCTCCTAGGGAGGTGTTTAGTTGCTCCCAATAGTTTTGTGGAGGAAAGTGCATCCCTTGAGGCATCTCAGGGATTTGATGATGAGAGGGATCTCTTGTTTGCTCCATCCTCTTCTTAGTGATGGGCTTGTCCTCATCAATGGGGATGTCTCCCTCTATGTCAACTCCAACTGAATAACAGAGGTGACAAATGAGATGGGGAAAGGCTAACCTTGCCAAGGTAGAGGACTTGTCCGCCACCTTATAAAGTTCTTGGGATATAACCTCATGAACTTCTATTTCTTCTCCAATCATGATGCTATGAATCATGATGGCCCGGTCTATAGTAACTTCGGACCGGTTGCAAGTGGGAATGATTGAGCGTTGGATAAACTCCAACCATCCCCTAGCCACGGGTTTGAGGTCATGCCTTCTCAATTGAACCGGCTTTCCTCTTGAATCTCTCTTCCATTGGGCGCCCTCTTCACAAATGTCTATGAGGACTTGGTCCAACCTTTAATCAAAGTTGACCCTTCTAGTGTAAGGGTGTTCATCTCCTTGCATCATGGGCAAGTTGAATGCCAACCTTACATTTTCCGGACTAAAATCCAAGTATTTTCCCTGAACCATAGTAAGCCAATTCTTTGGATCCGGGTTCACACTTTGATCATGGTTCTTGGTGATCCATGCATTGGCATAGAACTCTTGAACCATTAAGATTCCGACTTGTTGAATGGGGTTGGTAAGAACTTCCCAACCTCTCCTTCGGATCTCATGTCGGATCTCCGGATATTCACTCTTTTTGAGTTTGAAAGGGGCCTCGGGGATCACCTTCTTCAAGGCCACAACTTCATAGAAGTGGTCTTGATGCACCCTTGAGATGAATCTCTCCATCTCCCATGGCTCGGAGGTGAAAGCTTTTGCCTTCCCTTTCCTCTTTCTAGAGGTTTCTCCGGCCTTGGATGCCATGAATGGTTATGGAAAAACAAAAAGCAATGCTTTTACCACACCAAACTTAAAAGGTTTGCTCGTCCTTGAGTAAAAGAAGAAAGAAGAGAGTAGAAGAAGAAGAAATAGAGGAGATGGAGATGGCCTTGTGGTTCGGCCAAAGGGGGAGAAGGAGTGTTTAGGTTGTGTGAAAATGAAGGAGTGAAGAGGGGTTTATATAGGGGTGAAGAGAGGTGTAGGGTTCGGTTATGGGAGGGTGGGTTTGGGAAGGAAAGTGTTTTGAATTTGAATGGCGGGGTAGGTGGGGTTTTATGAAGGATGGATGTGAGTGGTGAAGAGAAAGATGGGATTTGATAGGTGAAGGGTTTTTGGGGAAGAGGTGTTCAGGTGATTGGTGAATGGGTGAAGAAGAGAGAGAGTGGTGGGGTAGGTAGGGATCCTGTGGGGTCCACAGATCCTGAGGTGTCAAGGAAAAGTCATCCCTGCACCAAGTGGCGAGCAAAATTGCTCTTTGTGCCAATTCTGGCGTTAAACGCCGGGCTGGTGCCCATTTCTGGCGTTTAACGCCAACTTCTTGCCCTTCTCTGGCGTTTAACGCCAGTCTGGTGCCCCTTTCTGGCGTTAAACGCCCAGAATGGTGCCAGACTGGGCGTTAAACGCCCATCTGCTAGCCTTATTGGCGTTTAAACGCCAGCAGGTTCTTCCTCCAGGGTGTGCTGTTTTTCTTTCTGTTTTTGCTTTTTCAATTGATTTTGTGACTTCTCATGATCATCAACCTACAGAAAACATAAAATAACAAAGAAAAATAGATAAAATATAACATTGGGTTGCCTCCCAACAAGCGCTTCTTTAATGTCAGTAGCTTGACAGAGGGCTCTCATGGAGCCTCATAGATGCTCAGAGCACTGTTGGAACCTCCCAACACCAAACTTAGAGTTTGAATGTGGGGGTTCAACACCAAACTTAGAAGTTATTTGTGGCCTCCCAACACCAAACTTAAAGAAGCTCTTCATGCTTCCTCTCCCTGATGACAGAGGGATATCCTTGAGCCTTAAACACAAAGGATTCTTCATTCACTTGAATAATCAATTCTCCTCTATCAACATCAATCACAGCCTTTGCTGTGGCTAGGAAGGGTCTGCCAAGGATGATGGATTCATCCATGCACTTCCCAGTCTCTAGGACTATGAAATCAGCAGGGATGTAATGGTCTTCAACCTTTACCAGAACATCCTCTACAAGTCCATGAGCTTGTTTTCTTGAATTGTCTGCCATCTCTAGTGAGATTTTTGCAGCTTGCACCTCAAAGATCCCTAACTTCTCCATTACAGAGAGAGGCATGAGGTTTACACTTGACCCTAGGTCACACAAGGCCTTCTTGAAGGTCATGGTGCCTATGGTACAAGGTATTGAAAACTTCCCAGGATCCTGTCTCTTTTGAGGCAGTTTCTGCCTAGACAAGTCATCCAGTTCTTTGGTGAGCAAAGGGGGTTCATCCTCCCAAGTCTCATTTCCAAATAACTTGTCATTTAGCTTCATGATTGCTCCAAGATATTTAGCAACTTGCTCTTCAGTGACATACTCATCCTCTTCAGAGGAAGAATACTCATCAAAGCTCATGAATGGCAGGAGTAAGTCCAATGGAATCTCTATGGTCTCATTTTGAGCCTCAGATTCCCATGGTTCCTCATTGGGGAACTCATTGGAGGCCAGTGAACGTCCATTGAGGTCTTCCTCAGTGGCGTTCACTGCCTCTTCCTCCTCTCCAAATTCGGCCATGTTGATGGCTTTGCACTCTCCTTTTGGATTTTCTTCTGTATTGATTGGAAGAGTACTAGGAGGGAGTTCAGTAATTTTCTTGCTCAGCAGACCCACTTGTCCCTCCAAGTTTCTAATGGAGGACCTTGTTTCAGTCATGAAACTTTGAGTGGTTTTGATTAGATCAGAGATCATGGTTGCTAAGTCAGAGTTGTTCTGCTTAGAACTCTCTGTTTGTTGCTGAGAAGATGATGGAAAAGGCTTGCTATTACTAAACCTGTTTCTTCCACCATTATTATTGTTGAAACCTTGTTGAGGTCTTTGTTGATCCTTCCATGAAAGATTTGGATGATTTCTCCATGAAGGATTGTAGGTGTTTCCATAGGGTTCTCCCATGTAATTCACCTCTTCCATTGAAGGGTTCTCAGGATCATAAGCTTCTTCTTCAGATGAAGCTTCCTTAGTACTGCCTGGTGCATTTTGCATTCCAGACAGACTTTGAGAAATCCTATTGACTTGCTGAGTCCATATTTTGTTCTGAGCCAATATGGCATTCAGAGTGTCAATCTCAAGAACTCCTTTCTTCTGATTTGTCCCATTGTTCACAGGATTTCTTTCAGAAGTATACATGAATTGGTTATTTGCAACCATTTCAATTAGTTCTTGAGCTTCTGTAGGCGTCTTCTTCAGATGAAGAGATCCTCCAGCAGAGCTATCCAAAGACATCTTGGATAGTTCAGAGAGACCATCATAGAAAATACCTATAATGCTCCATTCAGAAAGTATATCAGAGGGACACTTTCTGATTAATTGTTTGTATCTTTTCCAAGCTTCATAGAGGGATTCTCCTTCCTTCTGTCTGAAGGTTTGGACTTCCACTCTAAGCTTACTCAATTTTTGAGGTGGAAAGAACTTTGCCAAGAAGGCATTGACTAGCTTTTCCCAAGAGTTCTGGCTTTCTTTAGGTTGTGAGTCCAACCATATCCTAGCTCTGTCTCTTACAGCAAAAGGGAATAGCATAAGTCTGTAGACCTCAGGGTCAACCCCATTAGTCTTGACAGTGTCACAGATTTGCAAGAACTCAGCTAAAAACTGATGAGGATCTTCTAATGGAAGTCCATGGAACTTGCAATTCTGTTGCATTAGAGAAACCAATTGAGGCTTAAGCTCAAAGTTGTTTGCTCCAATGGCAGGGATAGAGATGCTTCTCCCATAGAAGTCGGGAGTAGGTGCAGTAAAGTCACCCAGCACCTTCCTTGCATTGTTGGCATTGTTGTTGTTTTCGGCTGCCATGTTTTCTTCTTCTTTGAAGATTTTTGTTAGGTCCTCTACAGAGAGTTGTGCCTTAGCTTCTCTTAGCTTTCGCTTCAAGGTCCTTTCAGGTTTAGGGTCAGCCTCAACAAGAATGCTTTTGTCTTTGCTTATGCTCATATGAAAGAGAAGAGAACAAGAAAATATGGAATCCTCTATGTCACAGTATAGAGATTCCTTGAGGTGTCAGAGGAAAAGAAAAAATGGAAGGAAGAGGTAGAAAATTCAAACTTATCAAGAAAGATGGAGTTCGAATTGTGCATTAAGGAATAGTGTTAGTCCATAAATAGAAGGATGTGAGAAGAGGGGAAGAAATTTTCGAAAATAATTTAAAAAGATTTTTAAAACATTTTGAAAAACTTTAATTGATTTTCGAAAACCAAGATTGAGAAAGAAGTAAAGTGATTTTTGAAAAAGATTTTGAAATTAGAAATTAAAAAGATATGATTGAAAACTATTTTGAAAAAGATGTGATTAGGAAGATATGATTGGTTTTAAAAAAGATGTGATTGAGAAGATATGATTTGAAAAACATTTTAGAAAAGATTTGATTTTGAAAATTAATGACTTGGCTATCAAGAAAAGATATGATTCAAACATTAAACCTTTCTCAACAGAAAAGGCAACATACTTGAAATGTTGAATCAAATCATTAATTGATAGCAAGTATCTTTGAAAATAGAAAGAAATTGATTTTGAAAAAGATTTGATAGAAAAAATTTGATTTGAAAAAGATTTGATTTTGAAAAGATTTTGAAAACTAAAAAAATTTGATTTGAAAACAAAATCTTCCCTCTTGTGCCATCCTGGCGTTAAACGCCCAGAATGGTGCACATTCTGGCGTTTAACGCCCAAACTACTACCCTTTTGGGCGTTAAACGCCCATCCAGGCACCCTGGCTGGCGTTTAAACGCCAGTTTGCCTTCCTTACTGGGCATTTTGAACGCCCAGCTTTTTCTGTGCAATTCCTCTGCTGAATGTTCTGAATCTTCAATCCTCTGTATTATTGACTTGAAAAGACACAAATTAAAAATATTTTTGGATTTTTAATAATAAGGAATAATCAAAATGCAACTAAAATCAAATAACAATGTATGCAAGACACCAAACTTAGCAGTTTGTATACTGCTGACACTAAAAATGAGAATGCATATGAGACACATAAACACTCAAGTCAAGAGAATTTAAAAATCAGAGCAATGTAATCATCAAGAACAACTTGAAGATTAATGAAGACACATGCATGAAGGCAAAAAGAACAGAAACATGCAATTGACACCAAACTTAACATGAGACTCTAGACTCCACAAAAAACATACAATATTTTTGGTTTTTATGATTTTGTAATTTTTTTTTTGGTTTTTTCGAAAATTAAGTGAAGAGGAAAAATAAAAATATCAAAATTCTTAATGAGAATTCCAGGAATCATGCAATGTTAGTCTAAAGCTTCAGTCTAAAGAAATTAGACATGGCTGAACAAGCTTCAGCAGGACATTGCATTCAAGAGCTAAATTGATGAAAATCAATCAGCTTTGGTGATGATAAGAACATCACCTTAAAACACTAGAATTCATTCTTAAGAACTCTG
This sequence comes from Arachis hypogaea, assembly GCF_003086295.3. Lineage (NCBI taxonomy): Eukaryota > Viridiplantae > Streptophyta > Magnoliopsida > Fabales > Fabaceae > Arachis > Arachis hypogaea. The sequence goes on from NC_092039.1 coordinate 26,107,899, forward strand.
AAGAAAAATACCTAATCTAAGCAACAAAATGAACCGTCAGTTGTCCATACTCAAACAATCCCCGGCAACGGCGCCAAAAACTTGGTGCACGAAATTGTGATAATCAATGGCGCCATCAACATGGTACGCTCAATTGCAATCTCAACTTTTTATCACAACTTCGCACAACTAACCAGCAAGTGTACTGGGTCGTCCAAGTAATAAACCTTACGCGAGTAAGGGTCGATCCCACAGAGATTGTTGGTATGAAGCAAGCTATGGTCACCTTGTAAATCTTAGTCAGACAAACTCAAATGGTTATGAATGATGAATAAAATATAAAGATAAAGATAGAGATACTTATGTAATTCATTGGTGGGAATTTCAGATAAGCGTATGAAGATGCTTGGTCCCTTCCGTCTCTTTGCTTTCCTACTGTCTTCATCCAATCCTTCTTAGTCCTTTCCATGGCAAGCTGTATGCAAGGGTTTCACCGTTGTCAGTGGCTACCTCCCATCCTCTCAGTGGAAATGTTCAACGCACCCTGTCACGGCACCGCTATCCAGCTGTCGGTTCTCGATCATGTCAGAATAGAATCCAGTGATTCTTTTGCGTCTGTCACTAACGCCCCACAATCGCGAGTTTGAAGCTTGTCACAGTCATTCAATCATTGAATCCTACTCAGAATACCATAGACAAGGTTTAGACCTTCCGGATTCTCTTGAATGCCGCCATCAGTTCTAGCTTATACCACGAAGATTCCGGTTAAAGAATCCAAGAGATATCAAGGTAGAACGGAGGTGGTTGTCAGGCACACGTTCATAGGTGAGAATGATGATGAGTGTCACGGATCATCACATTCATCAAGTTGAAGAACAAGTGATATCTTGGAATAAGAACAAGCGGAATTGAATAGAAGAACAATAGTAATTGCATTAATACTCGAGGTACAGCAGAGCTCCACACCTTAATCTGTGGTGTGTAGAAACTCCACCGTTGAAAATACATAAGAACAAGGTCTAGGCATGGCCGAATGGCCAGCCTCCCAAAGAGGGTTCAATCATAAAAACATGATCAAAAGATGAAAATACAATAGTAAAAGGTCCTACTTATAGAGAACTAGTAGCCTAGGGTTTACAGAGATGAGTAAATGACATAAAAATCCACTTCCGGGCCCACTTGGTGTGTGCTTGGGCTGAGCATTGAAGCAATTTCGTGTAGAGACTCTTCTTGGAGTTAAACGCCAGCTTTGGTGCCAGTTTGGGCGTTTAACTCCCATCCTTGTGCCAGTTCCGGCGTTTAACGCTGGGAATTCTGATGGTGACTTTGAACGACGGTTTGGGCAATCAAATCTTGAGCAAAGTATGGACTATCATATATTTCTGGAAAGCCCTGGATGTCTACTTTCCAACGCCGTTGAGAGCGCGCCAATTGGGCTTCTGTAGCTCCATAAAATCCACTTCGAGTGTAGGGAGGTCAGAATCCAACAGCATCTGCAGTCCTTTTTAGTCTCTGAATCAGATTTTTGCTCAGGTCCCTCAATTTCAGCCAGAAAATACCTGAAATCACAGAAAAACACACAAACTCATAGTATAGTCCAGAAAAGTGAATTTTAACTAAAAACTAATAAAAATATACTAAAAACCAACTAGATCATACTAAAAACATACTAAAAACAATGCCAAAAAGCGTACAAATTATCCGCTCATCACCATCTTCCAACGTTAGTGACAAAAGTGAGTGTCACTAACGTTGGTTCTTTGAACCCCACTCAACGTTAACTTTCACGTTAACAATCTTAACATGAGAGTTAACGTAGGCAATGCAAATGATCCAACGTTAGTGACAAAAGTGAGTGTCACTAACGTTGGATTGTTGATCCTCGTCCACGTTAGAGTTCACATTAACTTAGTTAACGTGACTCTTAACGTGGGCCATTGCCTAGTTTCCCAACGTTAGTGGTGTTCACTTTTACCACTAACATTGAGGAGAAACGTTATTGGAGTTCACGTTTCTCATTAACGTAGAGTCCTCTTGTTCTTCTACGTTAAGTACCACGTTAACTTAATTAACGTGGTTCTTAATGTAGGCTATGAATGGCTTCGCAGGCGTTATTGGTGATCACTTTTCTCATTAATGTTGCAAGCCAATTACCATCCCACGTTAGTAGTCACGTTAACTAGGTTAACATGAATGCTAACGTGATTCTTCCATGCTTCATTTGTCCTGAAATCAAGCGATTAAAGTGCATCAAAGCTCTAGCCAAAATCATGAGATTATGCATCATTAAAATATCATGTAATTCTGGCAAAAAAATCTCATGAAATCATGCAAAATTCACAATAGTTGCTTGAATGAAGGTGTAAGTATATTTTCACCCAAAACTTGCCTTGTTTACTAGGAAAATGCATGAAACTACCCTAAAACAGTAAAGAAAAGGTCAGTAAAACTAGCCTAGATGCCCTAGCATCAAGAGCTGGTAAACTGCCTCACAGTTATGCCATGCCTCAGCAAAGGATCTTAGACATTGAGTTATTTGATGTTTGGGGTATTGACTTCATGTGGTATTTTCCACTATCATACTCAAACACATACATTCTAGTGGTAGTAGATTATGTATCTAAATGGGTAGAGGCAATTGCCACACCCACTAATGATACTAAGACAGTTCTATAGTTCCTTTAGAAGCATATCTTCAGCAGATTTGGCCCCAAAATACTAATCAGTTATGAAGGAACACATTTCTGCAATAAACAGCTTGACTTTGCTCTGATCTGATATGGAATTAACCACAAAGTGGCAACTCCATATCATCCACAGACAAATGGGCAGGCTGAAGTCTCAAATAGAGAACTAAAACGAATCCTGGAATGGACGGTAAGCACCCGTAGAAAGGATTGGGCAAGGAGTCTGGATGATGCTCTATGGGCATATAGAACTGCATTTGAAACTCCTATAGAGACCTCTCCATACCAGCTTGTGTATGGAAAAGCCTATCACCTGCCAGTGGAACTGGAACACAAGGCCTACTGGGCAACCAGATTCCTAAACCTTGATGCCAAGTTAGCTGGAGAAAAAAGATTGCTCCAGTTAAATGAGCTAGAGGAATTCAGACTCAATGCTTTCGAAAATGCAATACAAAGAGAAAGCAAAAAGGTGGCATGACAAGAAACTGTCATCCAGAGTCTTTGAGCCAGGACAGAAGGTTCTACTGTTCAACTCTAGGCTCAGATTGTTCCCTGGAAAATTAAAATCCCGGTGGAGGGGACCATATGTGATCACAAGTGTGTCACCATATGGATATGTAGAGCTTCAGGATGTTGACTCTGACAAAAAGTTCATTCTTAATGGACAGAGAGTCAAACATTATCTTGAAAGTAATGTTGAGCAAGAATGCTCAAAACTGAGACTAGACTAAAGCTCAGTAAAAGTCAAGCTATTAACAGTAAAGAAGCACTTGTTGGGAGGCAACCCAATGTTATTTATTTTTCTTTAGGATCATGATCATGTGGAGTCACAAAAACAACTGCAAAAATTAAAGCAAAATCAAAAATAGCATAAAAAATGGCACACCATGAAGAACGAGTTTACTAGCGTTTAAACGCCAGTAAGGATACCAAATGGGCATTTAACGCCCTAGCTAGCACCATTCTGGGCGTTTAAACGCCAGAAAAGGGAATCAGACTGGCGTTTAAATGCAGAACTGGGCAGCTGCCTGGCATTTAACGTCAGGAATGGCAGAAAGAGGGCGTTTAATGGCAGAAAGGTGCAGGGATGAGAAATCATTGACACTTCAGAATCTGTGGACCCCACAGGATCCCCACTTATCTTCTTTGGCTTGAGGACGAGCAAACCTTTTAAGTTTGGTGTGGAAAAAGCGTTGCTTTTTTTTTCATAACTATTTATGTCACCTAAGGCCGGAGAAACCTCTAGAAAAAGAAAAAGGAAGGCAGTTGCTTCCACCTCTGAGTCATGAGAGATGGAGAGGTTCATCTCAAGAGCCCTTATAGTTCAGTGGTAGAGCATTTGAATGCAGATCAAAGAGCCATGAAGGAAGAGCAATAAAGACAAGGAAGAAACATAGAGGAGCTCAAGCACTCCATAGGATCTTCAAGAAGAAGAACTAGATGCCATCACTAAGGTGGACCCATTCTTTAATCTCCTTGTTCTTATTTTTCGATTTTTATGCTTATATTTGACTATATTTTTGTCTTCATTACATGATCATTAGTATGTAGCATCTATGCCTTAAAGCTATGAATAACTTCATGAATCCTTCACCTCTCTTAAATAAAAAATGTTCCTAATTACAAAAGAAAAAGAAGTACATGAATTTCAATTTTTATATTGAAATTAGTTTAATTAGTTTGATGTGGTGGCAATACTTTTTATTTTCTGAATGACTGCTTGAACAGTGTATATTTTTTATAGTGAAGTTTATGAATGTTAAAATTGTTGGCTCTTGAAAGAATGATAGAAAAAGGAGAAATGTTATTGATAATCTGAAAAAATCATAAAATTGATTCTTGAAGCAAGAAAAAGCAGTGAATAAGGAAAAGCTTGCAAAAAAAAAAGAAGTAAGTAGAAAAAGCCAATAGCCCTTTAAACCAAAAGTCAAGGGTAAAAAGGATCCAAGGCTTTGAGCATTAATGGATAGGAGGGCCCAAAGGAATAAAATCTTGGCCTAAGCGGCTAATCAAGTTGTCCCTAACCATGTACTTGTGTCATGAAGGTCCAAGTGAAAAGCTTGGGACTGAGTGGTTAAAGTCGTGATCCAAAGCAAAAGAGTGTGCTTAAGAACTCTGGACACCTCTAACTGGGGACTCTAGCAAAGCTGAGTCACAATCTGAAAAGGTTCACCCAGTTATGTGTATGTGGCATTTATGTATCCAGTGGTAATACTGGAAAACAAGATGCTTAGGGTCACGGCCAAGACTCATAAAGTAGTTGTGTTCAAGAATCAACATACTAAACTAGGAGAATCAATAACAATATCTGAATTCTGAGTTCCTATGGATGCCAATCATTCTGAACTTCAAAGGATAAAGTGAGATGCCAAAACTGTTCAAAAGCAAAAAGCTACTAGCCTCGCTCATCTAATTCGAACTAAGTTTCATTGATATTTTGAGATTTATAGTATATTCTCTTCTTTTTATCCTATTTTGTTTTCAGTTGTTTGGGAACAAGCAACAATTTAAGTTTGGTGTTGTGATGAGCGGATAATTTATACGCTTTTTGGCATTGTTTTTATGTAGTTTTTAGTATGTTTTATTCACTTTCTATTATATTTTTATTAGTTTTTATGAAAAAATTACATTTCTAGACTTTACTATGAGTTTTTGTGTTTTTCTGTGGTTTTAGGTATTTTTTGGCTGAAATTGAGGGACCTGAGCAAAAATCTGATTCAGGGGCTGAAAAAGGACTGCAGATGCTGTTGGATTCTAACCTCCCTACACTCGAAATGGATTTTCTGAAGCTACAGAAGCCCAATTGGCGCGCTTTTAATTGCGTTGGAAAGTAGACATCTTGGGCTTTCCAGCAATATTTAATACTTTGCCCGAGTTGAGATCACGTAAACTGGCATTTAACGCCAACTTTCTACCATATTCTGGCGTTAAACGCTAGAACTGGCATAAAAGCTAGAGTTAAATGCCCAAACTGGCACAAAAGCTGGAGTTAAATGCCAGGAATAGCCTCTACACGTGAAAGCTTCAATGCTCAACCCAAACACACACCAAGTGGGCCCTGAAAGTGAATTTCTGAACTATCTATCTTAGTTTACCCATTCTCTGTAAACCTAGGTTACTAGTTTAGTATAAAAATTACTTTTAGAGATTCATTTTATACCTCATGACATTTTACATCTGACTTTGTATCTTCTACAGCATGAGTCTCTAAACCCCATGGTTGGGGGTGAGGAGCTTTGCTGTGTCTCGATGGATTAATGCAATTATTTATGTTTTCTATTCAATCATGCTTGTTTCTATTCTAAGATATTCATTCGCACTTCAACATGATGAATGTGATGATCCGTGATACTCATCACCATTCTCAACTTATGAACGTGTGCTTGACAACCACTTCCGTTCTACCTTAGATTGAATGTGTATCTCTTGGGTTCCTGGTTCACGAGTTTGATTCCCTCTCCAGACAATAGAGTATTCAATTCTGTGAAACCAGAATCTTCGTGGTATAAGGTAGAATCAATTGGCAGCACTCTTGAGATCCGGAAAGTCTAAACCTTGTATGTGGTATTTCGAGTAGGATCTGGGAAGGGGTGACTGTGACGAGCTTCAAACTCACAAATGTTGGGCGCAGTGACAGTGTGCAAAAGGATCAATAGATCCTATTCCGACATGAGTGAGAATCGACAGATAATTAGCCATGCGGGAAATCGTAGAGGACCATTTTCACTAAGAGGATAGATGTTAGCCATTGACAACGGTGATCCACCAACATACAGCTTGCCATGGAAGGAACCTTGCGTGCGTGAAGAAGACAACAGAAGGAAAGCAAATATTCAGAAGACAGAACATCTCCAAAACCTCAACCTGTTCCTCATTACTGAATCACAAGTACTTTTTATTTCATGTTATTCATTCTTCATAACAAAAATCATCTTTATCATTAATCTCCTGACTAAGAGTTACAAGATAACCATAGCTTCCTTCAAGCCGGCAATCTCCGTGGGATCGACCCTTACTCACGTAAGGTATTACTTGGACGACCCAGTGCACTTGCTGGTTAGTGGCACCGGAGTTGTGAAAAGTGTGAATCACAATTTCGTGCACCAAGTTTTTGGCGTCGTTGCCAGTTCTTGGTTGCCGTTGTAAAAGTGTGAAATAATTGCATTAATCCATCGAGACACAGCAGAGCTCCTCACCCCCAACCATGGGGTTTAGAGACTCATGCCATAGAAGATACAAAGTCAAATGTAAAATGTCATGAGGTACAGAATGAATCTCTAAAAGTAGTTTTTATACTAAACTAGTAACCTAGGTTTACAGAGAATGGGTAAACTAAGATAGATAGTGCAGAAATCCACTTTTGGGGCCCACTTGGTGTGTGATTAGGTAGAGCATTGAAGCTTTCACATGTAGAGGCTATTCCTGGCATTTAACTCCAGGTTTTGTGCCAGTTTGGACGTTTAACTCCAGCTTTTAAGTCAGTTCTGGCGTTTAACGCCAGAATAGGGTAGAAAGTTGGCGTTAAACGCCAGTTTGCGTGATCCCAACTTAGGCAAAGTATGAACTATTATATATTGCTGGAAAGCTCAAGATGTCTAATTTCCAACACAATCAAGAGCGCGCCAATTGGGCTTCTGTAGCTCCAGAAAATCCACTTCGACTGCAGGAGGGTCAGAATCCAACAGCATCTGCAGTCCTTTCTCAGCCTCTGAATCAGATTTTTGCTCAGGTCCCTCAATTTTAGCCAGAAAATATCTGAAATCACAGAAAAACACACAAACTCATAGTAAAGTCCAAAAATGTGATTTTTGCATAAAAACTAATAAAAATATACTAAAAAGTAACTAAAACATACTAAAAACTACCTAAAAATAATGCCAAAAAGCGTATAAATTATCCGCTCATCATTTACTAATCTTTGTTAATTATTACTTGAATTAATTATTACTTGATTTATTTTATTAGTTGGTTTCAATATGTGTAATCTAAGTTGTTCGCAAAAAATGGTTTCTCTTCTCTGTTTCGTAACTTCCCCTTTTCTTTCTCACTTTTTGTTTTCGCCTGAATATTTGTATTTTTCACGTTTCTCTCTGCAACATTGTTTGGTGATCGTTGGTGCCTTTGTTGCTTTGGAAGGCGACTCAGGACTCTGTCTGTTTTCAATTTCTTCGAAGCTTTATCCTTTTTCTAGGTTGGTTCTTCTTTCTGCTTCTTTACTTCTTCTGCTTTGACTTCGGTTCTTTTCTAGTTTTGCTTGAATGCATGTTGGGAAGCTTGAACCTTTTTGCGTTGTCGTGCTTACTTGTTGCTGTGCTGCATGTTTTTCTAATTTTTATGAATCCGTTTTCTTTACCAGAAAGGTTTGCTCCTTTTGATGACTTTCACTGTGTTTGATGATTTTGCTGATGAACCTTTATAGAAAGTAACGATTTTTTCTGGTGGCTCGTTTTGTTTTTCTTCTTGATACTTTTGTTGTTTGGCAATTCCATTTGTTGATAAGCTGAGACTATGAGTTGGGGAGGTAGTTATTTTGATGACTTTTGATTTGTAGTTTCGTGGCTTTCTTCTCAGAGTGTCACTTTTGTTGAGAAAGGGATTATCTTACTGTTAGAATGTGTAGAGATATAGACTTGTAGGTTTCCCTAAGTCCTTTATTCCATAACTTGGCTCCAAAGGATGCCCCTGGATCTTTAATGTAGGTCCTGGGGCTTCCTTTTGTTGCTTGCATTGCTCTGTGTCATATTTGTCCGAGATATTTTTTAGTAATCCATTTTCTTTCTTGTTTGTATGACTTAGTTGGCCATGTCTTCTCGCAAAAATATTGTAGAGACGTCTTCTAAGGTTCCTAAGGGGATGTTTGATTGGTTGGACTCCCTTGTGTTAATGTGTGTTTCTGTGGTGAATGCTGAGTTCTGTGTGGAGCTTAGGAAACATCACTACCTCTGTAAGAGTAGAGATCAGGAAGGGAACTATGAATTGGTAGCACCTGATTCCGAAGAGAGGGTTTTCTTTCCTACTCTGACCCGGGGGGAGCGCCCTTTCTTTTACGCTTATGACTATTTTTTCAGCTAGTTGAATATCACTTTTCCTTTTACTTCCTTTGAGACCGATCTGCTGTGGTCGTGTAATGTAGCTCCATCCCAGCTCCATCCGAACTCCTGGGGGTTTATCAAGATCTTTCAGCTTCTTTGCCAAGAGTTAGACGTTACTCCTTCTCAGACTCTTTTCCTTTATCTGTTTGTTTTTACTAAGCCTGTGGCTTCTTCAAAAAAGAAAGCCTCATGGGTTTCCTTTAGATCTGCCCAAGGACAAAAAGTTTTTTTCATGTATGGCGAGTCCTTTAGGGATTTCAAGAATTACTTTTTTAAGGTCCGAGCGTTTGAGGGAGCTCGGCCATTTTTTCTGGAAGCAAATGATGAGCCTGCCTTCCCCTTGTGTTGGCAACAGAATGTAGTGGTGTCTCGATATACGTAGGAGATGCTCGATGAGGTTGAGCAGGCCTTTGTAAATGTTTTGGAAGAAATTTGGAGGGAACTTCTACATTTTGACACTAAAAAATTTCTAGGGGACCCATCCCTTGTCCGAACTGCATTGGGTACTTAAAAATTGATATGTTTTTGTTTTCTGGTTTTTGCTTTCTTCTTTTTTCAATGTGTAATATGGTTTTATGGTCGATTTTTTCTCTTTTAGGGATGGCTAAGAATAATGACTCCATGAAAGCCTTCAAGAAGGTGAGGAAGGCTACGGTGGCTCAAAACATCTCGGCCAAGGTGGTTGGGGAGGGGTCCTCTCAGGTTTTGTCGAAGCCATCTATTTCGAGCTCTCCTAGATCGAGGAGGATGATCCCTACTCCTCGGGTTCGTTTGGTTGATCCTTCACAGGCTTCTGCTGCTACCTCTTCTCCTACCGGCGATCCTCCTCCGAAAAAGCAAAAAATAGCTGAGCCCTTTAACCTTGATGCCCCTGACTTTGATGTTGTCGAGTTTGTGGACCAACAAATTGGTCCTTATGGTACCATGCATACTGATGATGTTTCTCTTCTTCGCCATTTGGACTTTATTACTCAGAGCAGCGTCAAGATGGCACACATGGGTGCGGCTTTCTATCAGACTGTCCAAGATCTTCTCATTCATGCTACAAAAGCCTTTATGGAGGAGGCTAAGTTGGAGTTCGACTGGATGAAGGGTTTAAAGGAGGAGCTCAAAGTGAAAGTGACCAAGCTGGAGAAGGAGTAGGAAGGCGAGAAGGCTAGTTCTATTGCCTTGGCGGCTTCTGTGAGGTTGGCTGAAGACACGGCATTGGAGCACAAGGAGAGCTACGTCACGACCTATAGGAAGATGATGCATCTCAGGGATGATTTAGAGTCTGCTTGAGCTGATTACGCTGAGCTCCAGGGTCACCTTGTAGGCAGCGTAAATGCTGCTTATGAGAACCTGAAGGAGCAGGTTCGGGTTCTTGCACCCGAGCTCGACCTTACTCTCTTTAGCTTGGACAACATCGTAAAAGATGGTAAAATTGTTCCTGATGACGCTGATGATGATGATGTCGACTCTCCTTCAGTGCCTGTCACCAAAACCTCTGTTCCGCCGACCTCTTTAACTCCTTCAGCTGAGGTTGGTCATTCTGAGTCAGAACCTGATTGTCAAATCTTGAACCGGGATGATGGGACAGTGGATGCGATGCCTCTTCAAACTCATCCTCCTTCACCCTGTATTGATGTTGCTGGGAAGTCTTTGGATCCTCAATGATTATTCTGGATGTTTGTGTAGATACCCCAGCTTGTGGGCTTTTGAACTTTTTATATTTTGTAAATGGTGGTTCTGACTTTCAGCTACTTTCTTAGTTGCTTGTTTAGAAACTTTATTTTGAAAAACAAAGTAGTTTTCAAGCTCTTGGGGCTGATTTTGGTGGCCTCTTGAGTTTGTTATTATTATAACTTGTGCTTTTATGACACATTTGTCTGCATTTATTTGGTACCTTTTTAGGTTTTTTGGGAGTGTTGGAGCCTTATTGTTTGACCTCTTTAGATTGCCTTTGTATTTTGGTACTTGTGGCTTGATTCCTTTGGAGGTTGTGGATGTTTGGGTCCAACTTGTTTGTCGACTTCCTTACTTCGGTCTGAAGTTATTTCTAGTAATCCTCTTTTTGGACCTTTGCCAGGTCTCTTTTAGGGATTATTTTTTATAACTTGATTGTGGGAGGCCGACTTCATCATGTCGGTCCCTTATAAGTTATTTCTAGTAATCCTCTTTCTTGGACCTTTGTCAAGTCTCTTTCAGAGATTACTTTTTATAACTTGTTTGTGGGAGGCCGACTTCATCATATTGGTCCCTTATAAGTTATCTCTACTAATCCTCTTTCTTGGACCTTTGTCAGGTCTCTTTCAGGGATTACTTTTTATAACTTGTTTGTAGGAGGCCAACTTTATCATGTCGGTCCCTTATAAGTTATTTCTAGTAATCCTCTTTCTTGGACCTTTGTCAGGTCTCTTTCAGGGATTACTTTTTATAACTTTTTTATTTTGTGACCGACTTCTTTCCGTCGGTCCCTTCTAAGTTATTTTTAGTAATCCTCTTTTTTAGGGCTAGCCAGGCCTCTTTCCAGGGATTGACTTTTTATAACTTTGGTTATTGTGATCGATTGGTCCGACTTCTCTATGTCGGACCGTCTTTTAAGTTATTTTTAGCAACCCATTTTATTAAGACCTCGTCAGGTCCTTTCTATGGATCACTTTCGATAACTTCTTGCATTATTCTGTTTTTTTCGCTTTTTCATCTTTGTCGATTTTGTCGAAGTCAGGTTTGATCCTTGTTTGGTTGACCTTCTGATGAATTTGGTTTTCATCTTTTTTTATCTTTATTGTGGTCGGACAGAATTTGATTTTCACTTTCTACCGATCTTGTAGCTTTATAATCGGGTGATGAATTTTTTAGCGTCTTTGAGTAATGCTTCTTGAGAATTTGTAGAAAATCTAAAAACTTTATTCAGAAGAAAATACATATATATACATATGGGAGTGTTATCCCTCTGGGTCAAGCAATTTTGTAGATCTTGGCTTGGCACCTCTTTAAAAAAGCTTTTCAAGAAAAAGAGTGTACCTTGTCCTAAGACCTTTATTACCTCTAACTGTAGTATCTTCTTAGGTTGCAGGCGTGCCATGACCTAGGAAGCTCTCGCCCTTCGAGTTTGGACAGTCTGTAGTAGCCCTTTCCAAGTACTTCTATGACTCGGTAAGGTCCTTTCCAGTTTGCTGCCAGCTTTCCTTCTCCAGGTCGAGTTGTTCCGATATCATTTCGGATTAGAATGAGGTTGTTCTCGGTAAAACCTCGCGGTACTACCTTTTGATTGTATCTTGAAGCCATTCGACGCTTTAATGCCTCTTCCTTGATCCGAGCTTTTTCTTGAATTTCTGGAAGTAGGTCGAGTTCTTCCCTTTGAAGTTAGGAATTGGCCTCTTCACTATAATGGATCACTCTGGGCGACCTTTCTTCGACCTCTACTGGGATCATTGCCTCCATCCCATAAGCTAATCTGAAAGGGGATTCCTTTGTGGTGGAATGTGGCGTTGTTCGATATGCCCATAGGACTTGTGGAAGCTCTTCGGCCCAAGCTCCCTTTGCATCCTGTAATCTTCGTTTTAGCCCGGCCAATATGACTTTGTTGGCAGCTTCTGCTTGTCCATTGGCCTGAGGGTGTTCTACAGACGTAAATTGGTGTTTTATGTTCAAATCATCCACCAATTTTCTGAACCCCGTATCCGTAAATTGAATACCGTTGTCTGTGGTGATGGAGTATGGCACCCCAAACCTTGTGACAATGTTTCTATATAGGAATTTTTGACTTCTTTGAGCGGTGGCGTGAGCTAGGGGTTCTGCCTCGATCCACTTTGTGAAATAGTCTATCCCTACTATGAAGAATTTGACTTGTCCCGTTCCCTGAGGGAAAGGTCTGAGAAGATCAAGTTCCCATTTTGCGAATGGCCAAGGTGAGATTACGCTTATGAGTTCCTCTGGCGGGACGATATGGAAGTTGGCATGTTTCTGACATGGTGGACATGTCTTTACGAATTCTGTTGCTTCCTTTTGTAGAGTTGGCCAATAAAATCCTGCCCGGGGTACTTTTTTGGTGAGTGCCTATGCCCCGAGAGGGTTGCCACAGATGCCACTGTGTACTTCTTCTAAAACTTCTTTTGTGTTGGAAGTCGGCACACATTTTAACAATGGTATTGAGATCCCTCTTTTGTATAGAGTATTGTTTATGATAGTGTAGTATTGTGCCTCCCGTTTTAACCTCTTTGCCTCCTTTTCATCTGTGGGGAGCATTTCTGTTTTGAAGTAGTTAATTATGAGAGTCATCCATCCTTGATCCTGACCTGTTATGGCTAGGATTTTTTCTTCTTCTGAGATTGACGGGTTCTGTAGTATTTCTTGGATGAGGCTTCTATTGTTGCCCCCTGGTTTGGTGCTAGCTAGCTTTGAGAGTGCATCAGCTCGGGCGTTCTGTTCTCGGGGTATGTGGCGGACCTTATATTCCTCGAGTTATCCGAGCTAGTCCCTGGTTTTGTCCAAGTATTTTTTCATGGTGGGATCTTTGGCTTGGTAGCTCCCTGTTATTTGTGAAGTGACAACTTGTGAGTCGCTAAAGATGATAAGCTTTTGAGGTCCAACCTCCTTGGCCAGCTTCAAACCAGCTAGTAGTGCCTCATATTCTGCTTGGTTGTTTGAGGCAGGGAACCTGTTCATACCCTGGGTCGAGCTGTCCGACCCGGGATGTTCTACAGACAAAGCGACCGACCTCTTCAGGCCAAGACAACCCGACCTCTTCTCAAAGAGCTCGGCCAAAGTCACAGAAAAGCCCAAACAAAGGGCCCAAATAGAGGAACACGTCCCAAATCCAAGGGCAGCCCAAGCCCATAGAGATAAAGGCGGTTCCCTTAAAGATGACCTCACTTAAAGATAAGATAAAGATAAGATAAGATAACTAACTTATCTTATCCACAGGAGACCACATCTCACCATTATAAATACACTGGAGCACCCAGGTATAACTCATACTCTGATTCTACTCAATACCTGCTTAATACCCTTGCTAACTTAAGCATTGGAGTCCCTTGCAGGTACCCCCCACCCTCCGGGGACAAAGGATCAGCACCACCACCAAGTCCAACAAGTCGGACACACCAGCTCTGGCCGCCGTACACCTGCCGGACACGTCGGCTCCGACCAACATAGAAGATCTCATCCGAGACAGTTTTAGGTAACCCTCGGAACATTAGCGCCGTTGCCGGGGAACCTGGAAGTCATCCCATTAACATGGCGGATGACCATGACAACGACGATGATTCAGGTTTGGAAGACAGAACGCCACATAAAAATGCGGACACGATACTCAAAGATACTCCAGAAACCAACGGAGACAAAAATTCATCAAATCCAGGAGTAATAGAAGCACTTCAAATTCGATTGGAGCAACTTGAGAAAGAAGCCCAACATCGACATGAAAAAGAAGAAGATCTATGCCAGGAGATAAGGCGGCACCGAGATTAGAAGATAAGCTTATAAAACTTGAAGCTGATCTCAAAACTAAAGCTACTCGACCATCGACAGAGGATAGCTCTCAGAAAGATCAAGATCCATTCACCAGAGAAATTATGAAAACCAAAATTCCTAAAGATTTCAAGCTTCCGGATATGACTCTATATGACGGCACCTCGGACCCCAACCATTATCTCAGCAACTTCAGAAGTAGAAAGTACCTCACTGATGCCTCAAATGCAGTTCGCTGCAAAGCCTTTCCAACAACTCTCACCAAGACAGCCATTAAATGGTTCGACAACCTACCTCCAAAATCCATCTCGAGTTTCGACGACCTGGCCAAGAAGTTCCTGGCCCGATTCTCCATACAAAAGGACAAAGCCAAACACACACCTAGCCTACTAGGGATCAAGCAAGGAGATCGGGAGAGCCTTCGCAACTACATGGAAAGATTCAGCAAAACATGCATGGACATACAAAGTCTTCCAACAGAAGCTGCCATTACGGGCCTCATAAATGGCCTACGAGAAGGACCATTTAGCCAATCTATATCAAAGAAATACCCGACATTCTTAGATGAAGTACAAGAACGGGCACAGAAATACATCAACAGGAGGAAAATTCTCGACTTGGCGAAGCCTCAAGGTTCGGTTCTGCCTACCGAGATAAAGAATCCAAGAAAAAGGAGAATCGCTCTGGAGAGAAAATCAAAAAATACCATAACTATACTCCTCTTATGGTATCCTTGGTAGATGTTTACAAACAAGTCTGCCATACAGAAAAAATCCCTCCAGCTCGGCCACTTAAAGGCAAAAGAGGAGGAGGAAATCGGAATGAATACTGTGAATATCACCGACTTCGAGGGCATTCCACCAAAGAATGCTTTGATTTGAAAAATGTCATAGAAAAACTAGTAAGAGAAGGAAAACTAGATCGATTTTTGGCTAATCGAGATGACGAACCAAGAAAAAGAAGAAGGGATGAGGATGTTGGACGATCTGAACGATCACCTCGCACACCGAAAAGACACGTTCACGTAATACACGGCAGATTTGCTGGAGGAGGAATCTCCAAATCATCTCGCAAGCGACACCTCAAAGTTGTACCACGTCGAAGGAAAAAAGGAAGCCCCAAACATCCCAGCAATCACGTTTACCAAGGAAGACGCATCCGGAATCATCTCGGGACATGACGACCCCATGGTCATTACGATCATACTGGCAAACACCAACCTTCACCGTACACTAATTGACCAGGGAAGCTCTGCTGACATCTTATTCAAAACTGCCTTTGACAAACTCGGTCTAGAAGAAAAAGAGCTAAGAGCATACCCGAACAGCCTGTTCGGACTAGGAGATGCCCCAGTTCAACCACTGGGATACGTATCGCTGCATACAACCTTCGGAAAGGGGAACCAATCCAGAACACTCAAGATAGACTACATCGTGGTCGACGTAAGCTCAGCCTACAATGCCTTAATAGGTCGAACAATGTTAAATCAACTCGGCGCAATAGTTTCAACTCCACATCTATGTATGAAATTCCCAACTGCGGAAGGGATAGCTACAATAAAGGCAGATCAAAAGATGGCACGTCGCTGTTATAACGAAAGCCTAAACCTCCGAGGTGAAGGAAGAGAGTTCCACACAATCGAGCTCGATGGAGTTCAGAGGCGAGAAGAATTCCGACCACGACTCGAAGGAGAAGTAGAAAGAGTCCAGATCGAAGACACCTCGGATAAAACAACTAATATTGGCACGATCCTGAAAGGAGACACAAAGGAATCACTAATACGGTTCCTACGAGATAATGTTGATCTCTTTGCATGGAAAGCTGCCGACATGCCAGGCATTGATCCCGAACTAATGAGCCACAAATTGGCAGTTTACCCGGGATTCCGGCCGGTACAACAAAGACGAAGAAAACTCGAACCAGAACGAGCTCAAGCTGTAGAAGAACAAGTACAGGTGCTACAAGAGGCCGGGTTCATAAGGGAAGTCAAACACCCACTATGGCTAGCAAACGTCGTCTTGGTAAAAAAGTCAAATGGGAAGTGGCGAATGTGCACCGACTACACCGACCTCAACAAAGCCTGCCCAAAAGACCCTTACCCACTCCCAAGCATCGACGCTCTAGTAGATGCTTCATCAGGATATAAGTATCTCTCGTTCATGGACGCGTATTTAGGGTACAACCAAATCCCCATGTATCCGCCAGATCAAGAAAAGACATCGTTCCTAACGCCGAAAGCAAACTACTGTTACATCGTGATGCCTTTCGGTCTCAAGAACGCAGGAGCTACTTATCAAAGGCTAATGAATAAAGTTGTACCACGTAAAAGGAAAAAAGGAAGCCCCAAACATCCCAGCAATCACGTTTACCAAGGAAGACACATCCGGAATCATCTCGGGACATGACGACCCCATGGTCATTACGATCATACTGGCAAACGCCAACCTTCACCGTACACTAATTGACCAGGAAAGCTCTGCTGACATCTTATTCAAAACTGCCTTTGACAAACTCGGTCTAGAAGAAAAAGAGCTAAGAGCATACCCGAACAGCCTGTTCGGACTAGGAGATGCCCCAGTTCAACCACTGGGATACGTATCGCTGCATACAACCTTCGGAAAGGGGAACCAATCCAGAACACTCAAGATAGACTACATCGTGGTCGACGTAAGCTCAGCCTACAATGCCTTAATAGGTCGAACAATGTTAAATCAACTCGGCGCAATAGTTTCAACTCCACATCTATGTATGAAATTCCCAACTGCGGAAGGGATAGCTACAATAAAGGCAGATCAAAAGATGGCACGTCGCTGTTATAACGAAAGCCTAAACCTCCGAGGTGAAGGAAGAGAGTTCCACACAATCGAGCTCGATGGAGTTCAGAGGCGAGAAGAATTCCGACCACGACTCGAAGGAGAAGTAGAAAGAGTCCAGATCGAAGACACCTCGGATAAAACAACTAATATTGGCACGATCCTGAAAGGAGACACAAAGGAATCACTAATACGGTTCCTACGAGATAATGTTGATCTCTTTGCATGGAAAGCTGCCGACATGCCAGGCATTGATCCCGAACTAATGAGCCACAAATTGGCAGTTTACCCGGGATTCCGGCCGGTACAACAAAGACGAAGAAAACTCGAACCAGAACGAGCTCAAGCTGTAGAAGAACAAGTACAGGTGCTACAAGAGGCCGGGTTCATAAGGGAAGTCAAACACCCACTATGGCTAGCAAACGTCGTCTTGGTAAAAAAGTCAAATGGGAAGTGGCGAATGTGCACCGACTACACCGACCTCAACAAAGCCTGCCCAAAAGACCCTTACCCACTCCCAAGCATCGACGCTCTAGTAGATGCTTCATCAGGATATAAGTATCTCTCGTTCATGGACGCGTATTTAGGGTACAACCAAATCCCCATGTATCCGCCAGATCAAGAAAAGACATCGTTCCTAACGCCGAAAGCAAACTACTGTTACATCGTGATGCCTTTCGGTCTCAAGAACGCAGGAGCTACTTATCAAAGGCTAATGAATAAAGTTGTACCACGTAGAAGGAAAAAAGGAAGCCCCAAACATCCCAGCAATCACGTTTACCAAGGAAGACACATCCGGAATCATCTCGGGACATGACGACCCCATGGTCATTACGATCATACTGGCAAACGCCAACCTTCACCGTACACTAATTGACCAGGAAAGCTCTGCTGACATCTTATTCAAAACTGCCTTTGACAAACTCGGTCTAGAAGAAAAAGAGCTAAGAGCATACCCGAACAGCCTGTTCGGACTAGGAGATGCCCCAGTTCAACCACTGGGATACGTATCGCTGCATACAACCTTCGGAAAGGGGAACCAATCCAGAACACTCAAGATAGACTACATCGTGGTCGACGTAAGCTCAGCCTACAATGCCTTAATAGGTCGAACAATGTTAAATCAACTCGGCGCAATAGTTTCAACTCCACATCTATGTATGAAATTCCCAACTGCGGAAGGGATAGCTACAATAAAGGCAGATCAAAAGATGGCACGTCGCTGTTATAACGAAAGCCTAAACCTCCGAGGTGAAGGAAGAGAGTTCCACACAATCGAGCTCGATGGAGTTCAGAGGCGAGAAGAATTCCGACCACGACTCGAAGGAGAAGTAGAAAGAGTCCAGATCGAAGACACCTCGGATAAAACAACTAATATTGGCACGATCCTGAAAGGAGACACAAAGGAATCACTAATACGGTTCCTACGAGATAATGTTGATCTCTTTGCATGGAAAGCTGCCGACATGCCAGGCATTGATCCCGAACTAATGAGCCACAAATTGGCAGTTTACCCGGGATTCCGGCCGGTACAACAAAGACGAAGAAAACTCGAACCAGAACGAGCTCAAGCTGTAGAAGAACAAGTACAGGTGCTACAAGAGGCCGGGTTCATAAGGGAAGTCAAACACCCACTATGGCTAGCAAACGTCGTCTTGGTAAAAAAGTCAAATGGGAAGTGGCGAATGTGCACCGACTACACCGACCTCAACAAAGCCTGCCCAAAAGACCCTTACCCACTCCCAAGCATCGACGCTCTAGTAGATGCTTCATCAGGATATAAGTATCTCTCATTCATGGACGCGTATTTAGGGTACAACGAAATCCCCATGTATCCGCCAGATCAAGAAAAGACATCGTTCCTAACGCCGAAAGCAAACTACTGTTACATCGTGATGCCTTTCGGTCTCAAGAACGCAGGAGCTACTTATCAAAGGCTAATGAATAAAGTTTTCTCAAATCACATCGGGAAAACCATGGAAGTTTATGTAGACGACATGTTGATAAAGACACAAAGCGAAGATACATTATTATCCGACCTGGCTTAAGTATTTTACACTATCAGGAAACACGACATGCGGCTCAATCCCGCAAAATGCACCTTCGCAGTAGAAGCAGGCAAATTCTTGGGCTTCATGTTCACACAAAAGGGGATTGAAGCAAATCCAAACAAGTGTCAAGCCATACTCAACATGAAGAGCCCAACTTGTGTCAAAGAAGTACAACAACTCAACGGGAGGCTGGCCGCTCTATCCCGATTCTTAGCAGGAGCTGCGATAAGATCTCTTCCCTTCTATGCTACTTTAAGAAAGGAAAACAGTTCAAATGGATGACAGAATGTGAGCAAGCCTTCCGAGACTTCAAAGAGTTCTTAGGACGGCCACCTATCCTATCTCGGCCACGAGAAGGAGAACCGCTCATATTATATCTCGCAGTAGAGAGCCGGGCAATAGCCTCAGCACTAGTCAGAGAAGATGAACATGGGCAAAAACCCGTCTACTTCATTAGCAAAGCGCTACAGGGATCTGAGCTGAACTACCAGAAAATAGAAAAGTTTGCCTACGCTCTGATCCTCATATCCCGGCGGCTTCGCCCATATTTCCAAGCGCATACCATTAAAGTTCGAACCAACCAACCCATAAAAGGGATATTGCAGAAAACAGATCTAGCAGGAAGAATCCTATAATGGGCAATCGAGTTGTCCAAGTTCGACCTCCAATACGAGGCGCGGACAGCCATCAAATCATAACACCTGGCCGACTTCATCGCAGAATTCACAGACACCCCGGAAATCCCCATAGAGTGGAACATATACGTAGATGGAGCCTCGAATAAAATAGGAAGCGGTGCGGGTGTGATAATCGAAAGCAACAAAGGAACCCAGCTGGAGCTCTCCCTCAAATTCGGATTCCCGGCCTCAAACAACCAAGCAGAATACGAAGCACTATTAGCTGGTTTGAAGCTGGCTAGGGAGGTTGGAGCTCGAAAACTTAACATCTACAGTGACTCACAAGTCATAACTTCACAAATAACAGGAAGCTACCAAGCCAAAGATCCGACCATGAAAAAATATTTGGATAAAACCAAAGAACAGCTCGGACAACTCAGGGAATATAGGATCTACCACATACCTCGTGAGCAAAATTCCCGAGCTGACGCCCTTTCAAAATTAGCCAGCACCAAACCAGGGGGCAACAACAGAAGCCTCATCCAGGAGATACTACAGAACCCGTCAATAGCGGAAGAAGAAAAAGTCCTAGCCATAATAGGTCGGGATCAAGAATGGATGACCCCCATAATAAACTACCTCAAAACAGAAGCACTCCCTACAGATGAAAAGGAGGCAAAGAGGCTGAAAAGGGAGGCACAGTACTACACTATCATAAATAATACACTATACAAAAGAGGGATATCAACACCTTTACTAAAATGCGTACCGACTTCTAACACAAAGGAAGTCTTGGAGGAAGTGCACAGCGGCATTTGTGGTAATCATCTCGGAGCGCAAGCTCTCACCAAAAAGATACTCCGGGCGGGATTTTATTGGCCAACTCTACAAAAGGAGGCTACAGAATTTGTGAGGACATTCCCACCAGAAAAGCTCATCAGCGTGACCTCACCCTGGCCATTTGCGAAATGGGGACTCGACCTTCTCGGACCCTTCCCACAGGGATCGGGACAAGTAAAATTCCTCATAGTAGGAGTAGACTATTTCACAAAATAGATCGAGGCAGAACCCCTAGCCAACGCCACCGCTCAAAGAAGTCAAAAATTCCTATATAGAAACATTATTACAAGGTTCGGGGTACCATACTCCATCACCACGGACAACGGTACCCAATTTACAGAGACAGGCTTCAAAAAATTGGTGGCCGACTTGAACATAAAATACCAGTTCACCTCCGTCAAACATCCCCAAGCCAATGGACAAGCCGAAGCGGCCAACAAAGTTATATTGGCCAGACTAAAGCGGAGGCTACAAGAAGCAAAGGGAGCTTGGGCCGAAGAACTTCCACAAGTCCTATGGGCGTATCGAACAACCCCCCATTCTACTACAAACGAATCACCATTCCGACTGGCATACGGAGCGGAGGCAATGATTCCAATAGAAATCGAAGAAAGATCTCCCCGAGTAGTCCACTACAATGAACAAGCAAACTCCCAACTTCAGAGAGAAGAGCTCGACTTGTTACCCGAAATCCAAGAAAGAGCTTGGATCAGAGAAGAAGCTCTAAAGCGACGAATGGCTTCCAGATATAATCAAAAGGTAGTGCCGAGAAGTTTTGCAGAGAATGATCTCATCCTAATCAGAAATGACATTGGAACAACTCGACTCGGAGAAGGAAAGCTGGCAGCAAACTGGAAAGGACCCTACCGAGTCATTGAAGTACTGGGGAAGGGCTACTACAGACTGACCGAGCTTGATGGACGAGAGCTTCCCCGATCATGGCACGCCTACAACCTAAGAAGATACTACAGTTAGAAAAGGTAAAGGATCTCACTAAATGGATGCGCTCTTTTTCCTGAAAAGGTTTTTTAATGAGGTACCATGTCGAGACCTAGATCATACCCGACTTAAAAGGACAAGGAAACTCCCACATGTATACATTTGCATTTTTCTTTTGAATAAAGTTTATTTAGATATTCTACAAGATTCCAAGACACATTAATCTGAAGTATTCATCGTCCGATTATAAAGCAACAGGTCGGCAAAAAGTGAAAAACAAATTCACTGCGCGACCACGTTAAAGACAATCGTCCGATAAAGGTGAAAACGCGATTCACCCAAAGGACGATCTAAAGACGCCAACCATTTTCTACAAATTGGCAAAGATGAACATAGAATAATGTAAGAAGTTATCGAAAGCAATCCAAAAAAAGATCCTCACGAGGTCTTACGGATAGCTAATATAATAACTTAAAGACTGGCCGACGTTCAGATGTCGGACCAAGTCAACCCAAGTTATAAGTAAACCCTGGAAAGAGGTCTGGCCAACCCTATTAAAGAGGATTACTTTAACTTAGAAGGGCCTGACATAACAAAGTCAGCCCAAAAACTAAAAAGTTATACAAGTAGTCCCTGAAAGAGATCTGACAAAGATCCAAGAAAAAGGACTACGAAAAATAACTTAAAGGAGACCGACACAACCAAGTCGGACTCCTATCACTAAAAAAGTTATAAAGTAGTCCCTAAAAGAGATCTGACAAAGATCCAAGAAAGAGGACTACGAAAAATAACTTAAGGGAGACCGACACAACCAAGCCGGACTCCTATCACTAAAAAAGTTATAAAGTAGTCCCTGAAAGAGATCTGACAAAGATCCAAGAAAGAGGACTACAAAAAATAACTTAAAGGAGACCGACACAACCAAGTCGGACTCCTATCACTAAAAAAGTTATAAAGTAGTCCCTGAAAGAGATCTGACAAAGATCCAAGAAAGAGGACTACGAAAAATAACTTAAGGGAGACCGACACAACCAAGTCGGACTCCTATCACTAAAAAGTTATAAAGTAGTCCCTGAAAGAGATCTGACAAAGATCCAAGAAAGAGGACTACGAAAAATAACTTAAGGGAGACCGACACAACCAAGTCGGACTCCTATCACTAAAAAAGTTATAAAGTAGTCCCTGAAAGAGATCTGACAAAGATCCAAGAAAGAGGACTATGAAAAATAACTTAAAGGAGACCGACACAACCAAGTCGGACTCCTATCACTGAAAAAGTTACCAAAGTAGTCCCTGAAAGAGATCTAACAAAGATCCAAGAAAGAGGGACCAGCGCAAAAGACCCATCAAGAAACAAGTTGGACCCCTGAGGATCAAAGCTACAAACCATAAAACAATCTGAGGAGGTCGAGCTGCAAGATCTCAACATCGGCAGAAAACAGAAGAAAATGCCAAGTCAAAAAAACTACTTTTTTTAAGGCCGTGAAAGGCCACCAAAACCGTAAACTATTGTCCAAAATATAAAAGTTGCTAGAAGTGTCAGCAATTAAATAAAAAAGTTTCAGAAGCCCACAAGCCGGGCCAGCTACAGATCAACAAGCTTCAGGAACCTTCTTGGCATCATCAGAACAAGGAGAAGGAGGACGAGTCTGAATAGGAACGGCATCTATAGTTCCATCTTCCCGGTTCAGAACCTGGCAATCCGAATCAGGCGCAACCGGAGGAACAGAAGAAGTCAACACTTTGGCAGAGGACACAGGAGGAGGATCAGGATCATCATCACCATCGTCATCAGGGACAATCTTGCCATCCCTGACAACATTGTCCAGACTGAAAGGGGTGAGATCGGCCTCGGGGGCAATGACCCGAGCTTGCTCCTTCAAGTTCTCGTAAGCAGCAGTCACACTACCCACGACATGACCTTGAAGCTCAGAATAATCCTCCCGGGCATTGTTCAACTCCTCCCTCAAGCGCATCACCTCCCGATAAGTCGTAACATAACTCTCCTTATGCATCAAGGCTGTGTCCTCGACCAACCTCAAAGAAGCCGCCAGTGAAAGAGAACTCGCCTTCTCATTTTCTAGATCCTTCTCTAACTTGGTCACCTTTAATTCAAGCTCCTCCTTCAGCCCCTTTATCCGGTCAAACTCCTGCTTTGCCTCCTCCATAAATGCCTTGGTGGCATGAAGAGGGAGACTTTGAGCAGTCCGGTGTATAGCGGCCGCCATATACGCCATCTGTACGTGATTCCGAGCCATAAATTCCAAATGATGGAGGATGGACACGTCGTCCATTGAGAGGGTACCATAGGGCCCAATTTGTTGATCAATAAACTAAATTGCATTGAAGTCAGGGGCATTGAGATCGAAAGGCTCAACCGTCTTTTGTTTCTTACTTGGAGAGACAGCAGATGGAGCGGCAGAAGTAGGGTGAGGGTCCACTAAGCAGACCCGAGGTGTTGGGATCACCTTCCTCACCCCGGGGGAACTCAGCACTGATGGCTTCTCACGCACTTGGGATGACCCCTCCCCAACCGCCTTGGCGGCAATATTCCTGGCAGCAGTCGCCTTCTGTGCCCTCTTAAAAGCTTTCATAGATTCGTTATTCTTCATTGCCTCTGCAAATAAAACAGAAGTCAAGCTACAAATCAAACAAGTCAGAAATACAGCTACAAGTAACACAAACAGATAGCCAAGAAAACACAAGATACCCAGTTCAGTTTGAAGAAGAGAAGGATTGGTTAGAAATTTCTTTGTATCAAGATGGGGAGGTTGACCCCAGCGCTCTTCCAAAACAGTCACAAAGGCCCGCTCAGCCTCATCCAACATGTCCCAAGAATACCTGGAGACCCTCACATCTTTTTGCCATTCCAGGGGAAAGGCAGGCTCATCATTTTCATCCAGAAAAAAGGGGCGAGTTCCTTTAACAGCTCGGACCTTGAAAAAATAGTTTTTAAAATCGCGGAATGACTCGTCAAACATGGAAAAAACTTTCTTTCCCTGGGTGGAACGAAAGGAGACCCAAGCTACCTTCTTTTTTACCACTCCAGGCTTAGTCATGACAAACAAATAGAAGAAAAGAGATTGGGAAGCAGGAATACCAAAGCCATTGCACAACATTTGGAAAATTTTTATGAAACCCCAAGAGTTGGGGTGAAGCTGAGAAGGGGCAACATTACAAGACCATAACAGGTCGATTTCAAATTGAGTAAAGGGAAGGGTGATACCCAGCTGACCAAAGAAAAAGTCATAAGCATAAAAGAAAGGGCGACCATCAACAACCCAAGTTGAAAAACAGACTCTTTTGTCAGAAGAAGGAGGGACAAGTTCATAGTTCTTCTCATCACCAGAATTGCTACAGACACTATGAAACTGCCTAAGCTGAGTACAAAACTCAGAATCAGCCAGCGAGACACACAGGAGAACCATGGGGTCCAGCCAATCACCCATACCCGCAGGAACTTGGGAAGGCATCTCTACAACGTTATTTCGGTAAGACATGAGGGTAACTAAATCCTACAAAAATAAAAGAAGAGTGGATTACTTAAAAACATCTCTGACATGGGTCAAAACATCTCGACGGGTGGATAAACCAAAAAGGGAAAAACCCCAAGACTCAAGATAAAAAGTCTTGGACCATCCCTTGGAGGCAGTAAACAAGAAAGGTCTTCAAATCATTTCTACAGTCTACATCTCGGCACTCATCAAAAATAAAATCCAGAGAAGAAAACAAAGGAAGCAAAAAATGCAAAAGGTCCATCCTTCTACAGTTTATAAGAAAAAGTATTGCTTCTACAGTTTACCAGCACTACTGCTACAGTTTGTCAGAACACCAAAAAAGGCCAAAATGGAAAAACAGCAAAGGCACAAACTTTTCAAAATCAAGCAAAAATCATCAGCCAAAGGCACAAACAGAAACGGCGGCAACATGAAAAGAAAAAGCAAACAAAAGATTCGCACTGAAAAAGAGAAAAAACCAGAGCATGCAACAAGTCAAAGCACGATAAAAACAGAAAGGTCCAAACTTTCTCCAAAAGGAAGATCAAAAGGAAAACCCCATCGCAAAATTAGAAATAAACGAGGAAACATGAAATGAGACTAACCTGGAGAATAGAAGGAAACCTCGAAGAAAGCTGAAAAGTAGAAGCAACAAAGCCACCCCCTTGAAGAGGAAGAACGCGAAGACAGAAGAAAAAAAATGTGGAAACAACCCTCTTCCGAAAACGCAGTAGCAGAACAGACGTCACAAAGAAGAAACTACAAACTCTGGGCAAGAAACAGAAAATGAGAGAGTAAAGGAAGGAGTTACGGAGAAGAAGTGAAGAAGAGAAAGCATTTTTTGATTAAGAGATTCAAAATAAAAGCCAAAAGAGAATGTGGCAATTAATGCCAATTAAATGCGGATGTTAAAACCGCTTGCGTTCCCAAAAAAGCACTAATACAAAAGCGCGCGTTTTTAGAGAAAACGTTCTACATTCAAAAGCTACTACAAAAGAATCGAAAAAATGCTTGAGTTCGGCTTCATCAAAAAAATACCGAAGTAAAGGACTCGGCCTCAAAAAAGAAGACTGAGCTCAAGCAGGGGCACTGTTCATACCCTGGGTCGAGCTGTCCGACCCGGGATGTTCTACAGACAAAGCAACCGACCTCTTCAGGCCAGGACAACCCGACCTCTTCTCAAAGAGCTCGGCCAAAGTCACAGAAATACCCAAAAAAGGGCCCAAATAGAGGAACACGTCCCAAATCCAAGGGCAGCCCAAGCCCATAGAGATAAAGGTGGTTCCCTTAAAGATGACCTCACTTAAAGATAAGATAAAGATAAGATAAGATAACTAACTTATCTTATCCACAGGAGGCCACATCTCACCATTATAAATACACTGGAGCACCCAGGTATAACTCATACTCTGATTCTACTCAATACCTGCTTAATACCCTTGCTAACTTAAGCATCGGAGTCCCTTGCAGGTACCCCCCACCCTCCGGGGACGAAGGATCAGCACCACCACCAAGTCCAACAAGTCGGACACACCAGCTCCGGCCGCCGTACACCTTCCGGACACGTCGGCTCCGACCAACACAGAAGATCTCATCCGAGATCGACCTACAGTTTCAGGTAACCCTCGGAACAGAACCCGAATTTGAGAGAAAGTTTGATTTGGGTTCCCTGGTCGTTTTCTATGATAACGCCTACGCCACTTCCAGTTTTGTTTGAGGAACCGTCCATATAAAGATTCCATTCTATAGGAATTTCTGGAGTGTCTGTAAATTCTGCAATGAAGTCGGCTAGATATTGCGATTTGATGGCTGTCCGAGCTTCATATTGAAGGTCGAATTCGGACAACCCGACTGCCCATTGCAAAATTCTTCCTACTATGTCCATTTTCTGCAAAATTCCTTTTATGGGTTGGTTGGTCCGAACCTTAATGACGTGAGCTTGGAAATATAGACGGAGCCGTCAAGAGGTTAGTATGAGAGCATAGGCAAATTTTTCTATTTTTTGGTAGTTCAGCTCAGATCCTTGTAATGCTTTGCTGATGAAGTATACAGGTTATTTCCCATTGTCGTCTTCTCAGACTAATGCTGAGGCTACTGCCCGACTTCCCACTGCGAGATACAATATAAGTGGTTCTCCTTCCTGAGGCCGAGTAAGGATAGGTGGCTGCCCCAAGAATCTTTTGAAATCTTGGAAGGCCTGCTCGCACTCTGTTGTCCATTCGAACCTCTTTCCCTTCCTGAAAGTGGCATAGAATGGGAGAGATCTTATTGCTGATCCAGCTAGAAATCTGGACAAGGCTGCCAACCTTCCATTGAGTTGTTGTACTTCCTTGACACAAGTTGGGCTCTTCATGTTGAGTATAGCCCGGCATTTATCCGAATTTGCCTCGATTCCTCTTTGTGTGAGCATAAAACCCAAGAACTTACCAGCTTCTACTGCGAAGGTGCATTTTGCAGGATTAAGTCGCATGCTATGCCTTCTTATAGTGTCGAATACTTGGGTGAGGTCGGACAGCAGCGTCTTTTCACTTTGTGTCTTTATTAACATGTCGTCCACATATACTTCCATGATTTTTCTGATGTGATCCGTGAAGATATTATTCATTAATCTCTGATAGGTAGCTCCTGCGTTTTTTAGTCCAAAAGGCATGGCGATGTAGCAGTAGTTTGCTTTTGGGGTTAAGAACGAGGTTTTTTCTTGGTCGGGTGGATACATCGGGATTTGATTGTATCCCGAATATGCGTCCATAAACGAGAGGTATTTATATCTAGCGGAGGCATCTACCAGAGCGTTGATACTTAGGAGTGGATAAAGATCTTTTGAGCAGGCTTTGTTGAGATTAGTGTAGTCGGTGCACATCTGCCACTTCCCATTCGATTTTTTCACCAAGACAATGTTGGCTAGCCATAATAGGTACGTGACTTCTCTTATGAATCCTGCCTCCAGTAGGGCTTGTACCTGCTCTTCCACAACTTGGGATTGTTCTAGCCCGAGCTTTCTACGTTTCTGTTGTACTGGCTGAGATCCTGGGTAGACTGCTAGCTTGTGGCACATTAATTTGGGGTCTATGCCTGGCATGTCTGCAGCCTTCCATGCAAAGAGTTCGACGTTATCTCGCAAGAACTGTACGAGTGATTCTTTTATGTCTCCCTTGAGGATTATATCGATATTGGTTGTTTGGTCCAAGATATCTCCGATCTGGACTTTTTCCACTTCACTTTCGGGTTGTAGGCGGAGTTCTTCCCGCTTCTGAGCTCCACCGAGTTCGATGGTGTGAATTCTTCTCCTCTGCCTCTAAGGTTTAAACTTTCGTTGTAGCAGCGGCACGCCGTCTTCTGGTCTGCTTTTATTGTGGCTATTCCTTCTGCAGTTGGGAACTTCATGCATAGATGTGGAGTCGAGACTACTGCACCGAGCTGATTCAATGTTGTCCGACCTATTAAGGCATTGTAGGCTGAGCTTATGTCGACCATGATGTAGTCTATTTTGAGTGTTCTTGACTGATTTCCTTTTCCAAAGGTCATGTGTAGTGAGACGTATCCAAGTGGTTGAACTGGGGTGTCTCCCAGTCTGAATAGGCTGTTCGGATATGCTCTGAGTATTTTTTCTTCTAGGCCGAGTTTGTCGAAGGCAGTTTTAAATAATATGTCGGTAGAGCTTTCTTGGTCTATCAGTGTGCGGTGGAGATTTGCATTTGCTAATACGATAGTGATGACCGTAGGATCGTCGTGTCCTGGGATGATGCCAGATGCGTCCTCTTTAGTAAAAGTAATTGTGGGGATGTCGGGTGTTTCCTCTCTTTCCTCAACATGATATACTTCTTTGAGATACCTTTTGCGAGATGATTTAGAGATCCCACCTCCCGCAAATCCTCCGTGAATCATGTGGACGTGTCTCTCAGGTGTACGAGGTGGTCGTTCTGCCTGTCCGATGTCTTCATCCCTTCTTCTTTTTCTGGGATCGTCTGCTCGGTTTGCCAAGTACCGATCTAATTTTCCTTCTCTTACCAGTTTTTCTATGATATCTTTTAGGTCGAAACATTCGTTGGTGGAATGTCCATAGATTCGGTGATATTCACAATATTTTGCCCGATTTCCTCCTCCTTTTTTGCTTTTGAGTGGTCGAGCTGGAGGTATCTTTTCAGTATGGCATACTTCTCTGTAGACATCTACAAGGGATACCCAAAAAGGGGTATAATTGTGGTTTTTTTATCTTTTCCCCATGTCGATCTTCTTTTTTCTTGGATTCTTTGTCCTTATCTCGGGAGGAGTAGGAGAATCTGGATTTTGAGGTCTCTCCTAGTCGAGCGTTTTCCTCCATGTTGATATACTTCTCTGCTCGTTCTTGTACCTCATTTAGAGATGTGGGATGCTTTTTTTATATGGATTGGCTAAAAGATCCTTCTTGTAGGCCATTGATGAGGCCCATGATGGCCGCTTCTGTGGGCAGACTTTGTATGTCTAGACATGCCTTGTTGAATCTTTCCATGCAGCTGCGGAGACTTTCCCGATCTCCTTGTTTGATTCCTAATAGACTTGGAGCGTGCTTGGTTTTATCTTTCTGGATAGAGAATCTGGCTAGAAACTTCTTGGCTAAGTCGTCGAAGCTTGAGATGGACCTGGGGGTAGATTGTCGAACCACTTAATCACCGTTTTTGTTAAGGTAGTCGGAAAGGCTTTGCAGCGGACTGTGTCTGAGGCGTCAGTGAGGTACATTCGACTTCTAAAATTACTGAGGTGATGGCTGGGATCTGCCGTGCCATCATATAAGGCCATATCCGGGAGTTTAAAGTCTTTCAGAATTTTGGTCTTCATGATCTCTTTGGCAAATGGATCTTGGTCCTTGCGGCAGTTGTCCTCGTGGGTGAATCGAGTCGCTTTGGCTTTGAGACCGGCTTCGAATTTTAGGAGTTTGTCCTCCAATTCCCAGCGTCGCCTAATCTCCCTTTGTAGGTCCTTCCCAGCTTCTCGCTGATGTTGGGCTTCTTTCTCGAGTTGTTTTAAACGATCTTGAAGCACTTCTAGGGCTCCTAAGTTTGGTGAATTTTGTCTTCGTTAGGTTGCGGGGTATCTTTTGGTGTAGTGTCCGCATTTTTGTGCGGCGTTCTATCTTCTAGACCCGAATCGTGGTCGTTGTCATGGTCGTCCACCATGGTGATGGGATGATGGTGCACGAAATTGTGATCATCAACGATGGCGCCAAAAACTTGGTAGCGCTCTCAAACGTGAATCACACTTTATCACAACTCCGCATAACTAGCCAGCAAGTGCACTAGGTCGTCCAAGTAATACCTTACGTGAGTAAGAGTCGATCCCACGGAGATTGTTGGTATGACGCAAGCTATGGTCATCTTGTAAATCTCAGTTAGGTGGATAGTAAAAGGTTATGGAGTTTTCGAATAATAATAATAAATAAACAGAAAATAAAGATAGAAATACTTATGTAAATCATTGGTGAGAATTTCAGACAAGTGTATGGAGGTGCTTGTCCCCGTTGAATCTCTGCTTTCCAACTGCTTTCATCCAATCCTTCTTAATCCTTTCCATGGCAAGATGTATGCAGGGCATCACCGTTGTCAATGGCTACATCCCATCCACTCAGTGAAAATGGTCCAAATGCTCTGTCACATCACGGCTAATCATCTGTCGGTTCTCGATCATGTTGGAATAGAATCCCTTGATTCTTTTGTGTTTGTCATCATGCCCAACAATCACGAGTTTGAAGCTCGTCACAGTCATTCAATCCCGGAATCCTACTCGGAATACCACATATAAGGTTAGACTTTCCGGATTCCCATGAATGCCGCCATCAATTCTAGCTTATACCACGAAGATTCTGATTAAGGAATCCAAGAGATATGCGCCCGGTCTAAGGTAGAACGAAAGTGGTTGTCAGTCACGTGCGTTCATAGGTGAGAATGATGATGAGTGTCACGGATCATCACATTCATCAAGTTGAAGTGCAACGAATATCTTAGAACAAGAATAAGTCGAATTGAATAAAAAATAGAAGTACTTGCATTAAAACTCGAGGTACAGCAGAGCTCCACACCCTTAATCTATAGTGTGTAGGAACTCCACCGTTGAAAATACATAAGTGATGAAGGTCCAGGCATGGCTGAGAGGCCAGCCCCCAAAACATGATCACCGGATCAAAAATACAATCCAGGATGAAAATATAATAGTAAAAAGTCCTATTTATACTAGACTAGCTACTAGGGTTTACAGAAGTAAGTAATTGATGCAGAAATCCACTTCTGGGGCCCACTTGGTGTGTTCTTGGGCTGTGCTTGAGCTTTACACGTGCAGAGGCTTCTTTTGGAGTTGAACGCCAAGTTGTAACGTGTTTCTGGCATTCAACTCTGGTTCGTGACGTGTTTCTGGCGTTTGACTCCAGAATGCAGCATGAAACTGGTGTTGAGCGCCAGTTTACGTCATCTAATTACGAATAAAGTATGAACTATTATATATTTCTGGAAAGCTCTGAATGTCTACTTTCCAACGCCGTTGAGATCGCGCCATTTAGAGTTCTGTAGCTCCAAAAAATCCATCTCGAGTGCAGGGAGGTCAGAATCCAACAGCATCAGCAGTCCTTTGTCAGCCCTTTTATCAGAGTTTTGCTCAGGTCCCTCAATTTCAGCCAGAAATTACCTGAAATCATAGAAAAATACACAAACTCATAGTAAAGTCCAGAAATGTGAATTTAGCATAAAAACTAATGAAAACATCCCTAAAAGTAGCTAGATTATACTAAAAACTATCTAAAAACAATGCCAAAAAGCGTATAAATTATCCGCTCATCACAACACCAAACTTAAATTGTTGCTTGTCCCCAAGCAACTGGAAATCAATTAGGATAAAAAGAAGAGAATATACTATAAATTTCAGAATATCAATGAATATTAGTTCTAATTAGATGAGCGGGACTTGTAGCTTTTTGCTTCTGAACAGTTTTGGCATCTCACTTTATCCTTTGAAGTTTAGAATGATTGGCTTCTATAGGAACTTAGAATTTCAGATAGTGTTATTGATTTTCCTAGTTAATTTTGTTGATTCTTGAACACAGCTACTTTTATGAGTCTTGGCCGTGGCCCTAAGCACTTTGTTTTCTAGTATTACCACCAGATACATAAATGCCACAGACACATGACTGGGTGAACCTTTTCAGATTGTGACTTAGCTTTGCTAAAGTCCCCAGTTAGAGGTGTCCAGAGTTCTTAAGCACACTCTTTTTGCTTTGGATCACGACTTTAACCACTCAGTCTCAAGCTTTTCACTTGGACCTGCATGCCATAAGCACATGGTTAGGGACAGCTTGAATTAGCCGCTTAGGCCTGGATTTTATTTCCTTAGGCCCTCCTATCCATTGATGCTCAAAGCCTTGGATCCTTTTTACCCTTGCCTTTTGGTTTTAAGGGCTATTGAC
Organism: Arachis hypogaea; assembly: GCF_003086295.3. Lineage (NCBI taxonomy): Eukaryota > Viridiplantae > Streptophyta > Magnoliopsida > Fabales > Fabaceae > Arachis > Arachis hypogaea. The sequence goes on from NC_092039.1 coordinate 26,140,294, forward strand.
TTTTTCTGCTTGCTTTTCTTTTCCTTTCTATTTTTTTTTCGCCACTCTTCTTTTTTTTTTCAAACTTTTGCTTTTTCACTGCTTTTTCTTACTTCAAGAATCAATCTCATAATTTTTCAGATTGTCAATAACATTTCTCTTTGTTCATCATTCTTTCAAGAGCCAACAATTTTAACATTCATATACAACAAGATCAAAAATATGCACTGTTCAAGCATTCATTCAGAAAACAAAAAGTATTGTCACCACATCAATATAATTAAACTAAATTCAAGGATAATTTCGAAACTCATGTACTTCTTGTTCTTTTGAATTAGAAACATTTTTCATGTAAGAGAGGTGAAGGATTCATGGAATTATTCATAGCCTTAAGACATAGTTACTAAATACTAATGATCATGTAATAAAGACACAAACATAGATAAACATATAACATAAAAAAAATGAAAAGCAGAAAAAAATTTAAGAACCAGGAATGAGTCCACCTTAGTGAGGGTGGCGCCTTCTTGAAGGACCATTGATGTCCTTGAGCTCTTCTATGTCTCTTCCTTGTCTTTGTTGCTCTTCCCTAGTGATTTTGGTGCTCCTAATAATTATGTGGAGGAAAATGTATCCCCTGAGGTATCTCAGGGATTTCTTGATGAGGGAATTCCTCATGTTCTCTTGATGTGCAGTCAAATGCTCTTCTACTGAGCTATAGACCCTTGAGATGAATCTCTCCATCTCCCATGACTTGGAGGTGGAAGCTTTTTGTCTTCCCTTTTCTCTTTTTTTTTTCTTTTTTTTTTTTGAGGTTTCTCTAGCCTTAGGTGTAGTATAATCACCAAGCATCCTCCTTGCATTGTTATTATTTTCAGCTGCCATCTCTTCTTCTTTTTCGAAAATTTCTGTAAAGTTTTCTCTGAATTGTTGGATTTTAGTTTCTGTTGACTTCCTCTTCAGAGTCCTTTCAGGTTCAGGATTTGCTTCAATAAGAATGTTCTTGTCTTTGCTCCTGCTCATATGAAAAAGAAGGGAAGAGAAAATAATAATAGGGATCCTCTTTATCCAGATATAGAGGTTCCTTTATGTGAGTAGAAAAGAAGAAGAATAGGAAGGAGAAGAGGAAAATTCGAACTCAGAGAGAGGGGGTTCGAATTTTAGGATGAAGAGAAGTGTTAGTAAATAAATAAAATAAATAGAAAGAGGTGAGAGGGATAGAAATTCCAAAAATAAATTTTGAAAAAGGGATAGTAATTTTCGAAAATTAAAATGAAATAAAATTAAAATTAAAATTTGAAATAATTAGTTAATTAGAAGAATTTTGAAAAGGAGGAAGGTAATTTTCGAAAATTAGAGAGAGAAAATTAGTTAGGTGGTTTTGAAAAAGATAAAAGATAAAACAAACAAATAAATCAATTAGTTAGTTGAAAAAGATTTGAAAATTAATTTTGAAAAGATAAGAAGTTAGAAAAGATTTTTAAAATTAAAGTTTGAAAAAGATATGATATGAAAAGATATGATTAAAAAGATATGATTTTAAAAAGATATAATTTTGAAAAGATAAGATTGAAAAGATATTTTTGAAAAGATATGATTTTAAAAGATATGGTTTTAAAAGATATGATTGAAATTAGTTTTGAAAAAGATTTGAATTTTAAAATCACAATTAATGACTTGACTCACAAGAAATCACAAGATATGATTCTAGAACTTAAAGTTTGAATCTTTCTTAACAAGAAAGTAACAAACTTGAAATTTTTGAATCAAAACATTAATTGTTGATGATATTTTCGAAAATATGATGTAAAGATAAGAAAAAGATTTTGAAAATATTTTGAAAAATATTTTTGAAATTTTCGAATATGATAAAAAAAGGAAAAGATATGATTTTTGAAAAAGATTTTAAAAAGATAAGATATTTATTTATTTATTTATTTATTTATTTTTGAATTTTTTTATGATGAGAGAGAAAAACACTAAAAATACTCAATGCATGAAAATTTTGGATCAAAACACATGATGCATGCAAGAACACTATGAATGTCAAGATGAACACCAACAACACTTTGAAGATCATGATGAACATCAAGAACATATTTTTGAAATATTTTCAATGTAAACAAAACTTGCAAGACACCAAACTTAGAAATCTTTCATATTTAGACACTATGAATGCAAAAATGCACATGAAAAACACCATACAACACAAAACAAGAAAATATGAAGATCAAACAAAAAAGTTCATCAAGAACAACTTGAAGATCATGATGAATGCAATGCATGAATGCTATTTTCGAAAAATGCATGATGAATATGCAATTGACATCAAACTTAAAACTTGACACAAGACTCTAACAAGAAACACAATATTTTTTATTTTTATGATTTTCTAATTTTTTTGTATTTTATTTTTATATTTTTTCGAAAACATATAGGAAAAATAAAATAAGAAATTCTAAATTTTTAATATGAATTCCAGGAATCATGCAATGTTTGTCTAAAGCTCCGGTCCAGGAATTAGACATGGCTTAATAGCCAGCCAAGCTTTATGTGAAAGCTCCGGTCCAAAACACTAGACATGGCCAATAGCTAGCCAAGCTTTAGCATACAGCTAATATTCCAATTGACTTGCCTCTATGAAGATGGTTTTGAAGCCTCAGTCCAAAAGAATTTAGACATGGCTTTATAGCCAGCCAGGCTTCAACATGCTTCATGAAACTCTAGAATTCATTCTTAAAAATTCTGAAGAACAGGATAAGTAATATAAATTTTTTTTTGAAATTTAAGAACAATAAAAAAAATAAAATTACCCAATCTGAGCAACAAGATGAGCCGTCAGTTGTCCATACTCAAACAATCCCCGGCAACGGCGCCAAAAACTTGGTGCACGAAATTGTGATCATCAACGATGGCGCTAAAAACTTGGTAGCACTCTCAAACGTGAATCACACTTTGTCACAACTCCGCACAACTAACCAGCAAGTGCACTGGGTCGTCCAAGTAATACCTTACGTGAGTAAGGGTCGATCCCACAGAGATTGTCGGTATGAAGCAAGCTATGGTCATCTTGTAAATCTCAGTTAGGTGGATAATAAAAGGTTATGGAGTTTTCGAATAATAATATTAAATAAACAGAAAATAAAGATAGAAATACTTATGTAAATCATTGGTGAGAATTTCAGACAAGTGTATGGAGGTGCTTGTCCCCGTTGAATCTCTGCTTTCCTACTACTTTCATCCAATCTTTCTTAATCCTTTCCATGGCAAGCTGTATGTAGGGCATCACTATTGTTAATGGCTACATCCCATCCTCTCAGTGAAAATGGTCCAAATGCGCTGTCACAGCACGGCTAATCATCTGTCGGTTCTCGATCATGTTGGAATAGAATCCCTTGATTCTTTTGCGTTTGTCATCACGCCCAACAATCGTGAGTTTGAAGTTCGTCACAGTCATTCAATCCCAGAATCCTACTCGGAATACCACAGACAAGGTTAGACTTTCCGGATTCCCATAAATGCCGCCATCAATTCTAGCTTATACCACGAAGATTCTGATTAAGGAATCCAAGAGATATGCGCCCGGTCTAAGGTAGAACGGAAGTGGTTGTCAGTCACGCGCGTTCATATGTGAGAATGATGATGAGTGTCACGGATCATCACATTCATCAAGTTGAAGTGCAACGAATATCTTAGAACAAGAATAAGTCGAATTGAATAAAAAATAGAAGTACTTGCATTAAAACTCGAGGTACAGCAAAGCTCCACACCCTTAATCTATGGTGTGTAGAAACTCCACCGTTGAAAATACATAAGTGATGAAGGTCCAGGCATGGCCGAGAGGCCAGCCCCCAAAACGTGACCACCGGATCAAAAATACAATCCAGGATGAAAATATAATAGTAAAAAGTCCTATTTATACTAGACTAGCTACTAGGGTTTACAGAAGTAAGTAATTGATGCAGAAATCCACTTCTGGGGCCCACTTCGTGTGTGCTTGGGCTGAGCTTGAGCTTTACACGTGCAGAGGCTTCTTTTGGAGTTAAACGCCAAGTTGTAATGTGTTTTTGGCGTTCAACTCTGGTTCGTGACGTGTTTCTGGCGTTTGACTCCAGAATGCAGCATGGAACTGGCGTTGAGCGCCAATTTACGTCGTCTAATCACAAATAAAGTATGGACTATTATATATTTCTAGCAAGTTCTGGATGTCTACTTTCCAACGCCATTGAGAGCGCGCCATTTGGAGTTCTGTAGCTCCAAAAAATCCATTTTGAGTGCAGGGAGGTCAGAATCCAACAACGTCAGCAGTCCTTTGTCAGTCCTTTTATCAGAGTTTTGCTCAGGTCCCTCAATTTCAGCCAGAAATTACCTGAAATTACAGAAAAACACACAAACTCATAGTAAAGTCCAGAAATATGAATTTAGCATAAAAACTAATGAAAACACCCCTAAAAGTAGCTAGATTATACTAAAAACTATCTAAAAACAATGCCAAAAAGCGTATAAATTATCCGCTCATCAGATGACTGCCAGGTTCCCCGACAACGGCGCCAATGTTCCGAGGGTTACCTGAAACTGTAGGCCGATCTTGGACGAGATCTTCTGTACTGGTCGGCGGTGTTGAGTCCAACTTGTTGGACCTGGTGGAGGTACTGATCCTTCGTCACCGGAGGGTGGTGGTACCTGCAAGGGACTCTGATGCTTAAGTTAGCAAGGGTATTAAGCAGGTTTTTTAGTAGAATCCGAGTATGAGTTATACCTGGGTGCTCCAGTATATTTATAATGGTGTAAAATGATCTTTTCATATAAGATAAGTTAGTTATCTTATCTTATCTTTATCTTATCTTTCGTGGGAACCGCCCTTATCTCTATAGGCTTGGGCTGCCTTTGGATATGGGTTGTGTCCCTATGTTTGGGCCCTTTATTGGGCTTTCCTGGCAGTTTGGCCGAGCTCTTTGAGAAGAGGTCATGTAGTTTGGCCTGAAGAGGTCGGTCGTCGCGCTGCTAATCATCCCGGGTCAGACAGCTCGACGCAGGATATGAACAGTAGGCGGTTTACACAATTACAAGCGTTGAATTTTTTCGCAAATTATTAGTACAAAATTATGACTAATTAAAAACTCGATCATGATAAAATAAAATGTCGACTATAAGAAAAGTCAAGTTGAGAAGTATCTAGGTCAAAATTTAATAATCATACGTAGTTTTATCAGGTAACACTATACAGAACGTAAGAGCTTCGAGGCCAAGGTAAAAACAGAGAACATGGGATGTCTACCTTGGAGAACAAAATCCTTCACAGTCAAGGCAAGGTCGTGGGTTGTGAGAGCCTGAGAAAAAGGAAAAAGCTAGATTGTAGAAAGAGAGAAGCATTATGCAGTCCACCCTTTGTGATCTATAAATAGAAAAAATTTGGAAAAGTTAGGGGACTTCAATCTGAATGCTTTATCATCATACAAAACACTGCAACATTCAAGTCATACTGACGCCAAAAAAAACCATAGAGTGCAAGTGCATATAATCGAGTGTCTGGAGTAAACTTTTAATTTATTTCCTTTATTTTCTTTTCTTTGAGTATTTTATTCTTCTTTTTTCAAACATTTTACTTTCTTTTAATTGCTAGCTATTTCACTTTTTTGCTAAAAGTTTTCATTTATTTTTTGTCCTTTTTTATTGTAATTTTTTTATATTATTTATCACAAATTTACTAAGTCTTTTCATATATTTCTTACGCAAGCAATTGTTCCACATATACATTAAGTAAATTTCGAACCGAATTCACTCTTTTAAAAAAAAAATCATATCTGTTATAAAGATAAAATACAATAATAAAAAAAAATTTGTGTATATTTTAATTATATGGAATAATACAATATAAAAAAAAGCCACCTAATCTAATCATAATCTTTGAGTTAATAGGATTTACGCGACTTTAAAAATTAACTCATACTTGATAAATATGAAACTTGTAATCATAAATCCTTTTGAACAAACAAATACTTTAATTTGAAACCACATAATCAAAGATCTTTCTATCTAGTTGGGGCCCCATTGGACGTGAGAAGCCAAGAAGCTTCATTTTGCTTTTCAGTTGTATAATTGAAAAATTGGAGTCTTCAAGTGACTATGGGGCTAGTCTTTCACTTTCGATGGTGGAAATTATCAACCCTTCCACGCCGAAAGAAAAAAAAAAATAAAATATATTTTTCGTCTTTGAAATTAAGTAAAAAAATTTTAAATATTTTTAAATTTTATTTTATTTTAATTTTATTTTAAATTTTTTATTTACATTCTGTCAATAAATTTTTTAAAAAATTTAAAGTAAACTATTAATATAATTTTTGTTCATTTTTTATAATAACAATATGACCTTTTAATTAAAATAGAAACAATTTACTTCGGTCTCTATTCTCTTTTTTTGTAATACAAAACGGTTTTTATAAATATTTTTTCGTCTATTCTGAACAAAAAATGCTGACGTATTAGGTTTAAAAATAGACAGAGACCTAATTGTCTCTAAATTCAAATTGATTAGAGGTTTATTTGTCGTCTTTCTTTAAATAATATATTTTCAAAATATTTTTTATTCATTATATTAATATTCTTTTTTTAATAAATTATTAAATATATGATATAATAAATACAAGTTAATTAATAACTTATTCAAATTTAAAAATATCATTTATTATGAAACTAAATAAATAGTTTTTAAATATAATTTTTAAATATATATAAATAATAAATATTAAAATTCGATTAATATATTAATAATAATTACCCTATAATATACTATTAATATTATGATCTAGATAATTTTCACAATAAAGTAAAAACTAATGAACACATTATTTGATATATAGTAAAAATTTTGTGAGTAATAACAAATTTAATATTTTATCTCTTTGAACTAAATTAATAATTCTATTTGATATCTTTGTACTAAAATACACTATGAGTAGGTTATTAATACTAAATCAAATAATATATATATATATATATATATATATATATATATATATATATATATATATTATTGAGACCATTTATAAACTCAACAAACTCAAAACATCATTAATATTATTAATCTAATAATAATACATATATTGTCATAAGGTTACAGATCGATAAAGATTTATTAATACAAGAATAGTGTGAATTAATTAAAATTTTATGTATAATAAAATTTAATTAAATTTACATATATATATATTATTATATGTTTTATTTTATTTAGTATTAGTAGCCTATTCATAATGTATTTTAGTGCAAAGATATCAAATAGAATTATTAATTTAGTTTAAAGAGATAAAATTTAAATTTATTATTACTCAAATAAATTTTACTATATATCAAATAACGTGTTCATTAATTTTTACTTTATTGTGAAAATTATCTAGATCATAATACTAATAGTATATCATAGGGTTATTATTATTAATGTATTAATCGAATTTTAATGTTTATTATTTATATATTTAAAAATTATATTTGAGAATTATTTATTTAATTTTATAATAAATAATATTTTTAAATTTGAATAATTTATTAATTAGTTTATACTAATTATACTATATATTTAATAATTTATTGAAAAATAATATTAATATAATGAATAAAAAAATAATTTTAAAAAATATTATTTAAATAATAAGAACAAATAAACTCTTAACTAATTTAAATTTAGAGACAATTAGACTCCTATTTATTTCTAAACCTGACACGTTAGTATTTTTCGTTCAGAGTTGACAGAGAAATATCCATAGGAACCGCGTTATGTCACGGAAGTAGAGAATAAAAAACGAAGTGAATCGTTTTTATTTTAAAGGATTGAGTTGTTATTTTAAAAAATGACAGGGTTCAAATTGGTAATTCACTCAAAAATTTAGAAATAATTCAATAATAGTTATATAAATTAATTTTTAATACAAATAAATCAAACATAATTATTATGTATTATTGCTAGATTCGTTTTAGATTATTTGAAAATTTAGTTTTTAAAAAATATATAATATAAATAAAAAACTTTTGAAATAATTAAAATAAAATAAAATAAAATAAAATATATTCCCCCACACGGAGTTGAGACTGGTAAAATACAATATAATAATGCACGCACAATAATCAAAATGGATTCCTGAAACATGGTTTATGTTTTTATGTTTTGTCCTCGTCAATTCATTTCTTTTGTATTCCTCGGTTATATTGATAGTGCACACAGATTGATTCTAGGAAGTAGAAGTTAGGAATAATGATGCTTTCTTGTTGTCCATATTGTATATATGAATTTGGTATCAATGACTAATTTATTATAGATTAGAGTTTTATTTAAAAATTTATTACTGATTAATGAATGATGCTTTTTATTTTATGGTTAGTGCCCCCACATGATTATTCACTACACCAAATTAGTCATATAGCTACACTTGATTTATGACCCTTATTTTAAGGGTCTCTATTTATTAATATAGTGACATTTATATATGTAATTTTTTAACTGTCACTGATCTAATCACTAATCACAGTCTCACCCTTTTTTTTATCCTATTTTTTCAAAAAGCATATTCACACTTTCACAGTGAGAAAGAGAAGAGAAACTAACAACCTCACTGTGCTACAGTTCCCGTTTGCCATCGCGGTTCAAGTTTGCCATTCGCCATTCACCGTCGCAGTTCGAGTTTGCCGTTCACCCTTCATCGTCGCGGTTCGAGTTCGCCATTCGTTGTTCACCGGCGCGGTTCGAGTTCGCCATTCGCCGTTCACCGGCGCGGTTCGAGTTCGCTGTTCGCCGTTCACCATCGCGGTTCAAGTTCGCCATTCACTATTCTCCATCGCGGTTTGAGTTCGCCGTCCCGCTCCCCCACGCTGTTGTTTCTCTTTCCCTGTTTCGTGAGTGCAAACCCTAATTCCCTCCTTTCGGCGACCATTTCTTCTCTTCCAACCACAATATTGAACACCAGTAGTGAGTATTTGATTATTCTTCTACTATATTTATTTCTCCTACAATTTCTTTGTTGTTCATCTGATAGTGAATAACCTATACATGATTGTTATTCTTTGATACTGTTACTTGTGATTTTCAATTGTTCATTGATTCTTCATCTAAGAGATTATGCTTTATATCTTATTATATGGAGGATTGTTTTGTTGGAAGCTTTAAATTTTGTTTGTCTTAAAATTCATTTTTATTTTACTTGCACACAACCTGCTCGATGAAATGTTTCAACTAAAATTATGGTTGATTTGATGCATTTCTAATTAGAAGGATAGATAATAGTAAAATTGATGCACTGATATGGTAGACCTCTCCTCGTCATCTCTCTCTATTTCAAGTCTTCAAGCTCTCTCTTCGACAAGTAGCACTCCTCCACTGTAATAATATCCCCTTTTAGAGTGATTTTAATTTCATTTCTGTTGTGTTTCGCAGGGGATTACAAGATTCTTACTCACCTTAATTCCTCACTTCAGAAAGGTATGTGTGCTTTATCCTTATGGAGTTATGGTAATGCTTCAATAATTTCTTTCTTTGCCTTTTTAAATAGGAATTTATTGTGTGCTTTAATTATATGATTAATTTTTGAAGCATGAATTTGTGATTATGGTATGTAAGCATAATGCATTGTTGCCTTTGACTTTTGTGCAGATTTTGTTGTCGGATTTTGAGTATCCTCATTGTGGTGAGAGGTGAGTTACTCTTCACTGTGAACTGTGTTTATTGGATGCAATGTGATTGCTTGCTCTAATTTCATTTGATTTTTAATTAGAAAACAAAATAAGATAAGGCATAATGGAAATTACATAGCAAATGAAGAAAAAAACTAAGACAAATTACATGGCAATGATGCATGATGCATTAGTCAAACCAATACTAAGAGAAACCAAAAGAGGATATACATGGATACAGTAAAGTGGTTCATTCAAAAACTAATTAAGCATATTGTGAAGATGGATTTCGAAGATGGCAAGCAGCTTGCTCCACAATATAAACTAATTAAGAGCATTTTTAATTAAGGAAAAGTACTGGGTACGTTAGCTGCATTTCTAATTGTGTCTCTTCCGTACATACATGTAGCACACTCCAGATATATTAAACCAGAGTCTTATTTCATAATTAGCTTATTCTACTATTTCTTTATTTTGTTAAGTAATAGTCCTTACATTATATCACTGATTGTGTAACTATGTTGCTAAAATTTATTATTCTATAGTAAATAATCACCCAGGCTTTCCTCATTTTATTTCTTTGATAAAATGAACTTAATTAAACAAAACAAGATATTGCTATCAATCTTGATATATGAATTATATTTTTTCTGTATTGGAGTTCTAACTTATTTTCTTTGTGCTTTGTATTTTTTTTCCAATTTAGGAACTTAGTGCCATTGTTCCATTTTGAGAAAAGCAAAAGATTGTAAGAACTGCTATCAGCAAGGTACAAAAGTTATAGGAGGATACCAGATAGAATTTGCAAACCAGTTCTTTACATTTACTATGTCCTTTAGCATATAACTTATTCTCTCTTCCACTTTTTAACTTTCCAATATTCTTCAATGCAGTTCCGTGCAGCTATTCAGTTACAATTTGATTTCCATCGGGCAATTTACAATCTTGGAATTGTTCTGGTCATAATTCTTCTCCATTTTACTTATATATCATGCAATTGTGCTTTGTTTTACTTTGTTTGTGTGCATGTAACAGTATTAAGAGTATAGAATTCACTTTCTTTTTTCTGCACTTAACATGTTCGATGAAATGCTTCAACTAGATTTCTTTGAATTCTCCCTTTATTATTTCTTCTCTTGATTTCTTTGATGTTTTTGTGCCTTGATGACATCATGAATCGGTTAGTCATCTTCCTGAATTATGCAAATTGCTATACTAGAAATGGAAAAGCTAATTAACTGAACTTTAGTCTTAGATTTCATCTCTCTATCTTATGTCCATCCTTGTAAAATCTGGTAGTTTATTGTTACTTTCTTTTTCTAAATGCTGCCAGCTTCTATTCTTTTGATTGCACTGTCAAGCAAATTAATGTTTATGTTTATATATGTTGCAGTTAAAGTATTCACAAGCCTCCAAGAAAATGCACCAAAAAGCGGTATCCTTGCTTCCTTTATTTTTTTTTCCCACTAATCAATTTTTCTGTTATTCTTATTGTTACTTCCATCAAAGCCATTTTTATACTGTTCATGTTTTTTATAATAATAACACTCATTTGCTTAAATAAGTGTTGAAAAATTTAAATTCTCTCTTGTATATATATTGATCCGATCCAATATACATGTGTATGAAATTAAATATCAATGTGGGACTCAGACCAAAAGATTAAAAGAAGGAACAATTTGGAAGCAGTGTAGTAGTGTTCCTTTTTGTACTTGCATGCATATAATTCATGATTTGTTAATGTTTATGTCTGCGTCATGAAATCTACATTCTTTTCCCATTGAACCAAAGTAGATGCCACTTTCCAACTCACTTCGATTGTGTAACAGAGTAACACTTCACACCAGGTTTTGTTTATTTATTTAGTTATTTATTTATTGTATATTGTCAAAAGAAAGAATTTGTATTGCGTCCCAAGGGTGAATTATTTATTTATTTATTTATTTCTATATTTTTTGTGAGTAATAATTATAACGGCTTTTATTAATACAAGTTTATTTGATGTATCCTCACTTGACAGGTGATGCTTTTCTATATTCTAAAAACTGAACTACTCATACAGGTGATGCTTTCTTCTTAAACTAAATATATTTCATAATCACCAGCTTAATGATAGTAACATGATTTGTATTGAAAACACTTTATATGTTGGCTGTCCTTGGATAAAAATCAACTATGATAGAATTCAAAGTTATCGCATATATTGGACTTGTTTCTTGCCTCCTATATCTGGTCAGCGATTACTTGATTTGTGACAGCTATTTTAAGGGTCTCTATTAATCAACATTATGACACTTATACTCTTAATTTTTAAACCGTCAGTACTAACTCTATATCTCTCTCATTCTTTTTCTTTCTTTTTTTTTTAAAACTGTATTCAGTGATGCAAAAATTTTAGGTGAAGGAAACTTGTTTAGTTAACCAACTTGTTGACCATAGTGATGCATCTACATTGAATTGTTGCTCTGGTTTTGTGGAGCAAGCTGCTTGCCAAGAGTTATTATAGTTATCAGTTTATCAGTTTGCATGTACATTCTTCCACCCCACTTCATCAGTTTGGATTTGTGTGTCACTAGTGTAGTTAGTGCAAAACTGGGTCATGAAGCTAGTTTTCTTTGCCATCATTGTTGGCATGTTGGATGAACGAAACTGGAATATGTGATCTGTATCATTAGTAGTGGTGGTTGGTGTTTCAGGTAAGGTAGAAACCCAAGAGTGAGAGAGTGCTCTTTGAGCTATAGCATTTGTTTTCTTGAATATTCTGCAAATTGCCTAAGAGTCCTGCATGTTGAAATTGAAGTTAGCTAGAAAGTGTGAGATCGATCTTGTAGAAGACCAAAGATTTCTTGAGTCCAATGGACTTTGAACCCTCTGAGGAGTATATAGGCCTGTCAGTCCCTGTGGCTTTCCAGAACCCAGCTCCAGTTACCCTATTTGGCCTTGCACTGTTCCTGTATTTTCTGTCTTTTGGGCTATATTTGGCTTTGCACTGTAGTTACCCAGCTCCAGTACCATACGTGAGGGCCATGACATGATTAATTTGAAGGGGACTAAGTTGGAATTGGTTGTGTGGAACTTAAATGTAATTTCTTATTAGTTTTTAAGAGTATTTCTTAAATGTAATTAACATGGAACTCTTTAATTATATTTTTTACTATGTTTTTACAGGTATGAAGAGAAAAAGGTCAATAAAGGAGTATCAAAGTCCTAAAAAATCTCTCAAAGATGTTGAAGATGATAAATTAGTGTCATCTCCTAATACAAGAGGAAATGATCATATCTCAATTTTCAATTTTACCAAATTCTTAAAGTGTGAACTTATACATGATTGTTTTTTTTTTATTTAAGTAATATAGTTTTCTCTTATTTCTTTTATGTTTTTACAGGTATGAAGAGAAGAAGGCTAATAAAGAAGTATCAAAGTCCTAAAAAATCCCTCAAAGATGTTGAAAATGCTAGACTAGTGTCATCCCCTAATGCAAGAGGAAATGATCATATCTCAATTTTCAATTTTACCCAATTCTTAAAGTGCCATCCCCTAATATTGTTTTCTTATTTTTTTTTATATTATTGCAGGTATTAAAAGGAGAAGGCTTGTACAATTTGAAGAGGAAGAAGATGAACATATTGAACCGAATGTTGTATATGCTGGAGAAAATATTCATCTCTCAAATGATGAAAATGGTAACTATCTCCTCTTTTAGCATACTATGAAGTTTTTAATTCCTTTAATTAGGTTTCTAATTTTTTTACTTTGAAGTTATCTTTGCACGAGAAAAAAGACATCTTTCAAGTTATTCTAGGTCAACATCTTCTAAAGACACGATTCAACAAGAACATATAGCTCAAAGTTCATCCATTCAAAATGATTGTAAGAGATTTGCCGTTTTTATTATTGTAACAATGTTTCTTGCATTTTCTTACACAAAAATCAGTTTAACATAACTTGATGACTGAAAAGAAGTTCAGTCCCAACTGTTGGAGAAGATTAAGGCAAGAAACATCCACGAAAATAAGAGTACAATACATCAAACAAGTTAAAAGTCATCCCCTAATATTATTATTTTTATTTTTTTATATTATTCCAGGTATTAAAAGGAGAAGGCTTGTACAATTTGAAGAGGAAGAAGATGAACGTATTGAACCGAATGTTGTATATGCTAAAGAAAATGTTTATCTCTCAAATGATGAAAATGGTAACTATCTCCTCTTTTAGCATACTATGATAAAAATATTGTGAAGTTTCTAATTCTTTTACTTTGTAGTTATCTTGGCACGAGAAAAAAGACATCTTCCAAGTCATTCTAGGTCAACATCTTCTAAAGGCACGAGTCAACAAGAACATATAGCTCAAAGTTCATCCATTCAAAATGAAGTTCATAGTCATAGCCTATCAGATGCTGATTTTCTTAATAATGAAGAGGTAAATGGAGTTGCTATTTCTAGAAAGAAGTGGAACACCACATGGTTTGTCATTGTTGTAGGTATGTTATTTTTTTTTATTAATTTACTAGTTCAAATAATCTGTTTTCAATTACTAGCTGTCTTAAATAATAGCTCTTTTATTTTCTTTTTAGATGAACAAGGGGTTGAAAAGAGTATGCATCTTAAGGTAAAAGATGCATTTTCCCTTCATCATAGTAGGAAACGAGTTCTTATAGAATGGAATGGAAGTGGTCAGCCAATTGGAGAATCCGGTGGACTCTTGGGAGGTGTTTTGGGGCTCATTGCAAGTAATTTTAATAATTTTCCTATAATGTACAAAACATGGCATAAGGTTCCACTACAATACAAAGATGCTGTTTTTGAGAATACTATTAAGGTATGCTATTTTTTATTATATTTTTGTTTTGAAAAATATTATTTGTTGTGTTTACCTTAAGTTTTGTATACTAACTACATATTTATGTTTTTTTTGAAGAAAATATTTGTTGTTAATGATGATGAACACAAAAAGTATATCTTGTCAAATCTTGGAAATAAGTGGAAGAATAATAGATGCAAGCTATTCAATGAGCATTATAAATCGGAACTTGGTTGGGATGCAAATGTTAATTTGAATCCAATTGGAATTCCCAAAGACCATTGGGCTGCATTTTTGGAATATAGATTGAGTCCAAAAACTCAGGTAAACACATTTGTTATTTGTTAGTTTTTATTTGTGTTTAAGATCCATTAACTTTTATGTTTGTTAATGTGCAGGAATTGTGTGAAAAGAATGCTATAAATCGGCAACAATTAAAAATTCCTCACACTCTTGGCTCAAAAACACTTGCTAGGAAACGCCATGAACTTGTACATTCGTTTATTTTCTTAGTATTTTTGTTTTATTAATTTTTTGTGTTAGTTATATTTTAATTTGACCAATCTTATAATAATATTAGGAAGTTAAAACTGGGCGACAATTTAGCAGAGGAGAAATGTTTTCTATCACTCACAAGAAAAAAGATGGAACATTTGTCAATGAGGAAGCACAACAAAAGAATGTAAGATAAAATTCTAATCTATATTTATTCCCACAATGATATGAACATAGTTAGATAGAGTGGGGTGGGGATGGGGTTTAATTACTTGCTGCATATGTCCTTAATCAAAGGAACTAATTAATATTGGTTTCACTTTTGTTAACTTTTCTAAACTTGGGTTTATCTTGGGGTCAGTTATGTATAATGATTAATGGTATAGATGGAAGAGAGGGAGATTATTATTATCATTTATTTTGGATTCGGATTATTTTTGTGTGTATGTTGAGTTTATGGACTAGTTTGGTTGAATTTGATTGATATGTTCAACATTGTGGTTCGGAATTTAGTCCATGCAAAGAAAGAACATTATATAGCATTATTGCTACTGAAATTTTTATGTATCCACTTTAGACAATTAAAGTTGAAACTAACCCTACCAAACATAGTAGTACTCCTGTTACTTAATAAACTCGTAGTACTTCTTTGCAAAATGATTGATAAATTCTATTGGACTAATATTGCATATGTCACATTATTATTTATCTATGAATCACTTCAGGAAGACTTACAAAAGGAAATTGGTGAGGGTGCTTCTGAAAATGAAGCATATGTTAAAGTATTTGGCAAAGAGAATTCAAGCTATGTTAGAGGTATGGGATTTGGTGTTCGTCCATCTCAAATGATTGGATCCTTATCCCGCTCAAGAGAGTCTATGCAATCTACTACAACTAGTGGACCATCAAGAACTGAATATCAAAACTTGAAGTTACAAGTACAATTGCTACAGGAACAAGTAAATTTTCTTGTGAATTATCAAAAGGGTCAATTGCCACCCGGTTTTCCTACTGAGGTAAGATAAAGACATATGTTATACTTAATTTTATAGACTTGCGTACTTAATTTTCATCATTAACAACTTCTAAAATGATTGTAGTTTAATTTGTAATCATAGCCTCTTGTATAACACTTGTTGATTTGTTAAGTATCTTTCTAAAATATTTCCTAAAATATATATTTTTTTATTTTCAATTGTAGGTTGCAGATTTTGAATCACCGACACATACAAGACCATATTCTTCTGCCAGTCATGAACCTCAATAACATAGGCCATCCAACGTTTAAAGGAGTTTTATGATTGAATTGTTAGGTTTACAAGTTTGGATTAAGTAGGAATTTTTTGAATTTACATATGGATTATTACTATGTAATTAAAACTTGTAGAATTCAACTTTTGAAATACATTGTTGCTATTTTTGTAAAACTTGGGGGATTGAATTTGGATTTGTTGAAAAACAGTCATTTATGGAGAATTCAACTTTTGATAATAGAAATTTTGATGTTAGAGAGATTATGACATTTTAAAATAGTCACTAAATACAGGAAAAAACTGTCACAGGAATAAATAACTTAGTAACGGTTTTAAATCGAAAAAATGTCACTAAAAATATTGTGACGGCTTAAATAGTCACTAAATATGCCTAAAAATTGTCATAAGAACTAGTAACATAATGACGGTTTAAATAGTCACTAAATATGCCTGAAAACTGTCACATGATTTAGTAATTTAACGACGGTTTCAAAACGTCGCGAAATACAGTATAAAAAATACTTTTACAAGTGTTATAAATTAGTGACAGTTTTATACTTTAAAAACCGTCACAAACAATTTAGCGACACTCCTTACCAACGGTGGTCCAAAACCGTCACTATGCTAGCTGGCGACGCTCAAATCTGTGACGCTTTTTTAAACCGTCGTAAAACCATTTAGTGACAGTTAAAACCGTCACCAAGCATTAAAAAAAACCGTCGTCAAAATACTGTTTTGTTGTAGTGATTGTCCAAGCTAAGAACAAACGTATAATAATTCTCATCATTAACATGAGTCTTTTTCCCACAATATTATAAGCTGTAATTTATTCTTCTATATATCGAATTATCGATTAAGATCCTATTCTGCTATATGTCTCTTAGATTTTTAGTTTGTATTTATTTCACGGTGGTTATTATATATATTTGTACAGTTTATGTCATCTTAATTTTCATTATCAAAATTTTTATTATATATCTTAATTTTTGGTATTTTTTTATGATATCTTTTAATCCGACAAATCAAGGACTAATCCATTACGGATGGAAGTTTGTCGTTGACTAATAAATTTTACATGCACAAGACCAGATTTAAATTTTCAATACTTATTTAAGCGAACTAGTAAATTAATTACTAGACTAACCTAACTTAATTTTTTAATATTATTTTATATCTATCTTTTTTCTCCTACCATTGGATTTACCAAGTCATCCTCATCATTTAGTGTGTTTTTCTTTGGTAAAAACATTTAGAAAATTTTTAAATGTGCTTAGAATATCGATATTTCAATAATTTTAACCATTGATTTTAATTAATATATATAATATATATTTTTTGTAATTGAAATCTAATAGTTAAAATTATTGAAATACAAATGTACCTGAAACACTTAAAATTCTTCCAAAACATTTTATAGTAATTTTGTGTTTTGGTCCAGTAGGTTTTCTTTTTTGGGACAAACAATTGTAGTTGGTGTGTTTTCAAGTTCTCGAAATTGTAGTTATTCTTTGTCAAATTCCCTTTAATGGCGAAGGTGGGTTTCCCAACTTAAAATGACCCACTACAAATCACCAAAAAATGCCCACTAAAAGAAAACAATTGGAATACAAGTTTTTGGTCAAGTAATAGGAGAACACTTAGTAGATGACTAAGTGTTTGTTTTTGGTCAAGTAATACATGTTTTTAATGTACAGCACCAAAAAAATAAAAAACATGTTTATAACGTAATACACTACTTATTTTTAAATTTAAATTTTAGGCAAAATTGTATGATGATAATACTCAATTTAAGATTTAGAAATAGCATATATTAATACAAGTGTAATAACATTCGATGTACCAATAATATTATTGTAAAATTCATACAACTTCTAAATTCTAATACATGAATTATGAAAGTGGTATCCAAAATTACATTCATGTTTTACTTTCTAAGATATTATTATTATTGTTGATGTCGTTGTCAGATGCTGAGTTACTGCTATCAACAAAGCCAAATGTTTCTAGGAAGATTGTAAACAACGATTTGCCTTTTCTCTTGTGTTGGTAAACTGCACAGATGGTCTGTATTACGGTGAAGGCGAGTGCAAAGACTGCACCTGCAGTTGTCACTCCCACAACCCAGCTTGTAAAATAGTTACGCACCATTGAAGCCCTCTTCTTCGCATACCTTGATCCAACATACTCATTTGCCTCATTGACAGCTTTGTACAAATAAGACTCACTCGAATCAGGTACTATCTCCTTGGCAATGTTGTTGATCACTTCCGCCACCTCTTCATCGCACCCCAAAGAGTGGTTAAGCACTCCATTCTGGTGGAGAAGCGCCACATCTTTTGGTGAGTTGATGAGTCTGTTGAAGAAGAACATGTATGTTGTCACGTCTGGGTAGCATCTCTTGTGGCACTTTTCAAAGGCCACCATGTTGCGAAACACGGTTCCTCTGTGGTCGCTTATGTGAAGAGTAGGAATTGTGAGTTCTTTTACCAATTTTTTTAATAATTTATTTCCAAATCTTATATCCAGCAGTTTTGGTGTGTCATGTGTTTTGATCTTCACACCAGACTCGACCAGCTCGGTTGCGGTGTGAATCATGTTGGTTTGACTCCCTCTTTGATCTCTGCCACCAATCACAGGCCTTACACCGGATCGAAGAATGTCCAGCAAGTGCTGCAATTCGAAATCTGCTTTCACAGTTTGCGGAAAATTTTTGCTGGAGCCGGATCTCAACAAAGGGTAGAGGAACTTGAGGGCAAGAGATTCAAGACTTGTATTTCCATTATTTGTTATCTCGTACAGTTTTGTTAATACAAACAATGGAATCTGGTTCTCCAGCATTATCATCTCGCGGCGAATGGTGGGTAGCATCCACCTGCTGAGATCATCGACTTTGTTGAATTCGCTCTCTGAGAATTCTCTCAAGAGTTGAATAATGAATGAACCATCGATCATCATTATTTCTAGAAACTCATCGCTGCTGAATTTGATCTTCTCCGCGTAGCATTCACGCGCCTTGTCCTGAAGCGATTCGAGTTCTTTGAAAGCTTCGTCGAGTTGGGCTGATCCGTTTGGACCACTGGGATCGAAGAGACGCCTAAATAACCTCATCTTGATGTCTTCCATTTCTTTCAAGTGTGGTCTTCCATGGTGGTACGGACCAATTGCTATGTTGTTGGGTATGTAGGCTTTTGGTTCAACCTGTCGCATGTTTCGTGGGATCCTATATATGCAAACATGTTCACTTTCTTTTGGATTCCCTCTTTCTAACCCTTCTCTAACGTGACCCATCCAATATGGGTTTATCTCTGCACTACAGTGGAATTTTCTTTTCATGAATTTGTAATTGTGATGAATGGCAAATCTAATGAGATTATTGAACCCCATTGCTATTGATTTGTTTAGAAAGAAGGTAATTAACTAATAACAAGTTTAATTTCCTCTCTTGTCTTGCACAAATTGAAACCACTCAACAACCCCTTTTGAACACAACAATTGGTCATTCTTTAATGTTCTAGTCAATTGTGTGTTTATGTGAAACAAAATAAAGAAAGTTTAATTATATTTTTTACTGGGTGGTTGTTGGTGATTTCTTCATTTTTATTATTTTATTATATTAAAAATATTATTTATATATTAAAATGATTTATTAATATATTTATATATAAATATATATTATTTAATTTATTTTTAATATATATTTATATTTTAATATATATTTTATATTCGTGGTTAATTTTGGAGGATTGAATAAAAGTTCATAGAGCAATTTTTGCAAATGTGATATTATTAACCATGCTTTATTAACCTGGTCCAAACTTCATCCAAATACTGTTTAGCCTTGCAGGTTGATCATTGAACATCTGAAGTGAATATGTAAAATTGTTAAGGTTTGAGAAGGTCCAAAAATAACCTTATACTCCAATAATAACTTGATCATTAAGTCTTATATTTATATTAATGCGTATATTTATAATAAGATATCTAGTTATATCCCCATAACAAAATAAAGAAAAATGAGCGATAATAAAATAAAATAAATTAATACAGGTTTATGTCTTTATTAGGAGTTATATAATAATATTAACAAATAATTTTGTGGGGCAAACGATAATGAGAATTATTAGATAATTTAAAAGAAATAAATTTTTAATTTTTTAATTTAAAAATATATAAATTTTTGATTAATTGAAAATATAAAAATATATTTAATTTTTTAAAATATGAGATATTTAAATTTTTTTATCAAAATATATAAAGATAAATTAGTTCTTTAGAGAGACTTAAATGTCTCATATTTTAAAAAATAAATGACGTTTTTATATTTTTAATTAGTCAAAAATTTATTTGTTTTTGAGATAAAAAGTCAAAAATCTGTTATCGTTTACTCAATTTTTTAATATATTTGATTAAATTATTATTTAGTTTTTAATTTTTTTTATTATTTTTAAATAAAAATAATTTTATGTTAGTAGTTAACTTAAAACTAGTGTATTTGCTCATATACGTAAGCATGCTTTCATCACCCTACTTCAAAGCATATTTCTCAATAAATAAATAAAATAAGGATGAAGGCTAAGGAGGAGATAGCAATAGTGATGGACCCAGAAAATTTTAGGAGTGGGACCAATATATATATATATATATATATATATATATATATATATATATATATATATATATATATTAAATAAATTTTGTTAAATATTATTAATTATATGGAGATATAAAAATTAAAAAGAGTTAGTGAACACTTTTATTCTTAAAATACTATTCATTATATATAATTTATAACAAAATATTTTTTATTTTTAAAACTTGAAATTAAAATATTTTAATTAAATTATAGATAACTTATTATCCTAATTAATCTTTTATAGACATTTAATAATAAAAGACTGAATTAACTGGCACATTAACGCCTAATAATACATTAGTATTTATAATTTGAAATTAGAATTATATATAAATACTAGAAAAATTAAATCTTTATATGAAAAATATGTTTATATAAAATAATAGGAACATAATTTACAATTTTTTTTAAATAATTAAATTTGTTATATATTTTTTTAATTTAATTTTAATATAATGTTAGATAAAAGATTTTATGTATCTGTGTAATTATATATTGTAATTAAAATATTTTTTATTATTATTTTTAAAAATAAAAAATATATTCTAAATTAGTAAATTAATCAGTTCATTTTAAAATTTTATATGCAATATAGGTACATATAATAGAATAAAAGATAAAAAATAAATAATAAAGATGAATAAATTGAGAATAAAATAAAATATATAAAGTCACAAAAAAATAAAATATTAGATTAATACCTAAACTATAATTGTTTGAATTAAAAATTGCAATTGAAAATATCAAAAAGAAAAGCAATGAAATTAAAAGATATATAGAATCATGAAGAGTTATATAAAAAAATTGGAGAATTTAAAATTTACTTTTTGATGAAGAGAAGATAACCACTAGATAATGAATAAAAAAAGAATATTAAAAATATAAAGTTAAGAAGAGAGTTTAAGAGAATAAAAGAGTGATGGTACAATAATTAAATTTGATTAGGTTAAATAATAGTCAAAATGATAGAAAAATAAAAAAATAAACTTAAAACTTTAGTTAATTGAATTTATTTTATTTATAGTGGAGTTATTTAAAATTTAAAATGAGAGCATATTATATATAACTATATTTTTTAAAACAAAAATTAAAAACACCGTAAAAACAAGTGCCCCTCATTATTGTGTCTGGGTCCGTCCCTGGATAGGAGTATTGACTTTTGAGTTTTGACCAAGAGTTTTGTTAATTTTACAAGCCTTTTGATTCTAGTTCTTTTTTTAATCGTTAATTTTTTATAATAAGAGAAACAACATTTGACTTCTCTGCTCGTCTCATTATTTTATATATGTATAATATTAATAATCATGGTCAGAATCTATTGCTTATTGTGATGATAACGAAATATTTATACTTCGACATAGGAAAATGACATAAAGCAAATATACGTCATGGATGGTTGGTAGGGAATTAGGAATTCATTTTTGCGCTGGATAAGAATTAGATTTTAATTTTTTTATATAAATCATAATTTTTAAATATAAAAATAATATGGATATTAGGAACAAGAAAATAATTTAAAAAAAAGATTGTGTATTATTTGATGTCATTACAAAATATAATATACAAAAGTATATAGATATTAAGAGAATCAAAAGAATAAAAGCGTAATATTTTTTTTATTATATATACAGATATCTTAAATAATTCTAATTGATGATAATGATCTAATTGACGCTATACTCTAACATTCCTCTTCAAACTCAAGTGGAAGCTAAAAATATCATCTTGAGTTTGGATACTAGAGTGCGAAAATGAGTAGAATGATAGACCTTCGTGAAGATATCAGTAGTCTGATACAGAGTCTCAATAGCTACGAGACGAGCTACACCAATAAGGAGATGTTGACGGACAAAGTGACAATTAATCTCACTGTGTTTTATGCACTCATGAAAGACATCATTATGGGCAATTTGAATAGCACTTCAATTGTCACAATAAACATCAATGGAAGACGACTGAATGGCATCGAAGTCTTCGAGAAGCCAATGAATTGAGACAACTTCAGCAGTGATGTTAGTAAGAGCACGATATTCAACTTCAGTGTTTGATCGAACAGTGAACGTTTGCTTCTTAGTTCGCCAGACAATGAGAAAGTCACCAAAAAATAAGCAGTAACCAATAGTAGAATGACGATCAGTGGGATTACCTGCCCAATCAGCATCTACGTACACTTGAAGGGTTGGTGCGCGAAATTGTGAACAATACTTTTCACAACTCTCATAATCCCCGGTCATGAACCCCAAAAACTTGGTGTTCAATACCATGGCATTACACAACTTCACACAACTAACCATCAAGTGCACTGGGTCGTCCAAGTAATAAACCTTACGCGAGTAAGGGTCGATCCCACGGAGATTGTTAGTATGAAGCAAGCTATGGTCATCTTGTAAATCCTAGTCAGGCAAACTCAAATGGATATGGTGATGAACGCATAAAAACATAAAGATAAAGATAGAGGTACTTATGTAATTCATTGGTAGGAACTTCAGATAAGCGCATGAAGATGCCTTCCCTTCCGTCTCTCTGCTTTCCTACTGTCTTCATCCAATCCTTCTTATTCCTTTCCATGGCAAGCTCATGTAGGGTTTCACCGTTGTCAATGGCTACCTCCCATCCTCTCAGTGACTACGTTGCCTATGCTCTGTCACAGCATGGATAATCATCTGTCGGTTCTCGGTCAGGCCGGAATAGAATCCATCGATTCTTTTGCGTCTGTCACTAACGCCCCGCCTGCTAGGAGTTTGAAGCACGTCACAGTCATTCAATCATTGAATCCTACTCAGAATACCACAGACAAGGTTAGACCTTCCGGATTCTCTTGAATGCTGCCATCAGTTCTTGCCTATACCACGAAGACTCTGATCTCACGGAATGGTTGGCTCGTTTGTCAGACGAGCACTCGGTTGTCAGGCGATCAACCATGCATCGTGCAATCAGGAATCCAAGAGATATTCACTCAATCGAAGGTAGAACGGAGGTGGTTGTCAGTCACACGTTCATAGGTGAGAATGATGATGAGTGTCACGGATCATCACATTCATCAAGTTGAAGAACAAGTGATATCTTAGAACAAGAACAAGCGGAATTGAATAGAAGAACAATAGTAATTGCATTAATACTCGAGGTACAGCAGAGCTCCACACCTTAATCTATGGTGTGTAGAAGCTCCACCGTTGAAAATACATAAGAACAAGGTCTAGGCATGGCCGTGAGGCCAGCCTCCCAGTGATCTAAGAACTAGATGTCCAAAGATGATCAAAGGATCTAAAAATAATCCAAAGATCCAAAGATCCAAAGATCCAAAGATGAAAATACAATAGTAAAAGGTCCTACTTATAGAAAACTAGTAGCCTAGGGTGTACAGAGATGAGTAAAAGACATAAAAATCCACTTCCGGGCCCACTTGGTGTGTGCTTGGGCTGAGCAATGAAGCATTTTCGTGTAGAGACTCTTCTTGGAGTTAAACGCCAGCTTTTATGCCAGTTTGGGCGTTTAACTCCCATTTTGGTGTCAGTCCCGGCGTTTAACGCTGGGATTTCTGAGGGTGACTTTGAACGCCGGTTTGGGCCATCAAATCTTGGGCAAAGTATGGACTATCATATATTGCTGGAAAGCCCAGAATGTCTACTTTCCAACGCCGTTGAGAGCGCGCCAATTGGGCTTCTGTAGCTCCAGAAAATCCACTTCGAGTGCAGGGGAGGTCAGAATCCAACAGCATCTGCAGTCCTTTTTAGTCTCTGAATCAGATTTTTGCTCAGGTCCCTCAATTTCAGCCAGAAAATACCTGAAATCACAGAAAAACACACAAACTCATAGTAAAGTCCAGAAAAGTGAATTTTAACTAAAAACTAATAAAAATATACTAAAAACTAACTATATCATATCAAAAACATACTAAAAACAATGCCAAAAAGTGTACAAATTATCCGCTCATCACAACACCAAACTTAAATTGTTGCTTGTCCTCAAGCAACTGAAAATCAAATAAGATAAAAAGAAGAGAATATGCAATGAATCCCAAAAACATCTGTGAAGATCAGTATTAATTAGATGAGCGGGGCTTTTAGCTTTTTGCCTCTGAATAGTTTTGGCATCTCACTCTATCCTTTGAAATTCAGAATGATTGGCTTCTTTAGGAACTTAGAATCCAGATAGTGTTATTGATTCTCCTAGTAAAGTATAATGATTCTTGAACATAGCTACTTATTGAGTCTTGGCTGTGGCCCAAAGCACTCTGTCTTCCAGTATTACCACCGGATACATACATGCCACAGACACATAATTGGGTGAACCTTTTCAGATTGTGACTCAGCTTTGCTAAAGTCCCCAATTAGAGGTGTCCAGGGTTCTTAAGCACACTCTTATTGCCTTGGATCACAACTTTATTTCTTTCTTTCTTCTCTCTTTTTTTTTTCGTTTTCTTTTTCTCTTTTTTTTTCGATTTTTTTTTGAATGGAAATGCTTTTTCTTGCTTCAAGAATCATTGTAATGATTTTTCAGATCCTCAGTAACATGTCTCCTTTTTCATCATTCTTTCAAGAGCCAACATTCATGAACCACAAATTCAAGATACATATGCACTGTTTAAGCATACATTCAGAAAACAAAAATATTGCCACCACATCAAAATAATTAAACTATTATAAAATTCAAAATTCATGCAATTCTTCTTTTTTTCAATTAAGCACGTTTTTATTCAAGAAAGGTGATGGATTTATAGGACATTCATAACTTTAAGGCATAGACACTAAGACACTAATGATCACAAGATACAAACATGGATAGACGTAAGCATAAAATTCGAAAAACAGAAGAATAAAGAACAAGGAAATTAAGGAACGGGTCCACCTTAGTGATGGCGGCTCTTTCTTCCTCTTGAAGATCCTATGGAGTGCTTGAGCTCCTCAATGTCTCTTCCTTGTCTTTGTTGCTCCTCTCTCATGATTCTTTGATCTTCTCTAATTTCATGGAGGATGATGGAGTGTTCTTGATGCTCCACCCTTAGTTGTCCCATGTTGGAACTCAATTCTCCTAGGGAGGTGTTTAGTTGCTCCCAATAGTTTTGTGGAGGAAAGTGCATCCCTTGAGGAATCTCAGGGATCTCATGATGAGTGGGGTCTCTTGTGTGCTCCATGCTCTTCTTAGTGATGGGCTTGTCCTCATCAATAGGGGTGTCTCCCTCTATGTCAACTCCAACCGAATAACAGAGGTGACAAATGAGATGAGGAAAGGCTAACCTTGCCAAGGTAGAGGACTTGTCCGCCACCTTATAGAGTTCTTGGGCTATAACCTCATGAACTTCTATTTCTTCTCCAATCATGATGCTATGGATCATGATAGCCCGGTCTATAGTAACTTCGGACCGGTTGCTAGTGGGGATGATTGAGCGTTGTATAAACTCTAACCATCCTCTAGCCACGGGCTTGAGGTCATGCCTTCTCAATTGAACCGGCTTTCCTCTTGAATCTCTCTTCCATTTGGCGCCCTCTTCACATATGACTGTGAGGACTTGGTCCAACTTTGATCAAAGTTGACCCTTCTAGTGTAAGGATGTTCATCTCCTTGCATCATAGGCAAGTTGAATGCCAACCTTACACTTTCCGGACTAAAATCCAAGTATTTCCCCCGAACCATAGTAAGATAATTCTTTGGATTTGGGTTCACACTTTGGTCATGGTTCTTGGTGATCCATGCATTGGCATAGAACTCTTGAACCATCAAGATTCCGACTTGTTGAATGGGGTTGGTAAGGACTTCCCAACCTCTTCTTCGGATCTCATGTCGGATCTCCGGATATTCACCCTTTTTGAGTGAAAAAGGGACCTCGGGGATCACCTTCTTCAAGGCCACAACTTCATAGAAATGGTCTTGATGCACCCTTGAGATGAATCTCTCCATCTCCCATGACTCGGAGGTGGAAGCTTTTGCCTTCCCTTTCCTCTTTCTAGAGGTTTCTCCGACCTTGGATGCCATAAATGGTTATGGAAAAACAAAAAGCAATGCTTTTACCACACCAAACTTAAAATGTTTGCTCGTCCTCGAGCAAAAGAAGAAAGAAGAGAGTAGAAGAAGAAGAAATGAGGAGAAAGGGAATGGCTTTGTATTCGGCCAAAGGGGAGAGAGATGGTGTTTAAGGTGTGTGAAAATGAAGGAGTGAAGGAGGGTTTATATAGGAGAGGGGGAGAGGGATGTTCGGCCATTTGAGGGTGGGTTTGGGTGGGGAAGTGGTTTGAATTTGAATGGTGGGGTAGGTGGGGTTTTATGAAGGATGGATGTGAGTGGTGAAGAGAAAGATGGGATTTGATAGGTGAGGGGTTTTTGGGGAAGAGGTGTTGAGGTGATTGGTGAAGAAGAGAGAGAGTGGTAGGGTAGGTGGGGATCCTGTGGGGTCCACAGATCCTGAGGTGTCAAGGAAAAGTCATCCCTGCACCAAATGGCAAGAAAAAAAACGTTTTTAGCCATTTCTGGCGTTAAACGCCGGGCTGGTGCCCATTTCTGGCGTTTAACGCCAGCATCTTGCCCTTTTCTGGCGTTTAACGCCAGTCTGGTGCCCCTTTCTGGCGTTAAACGCCCAGAATGGTGCCAGACTGGGCGTTAAACGCCCAACAGCTAACCTCACTGGCGTTTAAACGTCAGTGGGTGCGTCCTCCAGGGTGTGCTGTTTTTCTTCCTGTTTTTCATTCTGTTTTTGCTTTTTTCATTAATTTTGTGACTTCTCATGATCATCAACCTACAAAAAAGATAAAATAACAAAAGAAAATAGATAAAATATAACATTGGGTTGCCTCCCAACAAGCGCTTCCTTAATGTCAGTAGCTTGACAGAGGACTCTCATGGAGCCTCACAGATATTCAGAGCCATGTTGGAACCTCCCAACACCAAACTTAGAGTTTGAATGTGGGGGTTCAACACCAAACTTAGAGTTTGGTTGTGGCCTCCCAACACCAAACTTAGAGTTTGACTGTGGGGGCTCTGTTTGGCTCTGCTTTGAGAGAAGCTCTTCATGCTTCCTCTCCATGATGACAGAGGGATATCCTTGGGCTTTAAACACCAAGGATTCTTCATTCACTTGAATGATCAACTCTCTTCTATCAACATCAATCACAGCCCTTGCTGTGGCTAGGAAGGGTCTGCCAAGGATGATGGATTCATCCATGCACTTCCCAGTCTCTAGGACTATGAAATCAGTAGGGATGTAATGGTTTTCAACTTTTACCAGAACATCCTCTACAAGTCCATAGGCTTGTTTTCTTGAGTTGTCTGCCATCTCTAGTGAGATTTTTGCAGCTTGCACCTCAAAGATCCCTAGCTTCTCCATTACAGAGAGGGGCATGAGGTTTACACTTGACCCTAAGTCACACAGGGCCTTCTTGAAGGTCATGGTGCCTATGGTACAAGGTATTGAAAACTTCCCAGGATCCTGCCTCTTTTGAGGCAGTTTCTGCCTAGACAAGTCATCCAGTTCTTTGGTGAGCAAAGGGGGTTCATCCTCCCAAGTCTCATTTCCAAATAGCTTGTCATTCAACTTCATGATTGCTCCAAGGTATTTAGCAACTTGCTCTTCAGTGACATATTCATCCTCTTCAGAGGAAGAATACTCATCAGAGCTCATGAATGGCAGAAGTAAGTCCAATGGAATCTCTATGGTCTCATCTTGAGCCTCAGATTCCCATGGTTCCTCATTGGGGAACTCATTGGAGGTTAGTGTACGTCCAGTGAGGCCTTCCTCAGTGGCGTTCACTGCCTCTTCTTCCTCCCAAAATTCGGCCATGTTGATGGCCTTGCACTCTCCTTTTGGATTTTCTTCTGTATTGCTTGGGAGAGTACTAGGAGGGAGTTCAGTAATTCTCTTGCTCAGCTGACCCACTTGTCCTTCCAAGTTTCTAATGGAGGACCTTGTTTCAGTCATGAAACTTTGAGTGGTTTTGATTAGATCAGAGACCATGGTTGCTAAGTCAGAGTTATTCTGCTTAGAACTCTCTGTCTGTTGCTGAGGAGATGATGGAAACGGCTTGCTATTACTAAACCTGTTTCTTCCACCATTATTATTGTTGAAACCTTGTTGAGGTCTCTGTTGATCCTTCCATGAAAGATTTGGATGATTCCTCCATGAAGGATTATAGGTGTTTCCATAGGGTTCTCCCATGTAATTCACCTCTTCTATTGAAGGGTTCTCAGGATCATAAGCTTCTTCCTCAGATGAAGCTTCCTTAGTACTGCTTGGTGCATTTTGCATTCCAGACAGACTTTGAGAGATCATATTGACTTGTTGAGTCAATATTTTGTTCTAAGCCAATATGGCATTCAGAGTGTCAATCTCAAGAACTCCTTTCTTCTGACTAGTCCCATTGTTCACAGGATTTCTTTCAAAAGTGTACATGAATTGGTTATTTGCAACCATTTCAATCAGTTCTTGAGCCTCAGTAGGCGTCTTCTTCAGATGAAGAGATCCTCCAGCAGAGCTATCCAAAGACATCTTGGACAGTTCAGAGAGACCATCATAGAAAATACCTATGATGCTCCATTCAGAAAGCATGTCAGAGGGACACTTTCTGATTAATTGTTTCTATCTTTCCCAAGCTTCATAGAGGGATTCTCCTTCCTTCTGTCTGAAGGTTTGGACTTCCACTCTAAGCTTACTCAATTTTTGAGGTGGAAAGAACTTTGC
Organism: Arachis hypogaea; assembly: GCF_003086295.3. Classification (NCBI taxonomy): domain Eukaryota; kingdom Viridiplantae; phylum Streptophyta; class Magnoliopsida; order Fabales; family Fabaceae; genus Arachis; species Arachis hypogaea. The sequence goes on from NC_092039.1 coordinate 26,169,786, forward strand.
CAAGAAGGCATTAACTAGCTTTTCCCAAGAGTCCAGGCTTTCTTTAGGTTGAGAGTCCAACCATGTTCTAGCTCTGTCTCTTACAGCAAAAGCGAATAGCATAAGTCTGTAGACCTCAGGGTCAACCCCATTAGTCTTGACAGTGTCACAGATTTGCAAGAACTCAGCTAAAAACTGATGAGGATCTTCCAATGGAAGTCCATGGAACTTGCAATTCTGTTGCATTAGAGAAACTAATTGAGGCTTAAGCTCAAAGTTGTTTGCTCCAATGGCAGGGATAGAGATGCTTCTCCCATAGAAGTCGGGAGTAGGTGCAGTAAAGTCACCCAGCACCTTCCTTGCATTGTTGGCATTGTTGTTGTTTTCGGCTGCCATTTGTTCTTCTTCTTTGAAGAATTCGTTCAGGTCTTCTAAAGAGAGTTGTGCTTTGGCTTCTCTTAGCTTTCTCTTCAAGGTCCTTTCAGGTTCAGGATCAGGCTCAACAAGAATGCTTTTGTCTTTGCTCCTGCTCATAAGAAAGAGAAAGGAACAAGAAAATGTGGAATCCTCTATGTCACAGTATAGAGATTCCTTGAAGTGTCAGAGGAAAATAAGAGTAGAAGACAGAAGTAGAAAATTCGAACTTATCAGAGGAAATGGAGTTCAAATTTTGCATTAAGGGATAGTGTTAGTCCATAAATAGAAGGATGTGAGAAGGAGGGAAGTGATTTTCGAAAATTAAGTGAAAAATCTTGAAAACATTTTTGAAAAACATTATTTAATTTTCGAAAAATGAAAGTGGAAAAGAAATCAAGTGATTTTTGAAAAAGATTTTGAAATTAGAAATCAAAAAGATTTGATTGAAAACTATTTTGAAAAAGATGTGGTTAAGAAGATATGATTGGTTAAAAAAATGTGATTGAGAAGATATGATTTGAAAAACATTTTAAAAAGATTTGATTTTGAAAATTAAAAACTTGACTAACAAGAAAAGATATGATTCAAACATTAAACCTTTCTCAACAGAAAAGGCAACATACTTGAACTGTTGAATCAAATCATTAATTGGTAGTAAGTATTTTTGAAAATGGAAAGAGATTGATTTTGAAAAAGATTTGATTGAAAAATTGATTTGAAAAAGATTTGATTTTGAAAAGATTTTGAAAACTTAAAAAAAATTTTGATTTGAAAACAAAATCTTCCCTTCTAGCCATCCTGGCGTTAAACGCCCAGAATGGTGCACATTCTGGCGTTTAACGCCCAAAACTATACCCTTTTGGGCGTTAAACGCCCAACCAGGTACCCTGGCTGGCGTTTAAACACCAGTCTGTCCTTCTTCACTGGGCGTTTTGAACGCCCAGCTTTTTCTGTGCAATTCCTCTGCAGTATGTTCTGAATCTTCAATTCTCTGTATTATTGACTTGAAAAGACACAAATTAAAAATATTTTTGGATTTTTAATAATAAGAACAAATCAAAATGCAACAAGAATCAAATAACAATGCATGCAAAACACCAAACTTAGCAGTTTGTATACTACTGACACTAACAAAATGAAAATGCATATGAGACACACAAAACACTCAAGTCAATAGAATTCAAAGATCAGAGCACGAAAATCATCAAGAATTACTTGAAGATCCTTAAGACACATGAATGAATGCATGCAATTGACACTAAACTTAAGATGAGACACTAGACTCAAACAAGAAATTTTTGGATTTTATGATTTTTTTGATTTTTTTGTGTTTTTCGAAAATTAAGTGGAAAAAGATATCAAAATTCTTAATGAGAATTCCAGGAATCAATGCAATGCTAGTCTAAGACTCCGGTCCAGGAATTAGACATGGCTTCACAACCAGCCAAGCTTTCAAAGAAAGCTTCGGTCCAAAACACTAGACATGGCCAGAGGCCAGCCAAGCCTTAGCAGATCACTGCTCCAAAAGCAAGATTGATAAAAATCAACAAGCTCTTGTGATGATAAGTTGAAACCTCGGTCCAATGAGATTAGACATGGCTTCTCAGCCAGCCAGACTTCAACAAATCATCATGAAACTCTAGAATTCCTCTTCAAGAATTTCGAAAAAAATAAATACCTAATCTAAGCAACAAGATGAACCTTCAGTTGTCCAAACTGAACAATCCCCGGCAACGGCGCCAAAAACTTGGTGCGCGAAATTTTGAACAATACTTTTCACAACTCTCATAATCCCCGGTCATGAACCCCAAAAACTTGGTGTTCAATACCATGGCATTACACAACTTCGCACAACTAACTAGCAAGTGCACTGGGTTGTCCAAGTAATAAACCTTACGCGAGTAAGGGTCGATCCCACGGAGATTGTTAGTATGAAGCAAGCTATGGTCATCTTGTAAATCTTAGTCAGGCAAACTCAAATGGATATGGTGATGAACGCATAAAAACATAAAGATAAAGATAGAGGTACTTATGTAATTCATTGGTAGGAACTTCAGATAAGCGCATGAAGATGCCTTCCCTTCCGTCTCTCTGCTTTCCTACTGTCTTCATCCAATCCTTCTTATTCCTTTCCATGGCAAGCTCATGTAGGGTTTCACCGTTGTCAATGGCTACCTCCCATCCTCTCAGTGACTACGTTGCCTATGCTCTGTCACAGCATGGATAATCATCTGTCGGTTCTCGGTCAGGCCGGAATAGAATCCATCGATTCTTTTGCGTCTGTCACTAACGCCCTGCCTGCTAGGAGTTTGAAGCACGTCACAGTCATTCAATCATTGAATCCTACTCAGAATACCACAGACAAGGTTAGACCTTCCGGATTCTCTTGAATGCTGCCATCAGTTCTTGCCTATACCACGAAGACTCTGATCTCACGGAATGGTTGGCTCGTTTGTCAGACGAGCACTCGGTTGTCAGGCGATCAACCATGCATCGTGCAATCAGGAATCCAAGAGATATTCACTCAATCGAAGGTAGAACGGAGGTGGTTGTCAGTCACACGTTCATAGGTGAGAATAATGATGAGTGTCACGGATCATCACATTCATCAAGTTGAAGAACAAGTGATATCTTAGAACAAGAACAAGAACAAGCGGAATTGAATAGAAGAACAATAGTAATTGCATTAATACTCGAGGTACAGCAGAGCTCCACACCTTAATCTATGGTGTGTAGAAGCTCCACCGTTGAAAATACATAAGAACAAGGTCTAGGCATGGCCGTGAGGCCAGCCTCCCAGTGATCTAAGAACTAGATGTCCAAAGATGATCAAAGGATCTAAAAATAATCCAAAGATCCAAAGATCCAAAGATCCAAAGATGAAAATACAATAGTAAAAGGTCCTACTTATAGAAAACTAGTAGCCTAGGGTGTACAGAGATGAGTAAAAGACATAAAAATCCACTTCCGGGCCCACTTGGTGTGTGCTTGGGCTGAGCAATGAAGCATTTTCGTGTAGAGACTCTTCTTGGAGTTAAACGCCAGCTTTTATGCCAGTTTGGGCGTTTAACTCCCATTTTGGTGCCAGTCCCGGCGTTTAACGCTGGGATTTCTGAGGGTGACTTTGAACGCCGGTTTGGGCCATCAAATCTTGGGCAAAGTATGGACTATCATATATTGCTGGAAAGCCCAGGATGTCTACTTTCCAACGCCGTTGAGACCGCGCCAATTGGGCTTCTGTAGCTCCAGAAAATCCACTTCGAGTGCAGGGAGGTCAGAATCCAACAACATCTGCAGTCCTTTTTAGTCTCTGAATCAGATTTTTGCTCAGGTCCCTCAATTTCAGCCAGAAAATACCTGAAATCACAGAAAAACACATAAACTCATAGTAAAGTCCAGAAAAGTGAATTTTAACTAAAAACTAATAAAAATATACTAAAAACTAACTATATCATATCAAAAACATACTAAAAACAATGCCAAAAAGCGTACAAATTATCCGCTCATCAAGGGTTAAAGATGAATGGGCAGAAAAATGAAGACTATGAAAGAAATTAAAGTACTTTTGATGCGTAGTGAAGGATGCAAAGAACTACCTCATAATGAGTAGTGTGAGGAGCTGACAAGAACTGGCTAACAACATGAGCAGGATAGACGATGTCAAGTTGTGTAACAATCAAGTAGACTAGACCTCCAACTAACTGTCAAGAGTAGGATTATCCAGAACTGTTTCATTCATAGGAGTAAACAGAGCATTAGGCTCAAGAGGAGTGGACTCAATACGACTATCTGTAATACCAACTTGAGCGAGAAGATCAGAAGCATAATTAGCTTGGGAGAGATAGATACCTTCATCATTGGATATTATCTTAAGACAAAGAAAATAACTGAGAGAGCCAAGATTTTTCATCTAAAAAGTATGGTGAAGGGATGCTTTAAGATTAGCGACACCATCAGCATCATCTCCGATAATGATTATGTCATCAAAATACAATAGTAGAAGAACAATCTCACATTCACTTTTACAAATAAAGAGAGAATTCTCATGATGGCTGCAAGTGAAACCAAGATTATAGATAGTGGTGCTAAACTTTTCAAACTATTCATGAGGAGCTTGTTTAAGACTATAAAGTGCCTTACAAAGAAGACAAACTTTGCTAGATGGACAAGGATATCCTGATGATGGTTTCATATAGACTTTCTTTTTCAAATCTCCATTACAAAATGTATTCTTCACATCCATCTGACTGAGAGACCATTTCTTGACTGCAGCAATGGTAAGGAGAGCAAGAATAGATTTGAGATGAGCAACAGGAGCAAAATTTTTTTCATAATCAATACCATACTCTTGCGTACATCCTTGAGCAAATAATCGTATCTTATAACAGTCAATAGGACCATCAGAGTAAGTCTTGATCTTATATACCCATCTACTACCCACAATTTTTTTATCAGAAGGAGGATCAATCAAGTCTCAAGTGTGTGCTTTTTCTAGTGCTTGAATTTCTTCCTGCATTGTTTATTGCCAATTTGGATTGGTGGAGATTTCTCGAAATGATTTAGGATCATGGTGATGAAGAATAGTAGAAAAACAATGATAATCAAGAAGATGAAGAGGTGAATATTTTACTTTAAAGGAACGAGTGGAGGAATGAGGCATGAAAGTAGAAGCAAGATTATCACCCAATTTGAAATTATCGGGAGGTGAAAAAGGAGGACGAGTGAGAGGCTCGAGAGGTTCTTTTGACATAGAACCTATATTATCATCACTAGGGAAAAAAATCAACATTAGGGTTAGTAAAAAAATGGTAACTGAGTAGAGGAAATTGACTCAAATAAGGAGAAACTAGAGAACATGTGATGCTCTCAGAATACAACATGACAAAATATATGAATACGTTGACAGATAGGATCTCAACAACAATAATCCTTATGTTCAGTGCCATAACCAAGGAAACAACACATGCGAGCCCCAGGTTTAAGTTTATTATGTTCATGAGACTGAAAAAGAATAAAACAGACACAACAAAAAATTCTAAGAGCGTTGTAATCTGGAGAAGTATGATAACAATGCTTAAAGAGAGTAATGTTACCAAGGACAAAAGAAGAAAGTCTATTGATAATATGGACAACAGTGAGAATAGCTTCACTCCAAGTATGCCGAAGACATAAAGAAGAAATAAGCATTAAACGAACAGAGTCAAGAATGTGACAGTGTTTGCATTCAGCCCGTCCATTTTGTTGAGACATACTAGGGGATCAAACAAAGTACACTGTTCAGCAAGAAAATTTAATAGTTTAGATTCACGATATTCCATAGCATTATCACGTTGAAAAACTTTAATGACCTGGAAAAACTGAGTTTTAATCTTAGTGGCAAATAGGGGTGGCATGCAGGTGATGCGTGAGCATCTTTCTTATCTTTTTCTAGTGAATTTGCATTTAAATTGTTGAGTTTAATCAAGAATTAATTATCTTTTAGCCACTATGGATGCTACTTTGAGTCTCGTGCAATTTTTTTATTTTAGGTAGCATTTGGCTGGATTTGATGGAGAGAAAGCTTGCACAAATGGAAGGAGCACAAGAATTAAAGGAGATGATCAGTGAGGAGTGACGCGTGCGCATACCTGACGCGTACGCGTGACACGCAAAGAAGACCATCGATGCATATGCGTGACTGACGCGTACGTGTGACATGCGCCACGTGTAGAAAATGCAGAAAATGCTGGGGGCAATTTCTGGGCCCCATTTTGGCACTCAAGTAAGGCACAGCTCTCTGCCAAGTTAGGCGTGGATCCAGTGAAGCCAAGTAGTCCCCACGTTACAAGGCGCGGATTATTTAATTGATTCTGATTTAAATTTAAATTTTAAAATAGGAAAAGATATTATTTTAATTTTAGAAATTAGATTTTAAATTAATTAAGATTAGATATAAAAGACAATATTATTCTATTCCTATGAGGATTCCATAGTTTACAGTTTACCTGAATCCTTATTTTCTTATCTGAACCATGAGCAACTAAACCTCCAATGTTAAGGTTAGGAGCTCTGTCTATTGTATGGATTGATACTATTATTTTTCTATTTTAATTCATGTACTGATTTATATTTCAAGAATTGTTTTCGTTTTTTATCTTATGAATTTGGGTGGAACGGAAGTATGACCCTCTTTCTAATTGAGTTCTTATATAACTTGGAAAATCTCTTTACTTAAACAATAGTTTGAAAACAATTTCTCCTAAATTATGTTCTAATTATCTGGACTTAACGGGATACGTGACATATAATCCTCTTATATTTGAATAATTAGGATTTTTGTGGCATAATAATCAGAATTAAACTTCACCTCCTAATTGGAATTAATTGACCAAGGAATTGGCGATTGATGAGGATTAGAAGAGACTAGAAAGGTCTAAGGAATTAGGGTCTAGTCACATATGGTTTGCCATGAATTAAATCTTGCATAATTAAAATAGTTAGTAAGAAAAGTCAATCTGGAAAATAGATAACTCTGAAGCCTTGACTGCCTTCTTCATATTGTTTTCACCTCAATTTATTGCTTGCTTTCTGATTCTCTGAATTAATGTTTAATGCTTTTGAATACTCAACCACTATTTTCTGTTTGTCTAACTAAGTAAATCACTTAACCATTGTTGCTTAATCCATCAATCCTCGTGGGATCGACCCTCACTCACCTGAGGTATTACTTGGTACGACCCAGTGCACTTGCCGGTTAGTTTGTGGTTGTAAAAATCGCACCAAGTTTTTGGCACCGTTGCCGGAGATTGATTGTAATTGACAACTACTGGTTGTTTGATTTTTTAGATTAGGCATTTTTGCTTTAATTTTAATTTCTTTAAATTTTCAAAAAAAATTCTTAATTTTTGAAATTAAGTTTGGTGTCCCCTTAGTTGTTTTATTCTTCCTAGTTATTTTATTTATTGAGTTTAAATCTCCTTTATGTTCTTTCTTCGTTGCTTGCTTGTTTACCACATGGTGCGTTTAATTCTGTTTGGTGTTTTGTGCTAAGGAAAAATAATGGAGAGAGATCACATGGGTTATTACTCACACCCAAGTAGTGATTCATATTATTGTGGATGGAGGAACTATCCAAATTTTGGTTGGAAAAATCAAAACCAAAGAAACTTTAATGCTCCATGTTCCAATTATCAAGAACCACCATCTCCATATTCATATCAAGAACCACCATCTCCATATTCATATCCAGAACCACCACCTCTCTATCCATATCAAGAAACATCATCTTTCTACCCATATCAAGAGCCACTATCCATCTATTCATACCAAGAACCATCCTCTTTTTACAATTATCAAGAACCATCATCTCCTTCTTATTCATATCAAGAGCCACCATCTCCTTATTCATATCAAGAACCATCAGATCTTGAGCTTCTCATGAAAAAATTCATACATGATATAAAGACGAGTGTCAAAAATATAGAGAAATATGTGCAGTTGATTATCAAGTCCCAGGAAGAAGAACAAGTAAACTCCTTCCCAAGAGATATAATGCAGGATCCTATGGAAGAAAGTGAGGAAATCAATCAAAGGAGTTCATACTCCAGTGAATTAGAGAACTTTTTACCCTCATACATCGAAGAAGAGGAAGATGCAATAACAAAGAAAGAAGATGCACAAACAAAGGAGGGTGTAAGGGATGAAAACAATTATGGGAATCTACACTCCAATAAAGCAGAGAGTGGCATAGAGAATGAATTTATTGAACCACCAATTTAAGAAGTTCTTGATGAAGGGTACACTCTAACCATCACACAACACCCAAATTATGAAATCAAAGAAGTGAATGCAACCAACGAAAACAATGAAAAAGGGATTGTGACCAAGAGACAGAAGAAAATATCCATGAAAAAGAGAAGGTCAGAAAAAAAACAATCCAACCTCTACACTAACAAGCAAGGTGAATCAAGTTAATTACAATAAAAGAAAGCTTGTTAGGAGGAATTTATATCAGGGGGCACTAATCTTCACCTCTCCCCCCTTGGATTCATTTCTTTTAACCAACTGGAAGAAGAGGAAGAAAATTCAACAATCAAGTGTCAAGCTAGTGACGTTAAAGAAGCGCTTGTCGGGAGGCAACCCGATAATTTTAACAGGAACCGAACACTCCGAAAAAAAAACAAAGAAAAGAGAAGAAGAAGGCCGAAAGTTGCGCTGGAGTTGTGCAGGAACTATGCATCGCGCACCAGCTCACCCACGCGTACGCGTACCAAACGCGTACGTGTCCCTCTGGTTCTCAGACCACCCATGCACATGTGTGCCTTGAAAAATCGACGTAAATGGGTGCATGGCCGAAAGTTATATTGCTCTCACGCTGGTACTGTGCTAGCCGCGCAACTCAACCCACGCGTCCGTGTCCCTGATGCGTACGCGTCACCCTCACCATGTGGCCAACCACGCGTACGAGTGCCATACGCGTATGCGTCGCACACGCCACATCACTTACCCAGCACGCCGCCCAGATTTCAATTATTCTCTCTCCCTCCCAATTCCTATTTCTCTCTTGTTCATTTATCCTTTTTTACTTATTTTATCATACTAATTGTTTGTATGTCCCTCTCTATTTTCAGTTCTTCTTTGCTTGAGGACAAGCAAACCTTTAAGTTTGGTGTTGACGCTTCACTAATGGCTTTTCTGTTTAGCACCAAAGGGAGATGAATATTCTTCATGGAGGAATGAGATGGCCACCAGTATAACTGAGGTGGTTGAGTTCCTTTCATTCTATTTCTCTTCCGTTCTTATTTTGTTGTCTTCTGTTTTTTGTTGCTTTGATTGCTTGCATGATCTTTAGTACTTATATTTCAAAAAAAAAAATTGCCTCACGTATTGCTCACTGAGCTTGCATTCAAAAGAAAAAGAAGTGATGTATTGCATGAGAAATTGAGTTTATATTTGAGAATAGTCTTATTTACTTAAATGTGGTGGTATTATTTGTGATTTTGAATGCATAACATGAACAATGCATATTTGAATTTAAATCAAAGGATGTTGATGTATAAGGAAGAGGAATTTAGAGAATTATTATGACTTCTCTGAAATAAACAAAAAAATTTTAATCCTTGAAGCAAAAGAAATAGCAAAAATAATAATAATAATAAAAGCAAGGTCCAAGGCGCTGAGCATCAATGACTAGGGAGGTCAGACATGATTAAAAGCTCAAAGAGTTATTTCCCTAGTCATATGCTTGTGGTGTTTTTGTGTCAAATAATCCTTGAGACAGAACACTTAAAGTCGAGACCAAGTGCGTTTAACAGAGTATGCTAAAGGCTTTGAGCACCACTATCTGGGAGTAACTGAAAGAAAAATCAGAACTCAAAAAGAAGTTCCCCAGTTAAGTACTTGTGGTGTTTCTGTGTCAAGTAACCCTTGAGACAAAACATTTAAAGTCACGGCTAGGCTCAAGGTGCAAAGCACCAAAGGAAAGAAAATTAAAGTAAATTTTGCTGTGTTCAAGGATTAAACTGGAGTACAAAAATCAGAGAATTCATAAGATGATCCGGATTTTAATTTTGAATGACACTGACATTCCTCTGATTCAAAAGATAGTGAGATGCCAAAACTGTTCAAAGTTACAATGAATAAACACCATTTTAAGAATAGACTTGAGCATGACTAAACTCTCACTTCTCATGCAAATTCACATCTTAATCATGCACTTATTCTGGTTGCTTGAGGACAAGCAACAATTCAAGTTTGGTGTTGTGATGCGTGAGCATCTTTCTTATCTTTTTCTAGTGAATTTGTATTTAAATTGTTGAGTTTAATCAAGAATTAATTATCTTTTGCCACTATGGATGCTACTTTGAGTCTCGTGTAATTTTGTTTATTTTAGATAGTATTTGGCTGAATTTGATGGAGAGAAAGTGATAAACCACTATTTCATGGTTCATCTTGTGCTCAATTGAGTGGTTTTTATCAACTCTTTACCCATTTATTCATACTAATCGCATGTTTTACGTTTTCCTTCCGGAATTTGTGCTATGATTGAAAACATGCTTCTTTGGTCTTATATTTGCTAATATTAATCCTCTGTTTTTACCATTAGATGCCGTGATATGTGTGTTTAGTAATTTCAGGGATTATAGGGCAGGAATGGCTTGGAGGATGGAAAGGAAGCATGCAAAAGCGGAAGGAATACAAGAAATTGAAGGAACTGCAAAGCTGTCAGCCTGACCCTCTCGCACTAAAACGGTCATAACTTGAGTTACAGAGGTCCAAACGATGCGGTTCCAGTTGCGTTGGAAAGCTAACGTCCGAGGCTTCGATTTGATATATAATATGCCATAGTTGCTCTGACGCTAGGCGACGCGGACGCATCGCAGTTACGAAAATCAGCGTGACAGATTTCTTCTCCAGCGATTTCTGGGCTGTTTTCGACCCAGATTGCGGCCCAGAAAACACAGATTAGAGGCTATAAAGTGGGGGAATCCATTCATTCATAATTATGCTCTCATAATTCATAATTTTAGTTTTAGATGTATTTTTTAGAGAGAGAGGTTCTCTCCTCTCTCTTAGGATTAGGATTAGGATTAGGATTTCATCTTCTTCAATCACAGGTTCAATATTTCTTTTATATATTTTCCCAATTTAGTTTATGAACTCTTTATGTTTGGATTGATTTTATATTTAATATAATTTGAGGTATTTTTAGATCTATGATTTGTTTCTCTTATTTATAATATAAATAATTTGGATTTTTCCCTTTTGCCTTTGGTTGAGTAATTGGTGATTCTTGAGCTGTCAAATAAAGCAGTGGTTGAAATTGGGAGTTGCTAATTAATTTGAGTTCCAATAACTCTAGCCTTTCCAAAGGAAAGACTAGGACTTTAGGTATCAAATTAATTAGTCCACTTGACCTTCCTTTGTTTAGTAAAGGTTAACTAAGTGGGATTAAAATCCAATTCTCATCACAATTGATAAGGATAGGACTTCCAGTTCTTGTACCTTGCCAAAGGTTTATTTTCCAGTTATTATTATTTTATTTTACTTGTCATTCAACTAACTTTTTACCTTAATCCAAAACCCCAAAACACACTTTTTTTATAACCAATAATAAGAACATACCTCCCTGCAATTCCTTGAGAAGACGACCCGAGGTTTAAATACTTCGGTTATCAATTTATTTAGGGGTTTGTTACTTGTGACAACCAAAACATTTGCACGAAGGGATTTTTTTTGGTTTAGAAACTATGTCTACAACGCGAACTTATAAAATTCTTTACTAGCAAAAATCCCAACGTCAAAATGGCGCCGTTGCCGGGAAATTGCAAACGTGTGCCTTATTATTGGTTATTGTAAATATTTAAAAAAATTTTCAGATTTCTTTTTTAAAATTTTTATCTTATCTTATCTTATTTTTCAAAATTCAATTATTTTTTTTAAAATCATTTCTTTTTCAAAATATTTTCTTTTTGTTAGTTTTTGTTTTTATTTTCTCTCACTACTATGAACTCTCACCCCTTTGGCTATGAGTCTGGTTACAATTATGTTGCAAGTAGAGGATATTACAAGGAGAACAGGCATCAAGGTTGGAACAATCAAAGATGGGAGGAGCCACAAGGATTTGATCAACTCTCATAGCAACAACCACCTCCAATGGACTATCAACAACCATTCTGTGATGCATATCAAGGCAAGGGCTATGGTGAGCACTCTCTTGATTATCAACAACCACCACCATATGCCTATGAACCATCTCCTCAACATGACTTTGGATCACCATACTCACAAGCCCCTTTCGGCCACTCACCTCCATATGACCCTAACCCATGTCTACCATACCAACCACCTTATGAGCATATGAACCATATATAGAACCACCCCAATTCCAACCCAATTACTCCCAAGAACCACCACTTCAATATTCACCATCTCCATATCCATCAATCCAAGAGCACTATGATCCTTATTATGAAAACCGAGCGCATCAAGAGACAAAGGATCGTTTCAAGGAAACAGTAGATCGATTTCAGGCAACCATTCGTCAATTGAATCAAGTGATAAATCAATTAGCTTCCCAATGTTCGAACACTCAAGGAACCCCTATGGCTTCATGTGGACAATCTAATGAAGAACGTCGCATGAAAGAGACACTAAAGACTCCAGTGGATAATAAGGAGCATGACTTTGTACTGGAACAAGTGGAGGAAGCTATAATAGTTACAGAGGAAGAAGTGATTGAAGATTTAGGAGATGCAGAACCTCCATGGGAAAGTCCAGTCATAGAACCCCCTTCCAAGATGTTTGAAATTGATGCTGAGGAGGGTGTACAACCTCCAAGGCATATCACAGTTGAAGACTTGGAAGAGGTTGATCAAGACATGGAGATTCAAGAAGAAGAAGCACAACCTCCCATACCCTTGGAAAGCAATGAAGAGGATATTGAATTGGAAGAAAGCCACCAAGAGGAAGAGGTTGAAATTGAAGAAGCTTACAAAGAGGTGGAAGTTGTCAGAGAAGAGCACAAGGGAGTGGAGCTTGCAAATTCATTAGAAATATCTCTCCCAAGACCATTACCGTCCAACATAACATTCAAGTGGATAAAATTCCTATACTTATCCTTTACTTTCCCACTTGAATATAGGCTACTAGAGATGGATGGTCAGCTTAGAGCTCTTTTTGGCATTAAGAGTAAGAGGAAGATGGTCAGTGGTAAGAATTGTCCTGCAAGGTTCATTATGGTGGGAAGCTTTAAGTTTAAACACAAAGGTTGGTGTAGAGCTCAACTGAATGGGTCTAGGAAGTTGTTTGGCTGCTTCAGTGAGAATTCAGACTGCTTGCCACCCAGATGGAACAATATTACTCAACAAGAAGACGGGTGCAAAAGCAAGGTTTGGGACCCCGGAATTCATTCTGGCAATCAACACTTTTGGGGCCTTGTTACTTGCTTTAACTTACTTGAAGGCTTTCTGCGCCTAGTTTGGGATCCCGGAGGCTACTGGAATTCCAAACATTGGTGGAGATTCCTGGATGAGTTCAAGCACAAGCCACCATAACAAGGAGCTCACCAAATGTCCAACTTAAGGACTTTAACTAAAAGTGCTAGGTGAGAGACAATCCACCATGGTATGATTGTTCCTTTTTTATTTTTATTTAGTTTTATTTGTTTTTGAGTTTTATTTTATTTTATTATATTGAACCTGGAGTTTTGCATCACATTCATATTAACACTGCATTCTGCATTTTCTTCAGATTCAAAAAAAAAAAAAACACGCACACGACGCGGCAGCGTCGCTGACGCGTCCGCGTCACCAGTGCAATGGGAAAAAAAGAAAACGAATAGAAAGTCACGCGAGAGTGTGGCTGGAGGCGCGCTTTTAGCATAATTTGACCCCACACGACCGTGTCATTGACGCGTCTGCGTCAGGTGGGAACATTGGCCTCCCACGCGACCGCGTCACCCACGCGGCCGCGTGACCTAAAAATCGACGTCAAAAGGGTGCATGGCCGAAAGATGAGCTGGAGTGATGCTGGACTGGCGCTAGACGCACAGACCTTACCACGTGGACGCGTGGGGCCCAATATTGTTTCACCACGCGATCGCGTCACCCTGAAATTTGGCAATATGAGCTTCAAACAGAAAGTTACGCGACCGCGCGGCTGCCCTCGCGCTAATGGCACAAATCGATCTACGCGACCGCATGGATGACACGTCCGCGTCATTTCATAGAAGTGCTATCCACGCGACCGCGTCACTCACGCGTCCGCATCACAAGCGGCACACAGAATATCCAGATTAGCCAATTTTCTTATCTTTTCTTCTCTAATCCTAATTTTTCTATCTTTTCTTATTCTTTCTTCTTTCTTTCTTACTTTATTTCTTTCATTTCTCATCATGTTCACCTTTATTTTATTTTATTTTATTTAATTGCATATTTTCATTCATTGCATTTTTTTTCATTGTGTGCATATTTTTATTTTCTTTTCTGAATTTGTTATTTTTATATTGGCGTTAAAAAATTTTATTGGAAAATTATTTTCTTGTGAGTTATTATGAAATTGTTTGACAATTATATATTACTTTTTAAAGGGTTGCTTGCATGTTCAATTTAATACTTTCAATAGCCTATTCACCATGCTTGCTATGTGTTTGTGAAAAAGCCCGTATAGCATTGTGCACTATTTTTTTGGATTTCTTTCTATCTACTACTCTAAATGCTTACTTTTTTACAAAACCCTTTTTATATTTTATTACTTAAATATAATTGTTATTACAAACATGTTGTTAGTTTGAAAGACTTGGTAATCTAACGTGGACATTGAATGCTTAATCTATGCTACTCATGCCTTTGCCAGCATGCCAATAAACACCCTGCATTTAATTGTCATCATATGCACTTGCTATATTTCCATTGATGATTTTTTCACATGTAGTCATGACCATGTGTTAACATCATTCTTCTTTATTGTGCATTTATTACCACCTTTCCCACTCTCTTCCTTGCTCTAACCCTTAGCTTTAAAAGTTACTTTCTTTTTCCCTTTTCAGGATGGCCACCAAGAAAGGTAAAGAGAAAGCTACTCCCAAACCACCGGCAAGGAAAGGAACAAAAAGAACCCAAGCTGAGGAACCACAACCCCCATCTACTTGTACATCTCGGCATGCACCGAGGACGGTGCAATCTTTAAGTGTGGGGAGGTCGATACCGACTTCCGTGGGTTAGTTACTTCCTATTTTAACACCAATGTTTAAATTTCTTTGTTAAATTAGTTGTTGCATTTGCATATGTGTCTGATTTTATGCATTTAGTTACTACTTGGTTGAAGTAATATTTTCTTTTTCAAGAAATTTTTATAGTATTTTACTAATTTAAATTGAAAAAAAATTTTTTCTATGTGTTAAATTTGTTTGAAGTTGTATTTGGAACATGGTTTTTGAGCCAAAGAACACACAACCTGTGAGATTTGAGCTTATTTACATGGTTACATTATTTAACCATAATATTTTATTCTTGTGTGTTTTCTTCTCTATAATTGCAATCTTTACTTTGTTCCATTCTATATGTCCATTATTTAGTGTATTTACAGGCTTGCATATGATTGAGGCCATTATTTGATTCCAGCTCACTTATCCCAAATTAGCCTACCTTTTACATCACCCTTGTTAGCCCCCTTTGAGCTTATAATCCCCTCTTATTTTATAACCACATTACTAGTCTTAAGCAGAAAAACAAAATAAAAGTTCCAAGTTGAATCTTTGGTTAGCTTAATATAGAAATTGTGTATTGTTTAAGTGTGGGGAACCTTATGGGAACATGGATGATAAAAACAAAGGTAGAAAGTTAAAAAGAATAAAGACATTTCAAAATAAAAGTTTTGGGAAGCATGCTCATGTGAAATCAAAATAATTAAATTACCATGTGCATTGAAAAAAAATATTAAGTAATTAAATAAGGGGATTGATGAGCGGATAATTTATACGCTTTTTGGCATTATTTTTAGTATGTTTTTAGTATATTTTAATTAGTTTTTATTATATTTTTATTAGTTTTTAGTTAAAATTCACTTTTCTGGACTTTACTATGAGTTTGTGTGTTTTTCTGTGATTTCAGGTATTTTCTGGCTGAAATTGAGGGTCTTGAGCAAAAATCTGATTCAGAGGCTGAAAAGGACTGCAGATGTTGTTGGATTCTGACCTCCCTGCACTCGAAGTGGATTTTCAGGAGCTACAGAAGCCCAATTGGCGCGCTCTCAACGGCATTGGAAAGTAGACATCCTGGGCTTTCCAGCAATGTATAATAGTTTATACTTTGCCCGAGATTTGATGGCCCAAATCGGCGTTGCAAATCAGCTTCAGAATTCCCAGCGTTTAACGCTGGAACTGGCATAAAAATTGGAGTTAAATGCCCAAACTGGCATAAAAACTGGCGTTTAACTCCAGAAAAAGTCTCTACACATGAAAGCTTCAATGCTCATCCCAAGCACACACTAAGTGGACCCAGAAGTGGATTTTTACGTCATTTACTCATTTCTGTATACCCTAGGTTACTAGTTCACTATTAATAGGATCTTTTGACATTGTATCTGTACCTCATGACACTTTACACGTTTCTCATTGTATCTTCTACAGCATGAGTCTCTAAACCCCATGGTTGGGGGTGAGGAGCTCTGCTGTGTCTTGATGGATTAATGCAATTACTACTGTTTTTCATTCATTCATGCTTGCTTCCATTCTAAGATATCACTTGTTCTTAAACCTGATGAATGTGATGATCCGTGACACTCATCATCATTCTCAACTATGAACGTGTGCCTGACAACCACCTCCATTCTACCTTAGATTCAGTAGATATCTCTTGGATTCCTTAATCAGAATCTTCGTGGTATAAGCTAGAATTGATGGCGGCATTCAAGAGAATCCGGAAAGTCTAAACCTTGTCTGTGGTATTCTGAGTAGGATTCAAGGATTGAATAACTGTGACGAGCTTCAAACTCCTGAGGGCTGGGCATTAGTGACAGACGCAAAAGAATCACTGGATTCTATTCCAACCCGATTGAGAACCGACAGATGATTAGCCGTGCCGTGACAGGACGCGTTGAACATTTTCACTGAGAGGATGGGAGGTAGCCATTGACAACGGTGAAACCCTACATACACTTGCCATGGAAGGAGTCTTGCGTGCTTGAAGATGAAGACAGTAGGAAAGCAGAGATTCAGAAGATAGAGCATCTCCAAAACCTCAACCTGTTCTCTATTACTGCAAAACAAGTACTTATTTCATGTTCTTTTACTTTTTACAATCAATCCTGATAATTATTGATATCCTGACTAAGAGTTACAAGATAACCATAGCTTGCTTCAAGCCAACAATCTCCGTGGGATCGACCCTTCCTCACGTAAGGTATTACTTGGACGCCCAGTGCACTTGCTGGTTAGTTGTGCGGAATTGCAAAAGTGTGATTGCAATTTCGTGCACCAAGTTTTTGGCGCCGTTGCCGGGGATTGTTCAAGTTTGGACAACTGACGGCTTATCTTGTTGCTTAGATTAGGACTGTTTTATTTTTGTTGGTTTAGAGTCTTTTAGTTGAGTCTAGTTTCATATTTTAAGTTTGGTGTCAATTGCATGCTTTTATTTTTCTTTTAATTTTCGAATTTGCATGTCCTTAGTCCCTTTTTGATCCTTAAAAATTTTAAGTTTGGTGTCCTCTTTGTGTTTTTCCCTTAAAATTTTTGAAAAATTAGTGTTTGATTTTCTAAAAATTTTAAGTTTGGTGTCATTTTGTTGTTTTTCCTCTTTCCTCATTTAAAAAAAAAATATATCAAATCTCTTTCAAAATAATTTTCAATCATATCTTTTCTAGTGCTAACTCCAAAATCTTTTTAACTAATTAATTGATTTAGTTTTCAATTTGCTTTGATCTTATTTTCTTTTAGTTTTCGAAAATTTATTTTGTTTTCTTTTTGTTTTATTTTATTTTTTCGGTCAATTCAAAAAGAAAATTATTTAATCTACTTGCAATCCATATCATTTCCCTTTCTCCATCATGGACCTAAGTGGAATTGAGCAGTCCAGAAGGACTTTGGGGTCATATGCTAACCCCATTACGGCTACATATGGGAGTAGCATCTGTATACCTCCCATCAAAGCAAGCAGCTTTGAGCTAAACCCTCAACTCATTATCATGGTGCAGCAAAATTGCCAGTATTCCGGTCTTCCACAGGAAGAACCTACTGAGTTTCTGGCACAATTCTTACAACTTGCTGACACAGTACGTGATAAAGAGGTAGATCAGGATGTCTACAGATTATTACTGTTTCCATTTGCAGTAAAAGATCAAGCTAAGAGGTGGTTAAATAACCAACCTACAGCAAACATAAAGACATGGAAACAGTTATCAGACAAATTCCTGAATCAATTCTACCCTCCAAAAAGGATGACACAGCTAAGGCTGGACATCCAAGGCTTTAAACAAGAGGATAATGAATCCCTTTACAATGCCTGGGAGAGGTATAGAGGTATGCTAAGAAAATGCCCATCTGAAATATTTTCAGAGTGGGTACAGTTAGACATCTTCTACTATGGGCTTACAGAAAAAGCTCAGATGTCTTTAGATCACTCAGCTGGTGGATCTATACATATGAGGAAGATGATTGAAGAGGCTCAAGAGCTTATAGATACTGTTGCTAGAAATCAATATTTGTACTCTAGCAATGAGTTCTCTACAAAAGAAGAAGTTATGGCAGTAGCCACTGATCCTAATCCTCAAGAACAGATGGTTGAGCTTAATCAGCAATTACAACTGATGACAAAACAGTTAGCAGAATTTAAAGAGATGCTCCAAGAAACTAAAATTACTAACAAAAACATAGAACTGCAGTTGAATCAAGCAAAACAGCAGATATCTAAACAGATAACAGAAGAATGTCAAGCAGTTCAACTGAGGAGTGGGAAGACATTGAATAACACTGCTCAAAGTAGCAAAAAGCCAAATAAGGAACAATCGACAGAGGGTAACCAAACCACTGTCCAAAATCCCTCTGAGGACAGTAAGAGCCCAGAGAGGAATACTTTTGGCGTTCAAACGCCAGAAAAGGGGGGAAAGCTGGCGTTAAACGCCCATTCCCTGCCCAGTTATGGCGTTCAAACGCCAGAAAAAGGGAGAGAAGTTGGCGTTAAACGCCCAATCTTCACCCAATCCTGGCGTTCAGACGCCAAGGGAGGATCAGACACCTGAGAGTGCTGACAGTAATCCCTTTAAAAAGGCTCCTTCAACCACTTCTGTAAGGAATAAACCTGCAGCAACTAAGGTTGAAGAATATAAAGCCAAGATGCCTTATCCTTAGAAACTCCGCCAAGCGGAACAGGATAAGCAATTTGCCCGCTTTGCAGACTATCTAAAGACTCTTGAAATAAAGATTCCGTTTGCAGAGGCACTTGAGCAAATACCTTCTTATGCTAAGTTCATGAAAGAGATCTTAAGTCATAAGAAAGATTGGAGAGAAACTGAAAAAGTATTTCTCACTGAAGAATGCAGTGCAGTCATTTTAAAAAGCTTACCAGAAAAGCTTCAAGATCCAGGAAGCTTTATGATACCATGCACATTAGAGGGTGCTTGCACCAAGACAGCCCTGTGTGATCTTGGAGCAAGCATCAATATAATACCTGCATCCACTATCAGAAAGCTTGGGCTGACTGAAGAAGTCAAACCAACCCAGATGTGCCTCCAACTTGCTGATGGCTCCATTAAATATCCATCAGGCATAATAGAGGACATGATTGTCAAGGTTAGGCCATTCACCTTTCCAACTGACTTTGTGGTGTTGGAAATGGAGGAGCACAAGAGTGCAACTCTCATTCTAGGAAGACCTTTCCTAGCAACTGGACGAACCATCATTGATGTACAAAAAGGGGAAGTAACCCTGAGAGTCAATGAGGATGAGTTCAAGTTGAATGCTGTAAAAGCTATGAAGCATCCAGACACACCAAATGACTGCATGGGCGTTGACATTATTGACTCTTTGGTGGAAGAGATCAATATGACTGAAAGTCTAGAATCAGAGCTTGAGGACATCTTCAAGGATGCTCAGCCTGATCAAGAAGAACCAGAGGAAACAAAGGAATTTTTGAAAATTCCTCAGGAGGAGGATAAGCCTCCCAAACCTGAACTCAAACCACTACCACCATTCCTGAAGTATGTATTTCTAGGAGAGGGTGACACTTTTCCAGTGATTATAAGCTCTGCTTTAAATCCACAGGAAGAGGAAGCACTGATTCAAGTGCTAAGGACACACAAGACAGCTCTTGGGTGGTCCATAAGTAATCTTAAGGGCATTAGACCAGCTAGATGCATGAACAAGATCCTGTTGGAGGATAATGCCAAACCAGTGGTCCAACCACAGAAGAGGCTAAATCCAGCCATGAAGGAGGTGGTGCAGAAAGAGGTCTCTAAATTCTAGAGGCTGGGATTATTTATCCTATTTCTGATAGTCCCTGGGTGAGCCCTGTCCAAGTTGTCCCCAAAAAGGGAGGCATGACAGTGGTTCATAATGAAAAAAATGAACTGGTTCCTACAAGAACAGTCACAGGGTGGCGTATGTGTATTGACTACAAAAGGCTCAATACAGCCACCAGAAAGGATCATTTTCCTTTACCATTCATAGACCAAATGCTAGAAAGACTAGCTGGTCATGATTATTACTGCTTTTTGGATGGCTATTCAGGTTACAACCAAATTGCAGTAGATCCTCAGGACCAAGAGAAAACAGCATTTACTTGCCCTTCTGGCGTGTTTGCCTACAGGAGGATGCCTTTTGGTCTGTGTAATGCTCCTGCAACCTTTCAGAGATGCATGCTATCCATCTTCTCTGATATGGTGGAGAAATTCCTGGAAGTCTTCATGGATGACTTCTCAGTATATGGAGACTCATTCAGCTCCTGTCTTGACCACCTAGCACTTGTCCTGAAAAGGTGCCAAGAGACTAACCTGGTTTTAAACTGGGAGAAATGTCACTTTATGGTGACTGAGGAAATTGTCCTTGGGCACAAAATTTCAAGCAGGGGAATAGAGGTGGATAAGGCAAAGGTAGAGGTAATTGAAAAATTACCACCACCTGCCAATGTTAAGGCAATCAGAAGCTTTCTGGGGCATGCGGGATTCTACAGGAGGTTTATAAAGGACTTTTCGAAAATTGCAAAACCTTTGAGCAACCTGCTAGCTGCTGACACACCATTTGTGTTTGACACACAGTGTCTGCAGGCATTTGAGACCCTGAAAGCCAAGCTGGTAACAGCACCAGTCATCTCTGCACCAGACTGGACATTGCCATTTGAACTAATGTGTGATGCCAGTGACCATGCCATTGGTGCAGTGTTGGGACAGAGGCATAACAAGCTTCTGCACGTCATTTATTATGCCAGCCGTGTACTAAATGATGCACAGAAGAATTACACAACCACAGAAAAAGAATTACTTGCAGTGGTCTATGCCATTAACAAGTTTAGATCCTATCTAGTGGGATCAAAGGTGATTGTGTACACTGACCATGCTGCTCTTAAGTACTTACTCACAAAGCAGGATTCAAAACCCAGGCTTATAAGATGGGTGTTGCTTCTGCAAGAGTTTGATATAGAAATAAGAGACAGAAAAGGGACAGAGAACCAAGTAGCTGATCATCTGTCTCGAATAGAACCAGTAGCTGGGGCGTCCCTCCCTTCTACTGAGATTTCTGAGACTTTCCCAGATGAGCAACTCTTTGCCATTCAGGAAGCTCCATGGTTTGCAGATATTGCAAATTACAAAGCTGTGAGGTTCATACCCCAGGAGTACAGCAGGGTGCAAAGAAAGAAATTAGTTTCAGATGCCAAGTACTACCTATGGGATGAGCCATATCTCTTTAAGAGATGTGCAGACGGAATGATCCGTAGATGTGTACCCAGAGAGGAAGCACAAAGGATCCTATGGCACTGCCATGGATCACAGTATGGGGGGCATTTTGGAAGTGAGCGAACAGCCACTAAGGTCCTCCAATGTGGCTTCTACTGGCTTACTCTCTATAGAGATGCCTGAGAGTTTGTGCGTAACTGTGACAGCTGCCAAAGAGCTGGTAACTTGCCTCACAGATACGCCATGCCTCAACAAGGGATCTTAGAGATTGAGTTATTTGATGTATGGGGGATTGACTTCATGGGTCCATTCCCACCATCATACTCAAACACTTACATTCTGGTGGCAGTGGACTATGTATCTAAGTGGGTAGAAGCAATTGCTACACCCACTAATGATACTAAGACCGTGCTGAAATTCCTCCAGAAACACATCTTCAGCAGATTTGGTGTTCCCAGAGTCATAATCAGTGATGGGGGTACTCATTTCTGCAATAAACAGCTGTACTCTGCTATGGTCCGATATGGAATTAGCCACAAAGTGGCGACCCCGTATCATCCACAGACAAATGGGCAAGCTGAAGTTTCTAACAGAGAGTTAAAAAGAATCCTTGAACGGACTGTAATTGCCCGTAGAAAGGATTGGGCAAAGAGCTTGGATGATGCTCTGTGGGCATACAGAACAGCATTCAAGACTCCAATAGGAACCTCTCCATACCTACTTGTGTATGGCAAGGCCTGTCATCTTCCCGTGGAACTGGAACATAAAGCCTACTGGGTAACCAGATTCCTAAACCTGGATGCTAAGTTAGCTGGTGAAAAAAGATTGCTCCAGCTAAATGAGCTAGATGAATTTAAACTCAGTGCCTTTGAAAATGCTAAGATTTATAAGGAAAAGGCAAAGAAGTGGCATGACAAGAAGTTGTCATCCAGAGTCTTTGAGCCAGGACAAAAAGTTCTGCTCTTCAACTCTAGGCTCAGATTGTTCCCAGGAAAACTTAAATCCCGCTGGAGGGGTCCGTATGTGATTACAGGAGTATCACTATATGGATATGCTGAGCTTCAGTATACTGATTCTGACAAGAAGTTCATTGTTAATGGACAGAGGATCAAGCATTATCTTGAAAGCAACTTTGAGCAGGAATGCTCAAAACTGAGGCTGGAATAATCCTCAGTGAAGGTCCAGCTAAAGACAATAAAGAAGCACTTGCTGGGAGGCAACCCAGTCATTAGCAGGTTATATGTTTTGTTTCTACAAGGGCAAGTATCGAAAATGAAGGAATTCACAGAGTTACAGAAGGATTCAGTGCAAAAAGCAGAGAAAAAGAGCTTACTGGCGAAAAAATGCCAGTAAGGGGTACTTTGGGCGTTAAACGCCAGAATGGGCACCATTCTGGGAGTTTAATGCCAGTAAAGGTGCCATTTGGGCGTTAAACGCCAGAATGGGCACCATTCTGGGCGTTTAACGCCAGGTGTGCAGCATCCTGGGCGTTTAACAAAACGCCCAGTGACAAAGGGGATTCTGGCGTTTAACGCCAGCCAGGGTACCTGGCTGGGCGTTAAACGCCCACAATGGCTAGCAAATGGGCGTTAAATGCCAGAATGGATGCCATTCTGGGCGTTTAACGCCAGAAAGGTGGGGGACTGAGATTTTGCTTTCCGATTAAATTTTTTTCAAACTTTCCTTTTTTGACCCATACTCTTCTACATAAACACATTTCAAACTTTCATCATTCACCTTCAAATCTTCAAAAATTAAAATCATTCTTCAAATCTCTCAAATCCTTCCCAAATCTTGTTCAAAAAAACTCAACTTTCTCTCAAATTCTTTCCATATCTTCTCAAATCTCCTTCCAATTTTTCGAAATTTCTTCCCCCCTTATAAATACACGTTCGACCTCCCTATTTCCCACACCATTCGAATTTGCTCTTCTCCTCTCTCTCCTCTTTCCTTTCTTTTGCTTGAGGACAAGCAAACCTCTAAGTTTGGTGTGCTTTTCCGTGATCACTAAGCCAAGATTCATCAAGATCATGGCTCCTAAGGGAAAACAAACCAATTTAAGAGGAAAGAAAGAGAATAATCCAAAGAATCTTTGGAATCAAGAAAAGTTCTTAACCAAAGAACATGAAGACCATTATCATAAAATAATGGGTCTGAGGTCAGTGATCCCGGAAGTCAAATTCGATCTGAAAGAAGATGAATATCCGGGGATCCAAGAGCAAATTTGAAACAGAGGATGGGAAGTTCTAACCAATCCTGAGATAAAGGTTGGAAGAAATATGGTTCAGGAATTCTACTCAAATCTGTGGCTGACAGATAAGCAGAGAATGACTGGAACTGCTTTCCATACTTACAGAACCATGGTCAGAGGGAAAGTTATCTACTTCCATCTGGACAAAATAAGAGAAATCTTCAAATTGCCTCAACTGCAAGATGATCCTGAATCCTTTAATAGGAGAATGGTGAGAGCAGATAAAGGGTTGGATCAAGTTCTAGAGGACATATGCCTCCCTGGAACTAAGTGGATAACCAATTCAAAGGGTGTCCCAAACCAACTCAAGAGGGGAGACCTCAAACCAATTGCAAGAGGTTGGCTAGACTTTATTGGGCGTTCCATATTGCCCACTAGCAACCGTTCTGAGGTCACTATCAAGAGAGCAGTGATGATTCATTGCATTATGCTTGGAAAAGAAGTGGAGGTTCATCATCTGATTGCTTGTGAGATCTACACAATTGCAAATAAGAATTCCACTGAAGCCAAACTAGCTTACCCAAGCTTGATCTCCTTGCTCTGTAAAGAGGCTGGGGTAAAGATGGGAGTAGATGAATTCATACCCATTGAACATACAATCACCAAGAAGTCAATGGAAGGACAAATGCAAGACAACTCTATCAAAAAGAGGCGCAGGAGTTCCTCCCTGAATTTCCTGAAATTGACTACTGGGCCAGCCTAGAAGCATCTATCACCAAGTTGCAAGAAACTATGGAGCAACTTAAGAAAGAACAGCAGAATCAGAACTGCATGCTTTGCAAATTGCTGAAGGAACAAGAGAAGCAAGGGCGTGAACTTCAAGAATTGAAACGCCAAAAATTCTCCCCTCAATTTGAGGGAGCATCCACTTCTCAAAATCAAGGTTGTTGAGTCCTAACTCTGTGAAAACCTCTATCATTAGGAGCATATTTAAATTTTTGTTTTCTATTTTTTACTAGTCTCGTCTTATATCTATTTTTGAGTCTTGTTCTTAATTCATAATTAATAAAATTTAAAATTCATGTCTTAAAGCTATGAATGTCCTATGAATCCATCACCTCTCTTAAATGAAAAGTGCTTTAATCACAAAAGAACAAGAAGTACAGGATTTCGAATTTATCTTTGAAACTAGTTGAATTAGTTTGATGTGGTGACAATACTTTTTGTTTTCTGAATGAATGCTTGAACAGTGCATATATCTTTTGAATTTGTTGTTTTGAGAATGTTAAAATTGTTGGCTCTTGAAAGAATGATGAAAAAGAGAACTGTTATTGAGGATCTGAAAAATCATCAAATTGATTCTTGAAGCAAGAAAAAGCAGTGATTCAAAAAAAAAACAACGAAAAAAAAGAGAAGAAATAGAAGAAAAAGAAAGAAATAAAGTTGTGATCCAAGGCAAAAAGAGTGTGCTTAAGAACCCTGGACACCTCTAATTGGGGACTCTAGCAAAGCTGGGTCACAATCTGAAAAGGTTCACCCAAGTATGTGTCTGTGGCATGTATGTATCCGGTGGTAATACTGGAAGACAGAGTGCTTTGGGCCACAGCCAAGACTCATACACTAGCTATGTTCAAGAATCATTATACTTAACTAGGAGAATCAATAACACTATCTGAGTTCTGAGTTCCTATAGATGCCAATCATTCTGAACTTCAAAGGATAAAGTGAGATGCCAAAACTGTTCGGAAGCAAAAAGCTACTAGTCCCGCTCATCTAATTGGAGCTAAGTTTCCTTGATATTTTGAAGTCTATAGTATATTCTCTTCTTTTTATCCTACTTTGATTTTCAGTTGCTTGGGGACAAGCAACAATTTAAGTTTGGTGTTGTGATGAGCGGATAATTTATACTCTTTTTGGCATTATTTTTAGTATGTTTTTAGTATATTTTAATTAGTTTTTATTATATTTTTATTATTTTTTAGTTAAAATTCACTTTTCTAGACTTTACTATGAGTTTGTGTGTTTTTCTGTGATTTCAGGTATTTTCTAGCTGAAATTGAGGGTCCTGAGCAAAAATCTGATTCAGAGGCTGAAAAGGACTGCAGATGCTGTTGGATTTTGACCTCCCTACACTCGAAGTGAATTTTCAGGAGCTACAGAAGCCCAATTGGCGCGCTCTCAACGGCATTGGAAAGTAGACATCCTGGGCTTTCCAGAAATGTATAATAGTTCATACTTTGCCCGAGATTTGATGGCCCAAACCGGCGTTACAAATCAGCTTCAGAATTCCCAGCGTTTAACGCTGGAACTGGCATAAAAATTGGAGTTAAATGCCCAAACTGGCATAAAAGCTGGCGTTTAACTCCAGAAAAAGTCTCTACACATGAAAGCTTCAATGCTCATCCCAAGCACACACTAAGTGGACCCAGAAGTCGATTTTTACGTCATTTACTCATTTCTGTATACCCTAGGTTACTAGTTCACTATTAATAGGATCTTTTGACATTGTATCTGTACCTCATGACACTTTACACGTTTCTCATTGTATCTTCTACAGCATGAGTCTCTAAACCCCATGGTTGGGGGTGAGGAGCTTTGCTGTGTCTTGATGGATTAATGCAATTACTACTGTTTTTCATTCATTCATGCTTGCTTCCATTCTAAGATATCACTTGTTCTTAAACCTGATGAATGTGATGATCCATGACACTCATCATCATTCTCAACTATGAACGTGTGCCTGACAACCACCTCCATTCTACCTTAGATTCAGTAGATATCTCTTGGATTCCTTAATCAGAATCTTCGTGGTATAAGCTAGAATTGATGGCGGCATTCAAGAGAATCCGGAAAGTCTAAACCTTGTCTGTGGTATTCTGAGTAGGATTCAAGGATTGAATGACTGTGACGAGCTTCAAACTCCTGAGGGCTGGGCATTAGTGACAGACGCAAAAGAATCACTGGATTCTATTCCAACCCGATTGAGAACCGACAGATGATTAGCCATGCCGTGACAGGACGCGTTGAACATTTTCACTGAGAGGATGGGAGGTAGCCATTGACAACGGTGAAACCCTACATACAGCTTGCCATGGAAGGAGTCTTGCGTGCTTGAAGATGAAGACAGTAGGAAAGCAGAGATTCAGAAGATAGAGCATCTCCAAAACCTCAACCTGTTCTCTATTACTGCAAAACAAGTACTTATTTCATGTTCTTTTACTTTTTACAATCAATCCTGATAATTATTGATATCCTGACTAAGAGTTACAAGATAACCCTAGCTTGCTTCAAGCCAACAATCTCCGTGGGATCGACCCTTACTCACGTAAGGTATTACTTGGACGACCCAGTGCACTTGCTGGTTAGTTGTGCGGAATTGCAAAAGTGTGATTGCAATTTCGTGCACCAGGGATACAAAAAAAAAAAGAGAGAGAAAAGAAAAGAGAAGAAAAATAATATTACCCCAAATGCAAAATAAAAAGGATCAATGCACATAGGACAAAATTCAAAAATAAGTTTGATACATGAGCTTGTAATACAAAAGTGGGAAAAATTTGGGTAGTTAGGTAAAGTATTCTAAAATTGTATAAAGTATGTATATGTTAGGTGAGATCTTAGACTAATCAAGGATTCACTTTATAAAGCTCACTTGGCCATACATATATCCTTACCTTTATCTCAGCCCCATTAAAACCCTAAAAAGACCTCATGATGTTTGCATTGGTATGCTAAATATTTGTTGATTGGTTAGATAAAGAACAAGGTTTAGAAAGCATGACTAGGGAAGAGTAGAGTGATTGACCCTAGACACTTGAGAGATTAGAGTGATATACACTTCCTGTGAGGGTTCAATGCTTGATTCTATGTTCCCTGTTTTCATGAGCTATCTTCTTACAAGTTTACTTGTCTTTATTTTATATGATTTGAATTAGTGGAATTTGAATTATTTTTGTCTTGGAGAACTTATTTACTTTTAACCAAGTAGGTAGAATCATTTTTGCATGTAGTTGCATTCATATAGATAAGTTGCATTTCATACATTCTACCATTCCCCTTCACTCTTTTAGTTCTCTTGAGCTTAGCATGAGGACATGCTAATGTTTAAGTGTGGAGAGGTTGATAAACTACTATTTCATGGTTCATCTTGTGCTCAATTGAGTGGTTTTTATCAACTCTTTACCCATTTATTCATACTAATCGCATGTTTTACGTTTTCCTTCCGGAATTTGTGCTATGATTGAAAACATGCTTCTTTGGTCTTATATTTGCTAATATTAATCCTCTCTTATTACCATTAGATGCCGTGATATGTGTGTTCAGTGATTTCAGGGATTATAGGGCAGGAATGGCTTGGAGGATGGAAAGGAAGCATGCAAAAGCGGAAGGAATACAAGAAATTGAAGGAACTGCAAAGCTGTCAGCCTGACCCTCTCGCACTAAAACGGTCATAACTTGAGCTATAGAGGTTCAAATGATGCGGTTTCAATTGTGTTGGAAAGCTAACGTCCGGGGCTTCGATTTGATATATAATATGCCATAGTTGCCCTGATGCTAGGCGACGCGAACGCATCATTTACGCGGACACATCGCAGTTACGAAAATCAGCGTGGCAGATTTCTTCTCCAGCGATTTCTGGGCTGTTTTCGATCCAGTTTGCGGCCCAGAAAACACAGATTAGAGGCTATAAAGTGGGAGAATCCATTCATTCATAATTATGCTCTCATAATTCATAATTTTAGTTTTAGATGTAGTTTTTAGAGAGAGAGGTTGTCTCCTCTCTCTTAGGATTAGGATTAGGATTAGGATTTCATCTTCTTCAATCACAGGTTCAATATTCCTTTTATATATTTTCCCAATTTAGTTTATGAACTCTTTATGTTTGGATTGATTTTATATTTAATATAATTTGAGGTATTTTCAGATCTATGATTTGTTTCTCTTATTTATAATATAAATAATTTGGATTTTTCCCTTTTGGCTTTGGTTGAGTAATTGGTGACTCTTAAGCTGTCAAATAAAGCAGTGGTTGAAATTGGAAGTTGCTAATTAATTTGAGTTCCAATAACTCTAGCCTTTCCAAAGGAAAGACTAGGACTTTAGGTATCAGATTAATTAGTCCACTTGACCTTCCTTTGTTTAGTAAAGGTTAACTAAGTGGGATTAAAATCCAATTCTCATCACAATTGATAAGGATAGGACTTCCAGTTCTTGTACCTTGCCAAAGGTTTATTTTTCAGTTATTATTATTTTATTTTACTTGTCATTCAACTAACTTTTTACCTTAATCCAAAACCCCAAAACACACTTTTTTCATAACCAATAATAAGAACATAACCAAAACGTTTACACGAAGGGATTTTTGTTGGTTTAGAAACTATATCTACAACGCAATTTTATAAAATTCTTTACTAGTAAAAATCCTAACGTCAGAAAGCTTGCACAAATGGAAGGAGCACAAGAATTAAAGGAGATTATCGGCGAGGAGCAACGCGTGCGCGTATCTGACGCGTGTGCAAGATTTGGAGATTTGTGCAGCGACCCGTGCGCATACCTGACGCGTACGCGTGACACGCGAAGAAGACCATCGACGCGTACGCGTGACTGACACGTACGAGTGACATGCACCACGTGCAGAAAATGCAGAAAACGATGGGGGCGATATTTGGGCCCCATTTTGGCACTCAAGTAAGGCACAACTCTCTGCCAAGTTAGGCGCGGACCCAGTGAAGCCAAGTGGTCTCCACGTTATAAGGCGCGGATTATTTAATTGATTCTGATTTAAATTTAAATTTAAAAATAGGAAAAGATATTATTTTAATTTTAGAAAATAGATTTTAAATTAATTAGGATTAGATATAAAAGACAATATTATTCTATTCCAAGGGGGATTTCGCAGTTTACAGTTTACCTGAACCCTTATTTTCTTCTCTGAACCATGAGCAACTAAACCTCCACTATTAAGGTTAGGAGCTCTGTCTATTGTATGGATTGATACTATTATTTTTCTATTTTAATTCATGTACTGATTTATATTTCAAGAATTGTTTTCGTTCTTTATCTTATGAATTTGGGTGGAACGGAAGTATGACCATCTTTCTAATTGAATTCTTGTATAACTTGGAAAAGCTCTTTACTTGAACAACAGCTTGAAAACAATTTCTCCTAAATTCTAATTATCTGGACTTAACGGGATACGTGACATATAATCCTCTTATATTTGGATAATTAGGATTTTGTGGCATAATAATCAGAATTAAACTTCACCTCCTAATTGGAATTAATTGACCAAGGAATTGGCGATTGATGAGGATTAGAGGAGACTAGAAAGGTCTAAGAAATTGCCATGAATTAAATCTTGCATGATTAAAATAGTTAGTAAGAAAAGTCAATCCGGAAAATAGATAACTCTGAAGCCTTGACTGCCTTCTTCATATTGTTTTCACCTTAATTTATTGCTTGCTTTCTAATTCTCTGAATTAATGTTTAATGCTTTTGAACACTCAAACAACTATTTTCTGTTTGTCTAACTAAGTAAATCACTTAACCATTGTTGCTTAATCCATCAATCCTCGTGGGATCGACCCTCACTCACCTGAAGTATTACTTGGTACGACCCGGTGCACTTACCGGTTAGTTTGTCGTTGTAAAAACCGCACCAGCAGGCATGCCTGCCCCACCCCACCCCACCCTACCAAAAGCCCGCCATTTTACGGGCTAACCTGCCCTGTTCCGCCTATTGAGACGATCCCAAATTTCTAGCCCGTTTTGCCTAACGATGGATTGTCGGGCTGCCAATTTTCTTTTTTTAAAGAATTATTTCACCATCAAATATTAAAAAGTATATAATTTCACAAACATTTCAATAAACTTATAATTTCTAAAGATATAAAAAAATATAATTTCTAAATTCACAAACGTTAAAGTCTTTATAATTCTAAATATCTAATAAACATAATCATCAATCAAGTTTTTTAAAACAAAATAATAAAACTAACATTGTCCAAAGCAAAACAAAAATTGTCCAAAATATATAATTAAACATTGTCCAAGTCTCTAATCAATCAAATATAGTCCAAATTATAACTTAAAGTAAAACAAACAAACATTCCAAATATAAGCATAAAAATAACGTTCCAAATTTCATTATTATCTTAAAGCTAAAAGCTCGCTGGGCAAGTCCACCCTACCCCATCGAAATTCGCCAAAATCCATCAATTAGGCAGTGTGTGTTAGTCGAATTTTTTTTTATTATAGCGGTCTCAAATTTAATTTCTAGTCCGACTTGCCTTTTTTGGCAAGTTACGCAAACCGGTCAGGTAGGATTTTGGCCTGTTCTTCACCCCTAGTGACAAAGTTAATATGAATCTGAGGTAGCTCATGACAATTAATTATCAAATAAACACAGATAAAACATGAATAATCATTAATAAATACTACAAAGTATCGAGCTCCTCCTATAGAAGTGATGGAAGAAGGGCCCTAAACATCAGAGTGGATGAAATCAAAAGAAAAACAGGCAAGAGATGAATTATCATGAGAAGATAAAGCTGGTTGTTTTGCAGTTTGACAAGAAATAAAATCAAAAGACTCATTATTAAATTGACCTAAAACAGCCTTAGACACAAGAGGTCGCAATCTTTCTAAGGAGTTGTGGGTAAGACGGTGATACCACAACTGAAGGGTAAATGGAGAAGAAACAACACAGAGATTTGACGTAGAAGGAACATGAAGCTTCTTGAGCTCAGACAATCTTCCGATCTTACATCCAGTCCCGATGATTTGTCTCGTGCGATGATCCTGCACACGGTAACCATAAATAAAAACATTGACATCAAAATCAAGATCAATAAGTTGGCGAACAGAGATAAGATTTAAGTTTAATTTTGAAATAAAATAAGTATCAGGAAGATTAAGATTTGACTGTACAATAAAATTCTTACGTGTCGCATTCAAGAGGAAAACATCAGCAGTATTGACAAAAGGTGCATTTGTAGTGGTAGACAAAGAAGAAAAAAGTAACGCAAAGGAGATATTTGATTAAAGCGACTAGAATCAAAATACCGTTTATAATTACTTGGAGAAGTGGAAAGAGCAGCAGAGGTATATATTACTAGAAAATGAGAGAAGTTGCTTAAGAAGAGACTTAATGTCGGATAGAGAGACAAAAAGTGGGTTAAGAGAAGCTGAGTTGGTGGATTCATTAGCACCAGCAGTAGAAGTAGGCACATTCTTAGAGTAGTTGAGACGAGAATGATACTTGTTCTGATTTGAATGTTGTGGGTGAGTAAGACACGTAGTAATCAAGTGTCCCAAGAGCTTGCAATAATGACAAAACAATTTTGGACAACTGGAGCCAATGTGACCTTTTTCTTTATATTTTTGACATTCAATAGAAGGACAGTCTCAAAAGAGATGCCCAAATAATTGGAGCCAATGTGACTTTTTCGAGATTGCGATAATCCTCATATGCCTTAGCATCAATTGAATCTTTAAGAATATGTTTATAGAAGGTCAATTAATCCTAAATAATTTTCATATGGGCAACAAAAAAACAAAAATCACTTGTCCACGTTCTTGCTTAAGGCTATGAAACTCCTTTAGCAGTTGATACTAATGAGAGAGGTCAGAAATGGTATAATATTCAAATGATCTCATACTTCTTTAGCAGTTTTAAAATGCCCAAATTGTAGATGAATGTCTGGAGTAGAGATGTTGTGAAACAAAGTGATAATCTGGTAATTTTTATTATCCCAATCTTCTCCGCAAAGTCTTTCTCAACATCCTCCTTGAATTTAAAGGTCCTATCTTTTGATTTTTCAGTCACAGTTGACTTAACAGGACAAACAACATCATTAGTCACATAGTGCCACAATTTGCGCCCTTTAAGAAATCCTCCCATAGCTTCAACACATAGCATAGTTGGAGTCATTAAAAGGATAATAGAAATAGGCTAAAAAATATCCGATTTCTTCATAATAGCATATACAAAGACGAACAGAAAAAGAAAACTGTAGAATCGGAGCAAAAATTGAGAAAATAGAGGACAAAATCGAAAATAGCTCATCAAAAAATCTTAAGATGGGTCCTACTATCTACCACATCAGCAACCATATCAATAGATAAAGAACGAACATGTGGTGAGGTTTGAACGGAGAAGGTAGACACGTCAACGCTGACTTAGCAGAAGCTGGCGTGCGGGTCAACACGTGCAGGGCTTCTGAACTATTGATCGGAAAGCTGATCCAACGGTGCGGAGGCGTTTGAAAGGAAGAGAAGAAAATGAAAGCAGACAAGAAGTTGCAACGGCGCGTCAGAAGGTTTCTAGTGACGGGGTTGGGCTCTTTGGACTCATAAGGACGAGATAAAAATGATGGTATAGATGAAGACAAAGTACAGCATCTGAAAAGTGGTCAAAAAATAAGAATAAAATACTACAAAAAGAGAGAACAAATGGGCTATAAAATAATTTTCATGAAGTTGTGAGTGGTGAGTGGGGAAGAGGAGCGACGGTGAATGGATAAGGATGAAGGTTAGTGGCAAAGTGGTGAGGGGGGAAACCTTTCTTCGAAGTGGTGAGTGGCACGGGCTATATGATTTGGTGAAAAGAAAACAAAATTTTCACTAAGTGTCGTATGTGTATTTGGCGTTCTTGCATTAGGAAACGCTTATAAAGCGTACCCAAACCTAACAATTAGACCACTCTTGAAAAGCGTTTTCTTTGGTGAGAAAAGTGTGCCTATAAATATTAAGATAAGGCTATGTTTTGTAAGTGATCTGTATAATATCTAAGGAGACACTTTTCAAGTGATGTCACAACTGTGTTTCCTATTCTCTTATAAAATGATAACACGGAGAAAAGCGTAGCCTATTCTATAAATAGGCTACGCTTTTCAAATGTAGTTTAAAAAAAGTGTGGCTGAATGAGTGATTTTCTTGTAGTGATTATTTGTTGTCATCATAAGATACAATATACAAAGGTATATATAGGTGTTAGGAGAATTAAAATAATAAAAGCGTAATATTCTATAATAAATATACAGATATATTAAATAATTCTAATTGATACTAATAATTTTATTGATGCTAATTAATCATAATTATACTCTAGCAATATAAAATACTTATATCACTACAAGGTTTTTGTTTATTTGTAGCAGTTTTTTTCTTATTTGTGGAGGTTTATAACCCCCACCAAATGGTTTTTAGGAGTTTCTAAAACCCCCAAAATTTGAGGTACCACGAGGTCTTTTGTTGGGATTTTTAAAAACCTCCACAATCTATTCCGTGGGGGTTTTATATGTGTTTAGTGGGGGTTTATATTGGATTTTTGTGACCGTTTTAAATCACTTTTGTGACAGTTTAAAATCCCTACAAATTGATTTTTTAATTTAACAAAAATTAACTATTTTGTGACATTTCAAACCTCCACAAACCTTATAATTATTTATTTTTAATTTTAAATCATTCATTAATTTTATCTCATTTACATATTCTCAAATTAGAAATTTATTTTTTAGTATCAAAATTTAAAAACTAAATATTTTATAACACAATTCCTCAATATAAGACATAACTCTGTATAAAAAAAAATTCTCAATGTCAATAGTTCCAAAGATAATTACATATGGTGTTGTTCTACATAACTATTATTGTTTTTCTTTAAAAAGTAAAATAAAACAACTTCAATATTTTAATATCATCTAATTACATAAAATTCTCAAAATGAAAATATAAATACAATCCCAGAAGACCTTTAAGAAGTATTTTATATTCATGAACTGAAGCAGAGAATGCATCTGATGAACCTTAAAACTCATACCTGAACAATTATGCAAGCATTTTCAATGTTTGCAACCCTAACTTCATATAACCATGAAAACAAATTTGATAGATTAACAGGTTAGACTCTAAAGAAAAATTTAATCACAGCTAATACAATGATACAAAAAGTTCAATTTTTAAATATCATATTCATCCTCGGGAGCCCTGACCGATTTCAACATACAGCTTATGAATATATGACATCAACTACCAAATGCAAGTTTACCATATGTCCTCATAAATTGTCAAAAAATTACTGCCTCTTTAACTTATTACCCATCACGGCTACAAATGTTCATCATTACCAGTATCACTGGGATTTAAATTTGAAAAATCAGGAGAGGACAAGTAACTTGGTACTACAAGACACGTTTGTGTAACACCAACTAGATGAGAAGCAAGATAAAATAAAATGGGAGATAAGAGATTCCCTATACAAAAGCAAAAACATAAAACAAAATATTTATCTAAAAGCATAGCCTTCCAATCTCTGAACATGAGAAAACTCTCCTATAAAAATCATGATTTTTACACCAACTAGATACTAGGCGTCTAATTCTATCCCATAAAACATGCTAGTCAATAATTTTCAAACAAGCACAATGAGTGAGAATATACATACATGGGAAGTATAGAAGGGCCAAAGTATTAAGGTTAAATATATTACTGTTATCTCACCTTCAATTGACTAGTGGTATACAGAGGTCTGTGTCACAAGCTCTGCCTCTACCTCTGCTATTATTATTAGTGGCTGTCTTTCCATATGAAATATGCTCTAATAAATAAATATTTTTAATTAATAACATCATCAGCCTTTGGTAAAATGTCAAGCACATAATAAATAAAAAACTTAAAATGTTACATTTGGCCACAAACTCAAGTACTAAACTAATTCATCTAATTAACCATGTTGCCGCATATAAGCTGAACTTCTCTGTGCCACAAACTCTTCTACCCCATGCCCATTGTATGTTACTTTCCTTGATTTCTGATTATTTCATCATCATAACTAATCCAATTATTATCTTTTTTTATTAAACACATAGGAACAAGAATATCCATGTGTAATAATTTAATTACTAAAATTTAAAAGGAACTATGGCCTACAATGTATGAATTTATTGTAGCAAAATTTGATTGATTTGCTTACTTTTAAATCTTTGCCAAGTTTTCCAGCAAAATGTCAATCAAGCTAATAGCAATGTGGTCTTCCCTGAGACTGGGTCCTAATAAAAGAGTTATTCTACAAAACAAACCTCGTCATTATACCAGCAACAAAATAATAAATAAATAAATAAATAAAATTTTATATGGTTCTCGTGGGTGTACTTTTTAGCAATAACAAAATAAATAAAAAATAGAGAAAGAGAACAAAAAAAAATAATAATAAAATAATCATTCATCTTCTGGGCTTTATGATTCCACTAACATTCTGAAGGATGTGTAAAGGCTTCTTTGGACTTGGAATGATGTGGAGATAATTGAAGAACCACTAACATTTATTTTTTTTCTATAGTATTTTTGAGATGAATTAATTAAGTGAATATGGTCCATATTGAATTACCTCTAAAACATTCACATAGAAGTTGAATAGTGTAGGCAATCAAAATTTTGTGTCATGATAAACCCCATTTGAAGGGTTTATCTTGTATTGATTTTTGGGGATTTTATCACCTTTTACCCACATTTATTCAATGAAATAGCATGGTTTTGTATATTCTCCTTTAATTGTGCTTAAGAATGAAAACATGCTTTTTAGGTCTTAAAATAGCTAAATGTAATTTACCTTGATTCCATTAGATGCCTTGATATGTTTTTTAAGTGATTTCAGATTTAGGAGGCAAAGATTGGATCAAGGGAATGAAGAAAAAGCATGTAAAGTTGGAGAACTCATGAAGAAATGATGGAACCAAAAAGCTGTCAAGCCTGACCTCTTCGCACTTAATTGACCATAACTTGAGCTACAGAGATCCAAATGATGCGGTTCCAGTTGGGTTGGAAAGCTAACATTCGGAGCTTTGAAACGATATAAGATTTGCCATAGTTGCATCGTGCATAGGGGCGCGCACGCGCACGGTACATGGACGCGCTGATGGTGGCACATGACCTACTTAATGCAACTCGTGGCCAGTGATTTTAGAAGCCTTGTGGGCCCATTTCAACTCATTTCTGATGCTATTTAAGCCAAGGATTGAAGGAGAATCAACATACTTTAGATACTTTTACATACTTTTGATCATTAGTCATAGTTTAGTTTTAGAAGTAGTTAGAACTAGTTTTAGAGAGAGAAGCTCTCACTTCTCTCTAGGATTAGGAATTAGGGTTAGATTAGGATCTCATAGTTCTAGGTTTAATTCAAGTCTCCTTCTACTTCCACCTTCAATTGGTGATTGCTACACTTTGGTTCTTTTTTCTATCCCTATTCTCTTATTGTAATTTCTCTTATTTTGTTTCTAGATTTTGTAATTGAGATACTCTTGTTCTCTTTGTTTTCTTTTAATAATACAATTTGAGGTAATTCATGATAATTGTAATTTTTTATTGTTGTTGTTAATTCTTTGTATTCAATTATTGTTATAATTCATTCTTGTGATTTACTATACTTTTCTTTTGCACCTTCCAAGTGTTTGATGAAATGCTTGGAAGGATGTTAGAGTAGGATTTTATGTTCTTGGCTTGAGTAGGTAACATAGGATTTCTTGAGTTACTAGTGTCCAATTGATTGATAGTTGATAGCCATTGACTCTAGCCTTCATTAATCCAATTAGTGAAAAGCTAGGATTTATGGACTTGGATTAATATAACTCACTTGACTTTCCTTTGCTATTTGATTAAAGGATGACTAAGTGGGATTATTCCTTGCAACTACCATACTTGTGGCTAGTGATAATGATGAAGACCCTTGACAACCAAACCTTACCAAGACCATTTTGTTAATAGAATTTCATTACCATTTGCTATTCATTTTTCTCATTCAAAACCCCAAAATAAATAAATCCATAACCAATAACAAGAACACTACCCTGCAAGTCCTTTGAGAGACGACCCGAGGTTTAAATATTTCGGTTTATAGATTTTAGGGGTTTGTACTTGTGACAAACAAAATTTTTGTATGAAAGGATTATTGTTGGTTAGAGAATATACTTTACAACGAGAATTTATTTGTGAAATTCTAAACCGTCAAAAATCTAATAAAAAAATGATGCCGTTGCCGGGGAGTTGCAATGGTGTTATGTTATTGGTTATTGTACATATGTGAATAGTATAAATAGTTTGTCTTTTGCTTGTTTACTAAATTTTGTTAGTTTTATTTTTGTTTTTCCACTATGAATTCTCATTTTGGCTATGAGTTTGGTCCTAATTGTATTGTAGGAAATGTGCACTTCAATGATGACACTCATTATGGATGGAACCAACAAAGATGAGAGGAGCCTCAAGGAATTGATCACTCCTATTGGCAACAACTTCCGGACACTCATAGGTGTAATCACCATCCTAATGCATGTCAATTCAATGGCTATGGTGAATCTTTTTGCGACAATCAATCACTACCATCATATGCCTATGACTCTTATCCTTAACATGAACATCAACCATACTCACAAGCGCCTCCATACCAAGAACCTTCCTATGATCCATATCCACCATATGACCAATCATCCATACCATATTCTTATGACCTTTATGAGCAAGAACCTATAGAACCACCACAATCCTATAATAACTATTACCAAGAACCACCTCAATACTCACCATCTCCATACCCTTACCAAGAAGAACCACCTTCCTACCATGAACTCTCTCTCCAAAATAATGAACGTTCCTACTCATCCCAAGCCCCAATAAACGATTCTCTCACTTTGTTACTTCAAGGACAAGAAGCCATAAAGCGGGATACATTTGAGTTTGTGACCAATTTGACCAAGGTGGTGCACGCTTTAGCCCACCAATGTTTGAATACTCAAGTTGTCCCCATAACCCCATCTGAAAAGTCAAAAGAAGAGCAAAGCATGAAGGAGAAATTGGAGAATCCGGTGGAAAAGGAGGAGTCGAATTTTGTGTTGGAACAATTGGAGTAGCCTATGATCATTGAAGAAAAGAAAGAAGTGGTTGAAGATTTAGGAGATGATGAAAGTCCAAGGGAATGTAGAACCATGGAGCACTCTTCCAAGAAGCTTGAAATTGATGTTGAGGAGGGTGCGCAACCTCCAAGGCATGTCATAGTTGGAGACTTGAAAGAGGCCTATCAAGAGATGGATTCCATCATGGATGAATTTCTATCTACCATCGAATCCTCTCCCATTGGACATGGAGTTGTAATTATAGAAGAATGTGCACAACCTCCCATACCCTTGGTGAGCAATGAGAAAGAGAGTGAATCGAAAGAGAGCTACCAAGAGGAAAAAGTTAGCATGGTGTATATCGAAATTGAAGAATATGAAGAGGTTGATCAAGAAATGGATTTATTCATCAATAAATTCCTATCCAAAATTGAATCACCTCCCATTAGGCAAGAAATCAAAGTTTTTGAAGATAACACCAAGCCATGTGATAAAAGGGGAATGGTTGAAATTGAGGAAGCTCGCAAAGAGGTGGAAATACACAAAGAAGAGCACAAGGAAGTAGACCTTGCATTGTCTAAGTGTGGGGAGGCCTCCCTTCCCAAGTCACCGTCCAACACAACATTCAAGTGGGTAAAATTCTTATCCCTAAGCTTTACTTTCTCACTTGAATATGGTTTGATTGAAACGGATGGACAACTTAGAGCTCTTTGTGGACTCAAAGGAAAAAGAGGATTGTGTAGTGGTTGGAGATTTGGTATAAAGCTCACTAAGGTCAAAGCTTTAATGTATAGGAATTATGATGGGACAAGAACCACTTTGTATGGGTCTAGAAGGAAGAATTGGTGGACTAAAGAGAATTCTATGTGTCGACCGCCGTTATGTCAACCACCCGTACGGAAAAATCATGAAACGCAACTCACGGATGGGTGTGAAGATAAGATATGGGATCCCGGTTTGCTATGTGAAGACCAACTATGGGGACTCATATCTTGGGTGGAACTTCACCCAAGCTTAGTACAGATGGTTGGAAATTCTATCAACCAATTGAGAAGCAAAGATCCTTGGAGATTCAAGGATGAGTACAAACATAAGCCACCATGACAATGAGCTCCTCAAAATGTCCAACTTAAGGACTTAAACTAAAAGTGCTAGGTGGGAGACACCCCACCATGGTAAAATCTTTCCATTCTCTTTTAGTTTTGTTTAATAAGTGATATGAGTTGCCATTGTAGGTAGATTTTCATTTCATATTGATTTGTTTGTATAGATTAGTTGTTAGTATATTGTGTTCATTAGTAGTTGAATAAACCTCAATACCAACTTGCATTTTTGTAAATTGTATGATATTTGATTGAATAAA
The DNA here is from genome assembly GCF_003086295.3 of Arachis hypogaea. NCBI lineage: Eukaryota > Viridiplantae > Streptophyta > Magnoliopsida > Fabales > Fabaceae > Arachis > Arachis hypogaea. The sequence goes on from NC_092039.1 coordinate 26,209,981, forward strand.
GAGTAGTAAGCATTATAGGGAGCTCTTGTGCATTTTTCTATTTTTGCGAAAAAAAAGGGGCCAAGGACGCGTACGCACGTTGTGCCCGCACGCATCCATACGCGGATACAAGCCCATACATTTTCCAGAGAGTTAAGTCACTCTCACGCCAATGCTAGGCTAATGGCATAACCGCATGCACACGTACGCGCACTGCGCGCATACGCGTCGATATACATATTTTGCAATGCGCGCGCACGCGAACATGCCGCGTAAGCGCTGATCCGCTGACGCAGTTCCCACACATATGACTCGAGAGTTGTGCTAACTCTGGGCCAGCACTATGCCTTTAGTCCAACCTCAATGCACGCGGACGCGTACTGTACGTGTACGCGTCCATGCGTACATCTCCATCCACGCCTACGCGCACCTGGTGCTTTCGCGCCCCTCTACTGATCTGCACATCGGCGCGTAAGCGTGCATGACGCGTCCACGCCGATAAAAAAAAGAGTTTTTTCTCCTCCTCCATTCTCTTTTATTTATCGCATTCGCATACTTTTATTCTTTACATTTTCATTTTGTTTCTATAGCTTGTTTTTACTTCATTTTTTTCGAGTTTCTTATTTTCATAATAGTGTTGAATTCTCTTACTCAATTGCTGAGCATTTTTGTATTGCTTTGGTGCTTCATGACTTGTTTGATATTGATGGGTGATGAAACTTTAAAATCAATATTTCAATCTTTTATGACACTTGTGTCTTTGTGCATTGATATGACCTCATATTGTCTTTCATAACCCACTCTTTCTTGTTCGAACTTGATGCTTTTGAGTGCTCTTTATGCTTCGATTTTACTCTTGCATCAAGTATTAGTGATATTCCCTTTGCCTATATTACTTTCTCATTTACATGCGTAGCTAACATGTAGTGAGAATCCTACTCTTATTTGGCATTAGCCCGCCTATGTTCTATTTTCTTTCATATCTTTGTTGTAGGCTTAATTTTCTTTCTTTTTCTTTTCTTTTAGTTTGGCCACCAAGAAGGAAGAAAAGGAAAAGTTTCTAAATGGAGCAACAAGCAAGTCATCCTCACAACCTTTTGAAGAAGCTCATCCATTTAGCAACCCGTCCACCTTGCTCTTCTTTGCGTGCACCGAGGATGGTGCAATCTTCAAGTGTGGGGAGGTCGTTCGACCGATCTCCATGGGTAACAATTTCCTTTTCAACACCAATTTTTTTATTTTCTTTGTTAGATTAGTTGTTGCATTACATGACAGGTCGCATGTTAGTTAGAATTTATACATATTTTTACCATTTCTTTCTCGTTAAGACTACTTGGTTAAGGTGGTGATTTCTTTTCCAAGAAACTGATTTTAGGGTAACCTACTAATTTGAAAAAAAGTTTGTGGAACTTGCTTGAATGAATTTATTTTGGAACATGGTTTTTGAGCTAAGAACACAAGCTAGTGAGATTTGAGCCTAATGGTGTGGTTACATCTTATAACCACTTATTTTTCTTCTTGTATGCAATTATTCTCTTTCTATAATTGTGATATTTGATTTGTTTGATTCCATTATTTTGTGTATTCATGCATTTATATGATTGAGGCCATCATTTCATTAGCTCACTTATCCAAATAACCTTACCCTTTATCAACCATTGTTAGCCAACTTTGAGCCTACGCTTAACCCACTTGTTCTTAATTTATCACATTACAAGCCTTAAAGCGAAAAATAAATAAATGTCCTTAGTTTAGATCTTTGATTAGCTTAGGCTAGTGTGTGTGAGTATCATTCAAGTGTGGGAAAACTTGGGACATTGGTTGAGAAAAAGGGTGTGTTTTTGTATTTTTGTTGTAAAAAATTGGGAATTGGGTACATACTCATGTGTTAATCAAATGTAAAACCATATGCATTGATATTCTTGAAAGAAAAAAAAATGATGAGAAAAACAAAAAGAAAAAAAAGAATAAAGTAAGGAAAAAGAAATAAATATGCAAAAGAAAAGAAAAATAGAAAAAAAAGAAAGAAAGAAAAAAAAAGAAAAGCAATAGAAAGGGGACAAAATTCCCCGAAGTGAAGTTCAAATAAAATCAATGCATATGTGTGATAATCAAAAGAAAATACATGAGTATGTGAAAAAGTGAGGAATGGGGAGTTATACTAGTACTTAATTGTATAGGTCATTATATAGGTTAGGTGGGAAAGTTTAAGCTAATCAAAGATTCAAATCCTAGTCCACTGGCCATATATGACCCTACCTTGACCCTAGCCCCATTACAACCTAAAGGAAAGACCTCATGATAATTGTATGCATGCATGAAATTATTGTTGATTGTTAAATGAAAAACAAATCTTAGAAAGCATGATTAGGGGAGAATTGAGAGAATCGACCCTATACACTTGAGCGACTAGAGTGCAAACACTTCCGATGAGGGTTCGATACTCAATTCCTTGATTCCCGACTTTCATGAGCTTTCTTCTTGCAAGTCTACTTGAACCTCATTTTGATATTTAAATGGGTAGAATTCATGAGTCGTCATGGGACCTTAGCCCTACTTGTGCATGTATGACTTGGAGGATTGATTTATTTTTACCCAAGTAGGTAGAATCATTTGGCATTTAGTTGCATTCATATAGATAGATGCATATAGTTTAGGTTGCATTTAGGTTAGTTCACATTAAATAAATGTTGATGCCCTTTGCTTTCTCTTGGTTTAAGCATGAGGACATGCTTGGTTTAAGTGTGGGAAGGTTGATAAACCCCATTTGAAGGATTTATCTTGTATTTATTTTTGGGGATTTTATCACCTTTTACCCACATTTCAATGAAATAGCATGGTTTTGTATATTCTCCTTTAATTGTGCTTAAGAATGAAAACATGCTTTTTAGGTCTTAAAATAGCTAAATGTAATTTACCTTGATTCCATTAGATGCCTTGATATGTTTGTTAAGTGATTTCAGATTTAGGAGGCAAAGATTGGATCAAGGGAATGAAGAAAAAGCATGTAAAGTTGGAGAACTCATGAAGAAATGATAGAACCAAAAAGCTGTCAAGTCTGGCCTCTTCGCACTTAATTGACCATAACTTGAGCTACAAATATCCAAATGATGCGGTTCTAGTTGGGTTGGAAAGCTAACATCTGGGGCTTCGAAACGATATAAGATTTGCCATAGTTGCATCACGCATAAGGGCGCGCACGTGCACGGTACGCGGACGCGCCGATGGTGGCACATAACCCACTTAATGCAACTCGTGGCCAGCGATTTTAGAAGCCTTGTGGGCCCATTTCAACTCATTTCTGATGCTATTTAAGTCAAGGATTGAAGGAGAATCAACATACTTTAGATACTTTTACATACTTTTGATCATTAGTCATAGTTTAGTTTTAGAAGTAGTTAGAACTAGTTTTTAGAGAGAGAAGCTCTCACTTCTCTCTAGAATTAGGATTAGGATTAGGATTATGATTAGTTCTTAGATCTAGATTTTAATTCATCTTCTTCTACTTCTATCCTCTCAATTCCTTGTTGTTACATTCATCTTCCTCTATTCTTTTGTTGTAATTTTCTTTATGTTGTTCTTGTATTTTGTTGTAGATCTACTTTTGTTCCTTCCTTTCTCTTTCAATTCAATTCAAGGTAAATCATAATAATTGTGTTCTTTTTGATTTGTTATTGTTAATTCTTTGCAATAATTGTTGTTAGATTTTGTTCTTGTTGTTGATTTACTATGCTTTCCTTTTATGCCTTCCAAGTGTTTGATGAAATGCTTGGTTGGATTTTAGAGTAGAATTTTATACTCTTGGCTTGGAAAGGTAACTTAGGACCTCTTGAGTTACTAATGTCTAAGTGATTGATGATTGGGAGCCATTGACTTTAGTTCTCACTAATTGAATTAGTGGAGAGTTAGGACCTATGGACTTGGATTGATATATCTCATTCAACTTTCCTTTACCATTAGTTAGAGGATGATTTAGTGAGATTAATCCTTGCCAATTCTCATATTGTGGTTAGTGATTAGGATAGAGATCTCTGACCACCAACCCTCGCCAAGATCTTTTTAGCCATTAGTTTACTTTTTGCCATTTATCTTTCATGTTTCTTATTAAAACCCCAAAAATAACCCACAACCAATAACAAGACACTTTATTGTAATTCCTAGGGAGAACGACCCGAGGTTCAATACTTCGATTTATAAATTTAGGGGTTTGTTTTAGTGACAAACAATCTTTTGTATGAAAGGATTATTGTTGGTTTAGATACTATACTTTACAACGAGAATTCATTAGTGAAATTCTAAACCGTCAAAAATCCAATCATCATGTCACTTCATTAAAGCTGGTGCCATAATCCTCCATCAGATTCTCTATATACAATGGATTCTTGGAATTATCCTTCTCCTGTAACAATTTGAACCAAGCAACAATAAGAATATAGAGTTAAATAACTGTATCAAGTGTGTAAGAATTGTGAAAAATGCTGCTTACGTATATCAAGTGTGTAAGAATACAAAGTTAAATAGCACCTGCATTGTCACTTTCTTCTGCTGTAACTACTTTTTTCCTAAGGTTCTTGTTAAAAGAAGCAACTCTTTTTATTAAGCTTGGATCAAGATTGAAGTTATCCAACCTATGCCAATAGAGAACGTGTAAATATGATAATACATTTGAACCTTCAAAACACTCACACTACCATAGCTGAAGCCAACAATAACATTGTTCCACATTAAATGTTATTGTCTTGAGTACTTTGCCACTAACTCATTAAAATCAAAGCTAAAATTAAATGCATCTTCTTTTCCTGCTTTTTCACCACCAGAAGATTCTCCTTTTTGGTCCTTAGACTAGGAAGACTTTTTGGGTGTGCATGCAAAATCAAGGTCAGACATGTCCATCTTAAATGATGATATATTTTTTAACTCACTGTCCAAATTAAAATTCATGTCCCTACAGCAAGAGAGTATTTCTTAGAAATAAATAGGTGTTACTAATTCACATTTGCATATATGTATATCCTGCCTTTAGTGAAATAAAAAATTTAATATATCATATAACCTTTCTCTAGTATAAGTGTTAAATACAAACATCTTATCAGTCAACTGGAACATTTAAAATGAAGGATGTTTTAGAATGGAACCAATAACAGCATCCTTTGACTTCATATTTCACTTTGCCAAAATCAAACTCTAAAATTCAAGAAGACTCACAGTTTCTAAAAGTCAAATGTCTTTTTCTTCCCTTTAGGAATAGAGTCAAAGCCAAAATCCATTGCATCATCATCTGCCATTTACATGGTTTTCTATGAACTAAGAAATTCCTTCTAATGTCTTCATCTGTCAGAAATGAAAAACGAATAATGATAAAAGAAAATTCATGTAACATAATATCTCTAAGAATCTTGCATCGATAATATAATAGGTTAGATCCTTAATGAAGTGCAAAAAACTGCGTATGGAAACAGTGAAGAACTTAAGTCCTATATATCTGAACTATTATTGCAACAAAACTGAGGAGGTGAGACAGAGAAGAAATTTATCATTAACATAGAAGAAATATCAGCAAATTAATAGGGAAGAAGAAGAAAAAGAAATACCAGCGGTAGTCCAAAGGAGAAATTGGAGTGAGAGAAAGCGGCGTTGAAGAAGAAGCTCAGGAGTGAACAGATCTGAAAATGCGTTGTACCACGGCAACTACGTTGGCATCGACGGCAGAAAATGTGGCGGCAATGGCGACAAAAACTGCGGTGGCAACAATGACAGCAACGACAGTATAAAGAGACAGATCTGAAAACACGTTGATAAGATAGGTGGCTCGATCCACAAGCTCTCTACTGCAACGAACATGGCAGTGGTAATGGCGCCGGCAGCGAAAACGACAGCGAGAACGGCGGCAAAAATGACGATAAAGAATTTAGGGTTTGATCGCCGTTCTCTTCTCCGTTAACCTGCCTCTCGTTTCTGCGATTAGGAAAAATTATAGTTTGGAGAAAATTTTATATTTTAATTTTGAATTAATTATTAGTGAAAGTTTTTAAATTGTCATAAATAAAACATATTGTAGAGTTTTTAAAGATTTCCACTAAAATACTCCCAAAATTAAATATTAATCTTGTAGTGTATAATTACTTGATCAATAGAAAAATAACAACATAATATATATATATATATATATATATATATATATATATATATATATATATATATATTATGTTTTTAACAAAACCTTAAAAAACAATATGTTTCAACAATTTTATATATATATATATATATATATATATATAAATCAATTTTTTAAACTAATAATTTCCAACAAAATAAAAAAATGAGTAACATTAGTTAAATTTAAATATAAAAAGATAGATGATTAATTATTGCTATACCGTCAACATTATATTTTGCCGGTTTTTTTGGTGACTTTTATATTTTGTCGGTTTAATTATTCTCTTGGTCCTTATAGTTTCGCAAAATTTTCAATTAGATCCTTATACTTTTTTTTCTTTTAATTGGATCTTTGCACTAATTTTTTTTTAATTAGGTCTTTCTTAGCAGGAATTGACTTAATTTTATAGGAACTTAACTAAAAAAAATTTAGTGCAAAGACCCAAATAAAAATAAAAAAATATAGGAACTCAATTAAAAAAAATTTGGTGCAAGAACTCAATTAAAAAAAAAGTACAAAAGCCTAATTAAAAATTTTACAAAACTATAAAGACCAACACAATAATTAAACCTATTTTGCCCTAATGTATCTATTTCACTTTCCAATTCTTATATTAAGTTGGTCGAAGCAAAATAATATTATTATTTATACACTAAACACGATTTGGCATTTTTTTTATTTTTAATATTGGATTGACAATGGTATTTTTTTTAAATTGTGATCTACTGTGGTATTTTTCTAAAATGTGGGATGATTTAATATACGGAGCACAAATCGGACCGTCCGATTTTTAAGAGGTACAGAAATCGGACCGTCCGATTTTTAGGTACACAAATCGGACCGTCCGATTTCTGTACTCGGACCGTCGATTTGTGTTAAAAAAATTAAAAAATTTTGGAGTACACAAATCGGTGGGTCCGATTTGTGTACTCCAAATTTTTTTAATTTTTTCAACACAAATCGGTGGGTCCGATTTGTGTATTCCAAATTTTTAAAATTTTTCAACACAAATCGATGAATTCGATTTGTGTACTCCTATAATTTTAAAAAATACCAAAAATCACCACGTTAAAGAATAACACTCATTTTACTACTATATCAAAATTTTTAACCACGATTTGGGGTGTGGGCCATAATATTTAAACTATGACTACTCAAAGATTTTTACTTTGATTAAAATCGTGATAAAATAAGAATACAATCCTCTGATTATCCATGATTCTTCTTTCGCGATTAATATATGGTTGTTACCATTTTGACATACTTAAAATCATGGCTAAAGTCCTCTTTTTTTTGTTGTTGTAGTGATTAGATATTTGAATTATTTTAAATTAACAAAATAAAGATAATATGTGTCAATTGTTAAAAATATTAATATTAATTAATTTAAGTTAATTTAATAATTAATTTATTAATATGTTTAAATAAGTTTTTCGAACTCCATCTTAGTATGTAGTAAGTTAGTATATAGTAAGTTATTGACTAAAAATAAATTCTTAAATAAATTTAAATTTATAGTTGATTAATCTTTAATATATCAAGTTAAAAAATTCTACATATATATGTATAGTACTTATTACAAAAAATATATGTATTTACTACGTGTATTTTTTTGGTGACTGTACGTATTACGTGTATAAAAATTAAAGAATAATGTTATATATTTAAATTTTTTTATAAATTGATTATTTAACTAAGTTAAATAATAAGATTTAGAATAATATTAGTTATAATAATTAACTTTTATTATGTTAAATTAATTTAATTAAATTTAATTAATAAAAAAATTTTAATGTGTAACATTATTCAAAATTAAATAAGGCACTCAAACAATTTTAGAATCGATGGCATTTGGATAATTTGTTATACCCTGATGTTACAGTAGAATTTACTATTACCATGATATTGATCCCTATATATGGAAGGGAAAAGTTCAGTATACAAGCGATTAGGGCTTGTACTATTACAAGCCTAATTTACCAAAACGCACTGTAATTCCTACGTCACTTACACGCACTATATAAAGATTCTGCGTTTGTATAACTACCAAATTTAAAAGATTAGTTTCCTTCTTTGTTTTCCTTCTTTCCGAATTTCATCGTTCTTCTTCTCGCGCGTCTTCTCCTGATTTTTTGATCGTTCTTTTTTTCTCCTTTCTCATTGGTTTGTTCTTCGTTATTGACGTTAGTTCCTCTCTCTGTAACTCCAGTTTCGTTTTCTTTTTGATTTTCTGGTTTCTGAAATCAAAGTTTGAACTCGTTGTGAAGATAATGGATGATTCAACCTCATATTGTCAGTTAAATCAGGGCGAAGTGGATTATGAATTTGAATCTAACGAAGTTCCTGAGGTTTGATTTACATACGATTACTCTTAATTTTGTTGCGATAATTTGTATAGCATTGTGTAGCTGAATAATTCGTGAACATTGACTATGAAACTTTCCCGTGAACATAAATCTGTGGATTGAATGTAATGTATTAGTTTTGATTGATTATCTGGAATTTATAGCAGACGCTCGGGTGTAGATCAAAACTTTTTTGGGTGTATTTTTTTGGGAGTGTGGGTGTATTTACAGTTTATGGCTTTTTCTGTTATTTTAACTGAGTTGTTGTCATTCAGGTGTATTATATCAGACATGATTGTGTGTGTTTTTAGTTTTTGTCATGGTGTATTTTGCAGCTTGTGTATTTACAGCTTATGATTTTTATTGTCATTTTAGTTGAGTTGGTGCCGTTCGTGTGTATTATATTAGCAATAATTGCGTGTATTTATAGTTTTTGACATGGTGTATTCTACAGCCTCTCTCTGTTGTTGATGGCCAGTTTGTTCTGAAGGTTGGAATGACCTTTACCACCCTTGAAGATGCTGGAAAATTTTATAGGAACTACGCCAAGGCTGCAGGTTTTTCTACAAGAGTTCGGAGCACAAATAGGAAGGGAAACGAGATTAAGAATCAATTGATTACATGTAGCAGAGAGAAAAAATGGAACTCTCATAGCAAAGATTCATTTGATTAGAATTGGAATGATTTTCTGCTAAATTTTGGTCTTGTGGACAACAAGTGGCTTTCAGGTAGTGTTGGGTTAAAATCTACTGCAGAGGTGTAAATTTAATTTTTATCGGGTGTATTTATAGTCTGTGTTTGGGTGTATTATGCAGATCTCTATGCAGACCGTCATATATGGTTCCAATCTATCTGGATCACCACTTCTGGGCAGGGATGAGAAGCACACAAAGGAGCGAGAGCATGCATTCATTTTTTAACAAGTTTATTACCCGGAATAGCTCACTTATTCAAATCGTCAAACAATACGATAATTACCCTAAACCCTAAAATTCAATGATTTGGGTATAGTAGGTTGGATGGTTTAGGGTTTAGGGTTTAGGGTTTAGCGTTTTAGGGTTTTAGGGTTTTAGGGTTTTAGGTTTTAGGTTTTAGGGTTTAGGGTTTAATTTTTAGGGTTTAGGGTTTATGGTTTAAGGGTTTAGGGTTTTGGGTGTATAATCAACATTCTTTGGGTGTAAAATGCCAAGTTATGGGTGTATATTTGGTTTGATGTTTTTCTTCATATTATAATACCTGTAAATCAGACATTTTGAATACACCAGAGAGAGTTTAATTATGGAAAAAAAATTTACTTATAATTGGATCAAATATATTTACACCATGTGTTCAATTTCTTACAAGAGTATATAACAGTTACATTAATCAGTGACAATATCATTAGAATCTATCTGACAAAATGGACTCAATAACAATGAGGATGGCCTGGACAGTCTTATTGCATCACTTCTCCTCGCTCATATTTCTGAATTTCTCACTCAACAGATGGGTTGCACACTTTAGGTCCTTGATTTGCTGTAAACAAAGCAAAATTAGAGTTAGATATATTTCTATTATGAAAAACTGATTTGATCGAAGACATATATTTGTTCTTACATTTTTTCCAGCTTAGTTTTTGCCTTCCATTTTTACTGCAATGAAAAATACACCCATAGATATTAGTCAGATACACCCATAGATCAACCACATACACGCAAACCGATTTTATAAGTATTTAATAAGATCAGTTCAAAATGATGTTCAATTGACTCAAACAACAATAAATATACAAGCTCAAGCAATATTACAATGTCAAGTAATATACACCCAAGGACAAGCAGTATTAGAACATTTACAACAGTTGACTATATTAAATTATATGAGTTTAGAAATATACACCCAACAAATTACGCCATATACACCCAACAATTAACCATATACACCCAACACATTACGTCATATACACCCGAAAAATTACTCAATATACACACAAAAATCAATTAGAAGAAGAACTAGAACAAGAAGAACAGTAAAAGCTAGAGCAAGATGAATGGTAAAAACTTAGATGAGGCACATACACCCAAACCGATTTCATAAGTATTTAATTAGATCAGTTCAAAATTATGTTCAATTCACTGAAACATGGATAAATATACAAGCTCTAGCAATATTACAATGTCAAGCAATATACACCCAAGGACAAGCAATATTAGAACAGTTGCAACAGTTGATTATATTACATGATATGGGTTCAGGAATATACACCCAACAAATTACGTCGTATACACCCAACAATCAACCATATACACCCAACACATTACGCCATATACACCCAGCAATCAACCATTTACACCCATACAAATTACTCCATATACACCCAATAAATTAAGCAATATACAGCGAAAAATCAGTTTCGAGAAGAACTAGAACAAGAAGAACAGTAAAACCTAGAACCACTTTGAAGAACAGTAAAACTTAGAGGAACTTACAAGAAGAGTAAAACCTAGAATAAGAAGAACAGTAAAAATAGTGATATGAGATTTAGAACAAGAAGATCAGTAAAACCTAGAAGAACATAGAAAAACAGTAAAACCTAGTTCTTCGATTTCGAAATCAGAAACAGAAATGTGAAAAATGTACAAGATGAGTAAAACAATAACGTACCTTGAATAATTTTTTGTTGATGGTTTTCTGCTATTATTCGTGACGAGTTCGAATGTCTCTTCAATTTGGAATGTTGCTCGAAACTTGATGATTTGTGTTATCTTTGAAGGAGAAGAGGAAGAGTGAGCCATAACGAACGGTTTTTTCGAAACGTAATCGTTTGAGTGACGCGCGTGGAATTGACGCTCCATTTAAAGGGAGGGAGTGTACGTGGATTAAACTTGGGTTAGGCTAACTTGTAAGGATTGTATGCGTTATTTGCATATATGGAAAGGTTGAGTGAAGCCACTAAAAGAGAGGAAGAAGGGACAAATCTGTGTGCAAAGGAAAAAAATTATTAAAAAAATTATATTTTGTAATTTTAACCACATAATAAAAAAATTTTAAAAAAATAAAAAGATTAAATAAAATTTTTGGTATATTTTGAGATTGAAAGCCAATAAAAATTCTATTTGTGTTATTTTATCTTAAAACTAAAAGAAACGTCTTTGTACTGAATAATTTATCGTTAATATTATTAACTAATTTTTTCATATATTTATATTTATTAATTACTCCTCATATTCACTTTTTTATCAAGCATCTAATATAGATACAAAAAAAAGGTTGATCACCATTGTCTTCTTTTTCTTTTTTTAACCCTTTTGATTTTTATATAATATTATGTATGTATATGCAGTGATGGACCCAAAAAATATTAAAAGTAAGGGCAAAAATATATATTAAAATAAATTTTATTAAATATTATTAATTATATAAAGATATAAAAATTAAAAAGTTAGTGAAGATTTTCATTCTTAAAATACTATTCATTATATAATTTATAAAAAAAATATTTTTTATTTCTAAAACTTGAACTTAAAATATTTTAATTAAATTATAGATACCTTATTACCCTAACTAATTTTTTATACACATTTAATAATAAAAGACTAAATTAATTGGTACATTAGCGCCTAATGATACACTAATATTTATAATTTGAAACTAGAATTATATATAAATACTAAAAAAATTAAATCTGTATACGAAAAGTATGTTTATATAAAATAACAGAAACATAATTCACAATTTTTTCTTTCTTTCTTTTTAAAATAATTAAATTTGTTATATATTTTTTAATTTAATTTTGATATAATATTAGATGAAAGATTTTATACATCTGTTTAATTATGTATTGTAATTAAAATATTTTTCTATTATTATTTTTAAAAATAAAAAATATATTTTAAATTAGTAAATTAATCAATTGATTTAAAAATTTTATACGCAACATAGGTACATATAATAGAATAAAAGATAAAAAATAAATGATAAAAATGAATAAATCGAAACTAAAATAAAATATATAAAGTTACGAAGAAAATAAAATATTAGATTAATACCTAAATTATAATTATTTGAATTAAAATTTACAATTGAAAATATCAAAAAGAGAAACAATGAAATTAGAAGATACATAGAGTCATAGAGAACTATATAAAAAACATAAAAAATTTAAAATTTATTTTTTGATGAAGAGAAGATGACTATTAGAAAAGAAATAGAAAAAAAATTAAAAATATAAATAAAAAGAGGGTTTAAAGGAATAAAGGAGTGACAACACAAGAATTAAATTTGATTACGTTAAATAATAATCAAAATAATAGAGAATGAAAAAAGTAAATTTAAAACTTTAGCGAATTGAGTTTAATTTATTTGTAATGGGATCATTTAAAATTTGAAATGAAACATATTATATATAACTATATTTTTTTAAAAAATTAAAAACAATATAGGGGCAAGTGCCCTCATCTTTGGTACTGGGTCCGTCTTTGTGTGTATATGTAATTCCTTTTCTCTCTGATTTATTATGAGAGAGTTTTAGAAAATTTTGATGACTTGTAATTTTATAATTTACAAAAAAAAATCATATTATGGTTAATTAATTAGATAATTAAAATTTAAATCAATTTTATTCAATAATTATTAAACATACTACAAGAAGTAAATTATTCTTTATTTTAAAAAAGTTAGATAGAATTTATTAAAGAGGAATGCTAGGGGCTAACAATTTTGGTGTTTTGTAGCCATCAATTGGTTATCAATAGTGTTTTTAATGGTGTGAGATTACATCTAATAGTGTGAGATCATTCACTTTTATTTTGATGGTTAAGTGCTGGTTAGAAAAAACAAAAGTTGCTGACCTCCTAGACTTTTCCTTTATTAAAATATTGATCCGACAATATAGATTGCTACATTTAATGATGAAATATGAATTATAAGTGAATAAATGATCAAATTAGTTTCTAAAAGATTATTTATTTTTAAATTAGTTTTCGAAAGATTTTTTTAATCAAATTTATTCTTTAAAGATTTTAAATTAGTCATGTTAGTCCTTCAACTTTCTTTGTTAATAATGTCAAAATATACTAATATGTCACATTAAGTGACATCTTAATACACATTTAGGAGTTTTAATTGATTATTAACATAATAACTTTATGAACTTAGATCAAATCACAACCTAATTGAGAGGAGAACTTGAGATATTGAAATCCCTCAATTTAGAATTGATTTGATCTAATTACATAAACTAATCATCTTAATAATCAATTAAGTATCCGTTGGAGTGTCACTTAACCTGTCACATTAGCAAATTTTGATACCATTAATAAAAAAAATGATAAAAAGATTAACATGACTAATTTAAAATTTTTATAAAACAAATTTAATAAAAAAAACTTTCAAAACCAATTTTAAAAATAAATGAATTTTCAGAGACTAATTTAACTATTTACTCCATTATACCAAATATTAGGAGGCATGTTCAATCATAAATGAATAGTTGAAAGAAGAAGACATCGTCATAATAATTTCATGATAATAAAGCCATAATAATCTAAATATAATTAATGATGTATAAGAGAAAAGTACAAAAGCAATACCAATATAATAAACTCATGAAATTAAAAAGAGGAACACACTGTTTCTCACACCAAATTAAACAACAAAGATATAACAATAATGATAACATCAATCATCATAAAACTCTAATACTCTCACATGCATAGCCCCATGCGTAAGGAATACCATCCATATTGCATGTAAGAAATGAAAGATTTGAATTAATGGGCAGAAGGTGAAGGTGGTGGGGAGAAGAAGGGAATGGAGGGAATGGTGGTCGGGATTGAGGGCATGTTTGGCAATGGTGGAAGGCTCATCTGTGGGATTGTTGTTGGGATGGTAGGGATGCCAGCAGGAAGAGGAGGCAAAGTCGTCACCGGCTTCGGTAGCGATGATGATGGCTGTGGCAGTGATGGTATGGTGGGCAATGGAGGAACATTTCCCTGAATTGAGGGCAATGTTGGAATTGAGGGCAGAGGTGGCAATGTTGCTGTTGGTTTTGGCAAGGTTGGAATGTTGATGCCAGGGGGCAAATTGGGTATTGCACTTGTTTGCAAGAGATGGCGAGCTGCTAGGCTCATGTTCATGCTTGACAAGGTGATAAGAGCAACAAGGAATGAGGCCGTGATTGATCTTCTTGATGATGAGGCCATGATTTCAATGAACTGGTGAGAATAGGATATATATGTGTGTAAGTTGATTTAATTTAATTTGCTTTGGATGAGAAGCCAAAGGATGGTACATGATCTTATATTGAGCTTCCTAGAGAGTGTGAGGACACATAACATGTTTTAGTTTCAATTATTCAACGTAACTCAAGTTTGGAGAACTAATTGTTTTTGTTAGCTTACCTTCCAATTACTTTTGAATAGATCATTTTATTATAATATATCTTGGACTGATGATAATATCAGGTGGTTGGTTGCCTATATATGCTATATGTAACTTGTGAGAGATTATTATTGATGAACACAAATATTCAAATGTTGGATGACCAACTCCCGGTGCTTTATTCTACGTAACAATAAACAAATTATTATTACTGCTAGGATAAAGTGTTTTTTAGTTTCTTGGTTAATTTAAAGAATATTCAAGTTGTACTTTGTAGCACGGTTGGAAGAGGCTTTTTTATATAAATAAATATATAAAAAACTTTATTTCCAGGAATACGCATAGATTGAAATATTTTCTGAAATACGCATGGCCAACTCAAGGGCATCGCCCACAAAATGGAGTTGCGCATCAACTCACCCCCAGCACCTGCGAAATGGAGGGAATAGCTGCAGAATCCAATTCACCTGCGGCGGACACGAATTGGAGAAACAGCCATTTAGTGGCTGCCATCCACGAAATGGGGAAACCAGGGATGGTGGACACGAATTGGTGCACTTCATGTGTACCGTCCACGAATTGGAATCGTAGTCATTAGGACATTACAAATTTTTATAGTATTCTTAACATCTTTTAAGCCATTTTATAAATTATTTTGCATAGAATAAAATATTTTTTGTAGTATAATTAAAATAAATTTATTAAAAAAATATTCATGAGCTATAAGAATGGGCAGAAGAGTATTGTATAGAATTCGAATTGTTTACCATATATTAGAATTCAAAAAAATTATTAAAAAATATTCATGAGTTATTAAAAATGGACAAAAGAGTATTTTATGAAATTCGAATTGATAGCTGATTAATATTTAAAAGAAGTCTCGTAATTAAATATTTTGTTAGCATTATGCATGAAATAAAATATATTTTTTTAATTTTTAAATTATTAATTTTTTTAATAAATTTTTTTAATAAATCAGGGTGTAATTTGAATCACCATGATTCGAATTACATACACACGCACACCCCCACTAATAATTACACACATACAGTAATTCGAATCAAACACTGATTTATTAAAAAAATTAATAATTTATTAAAAAATTTATTAAAAAAATTAATAATTAAAAAATATATATATATTATTTCATGCATTAAAAAAAGCTAACAAAATATTTAATTACGAGACTTCTTTAAAATATTAATCAGCTATCAATTCGAATTCCATACAATACTCTTTTGTCCATTTTTAATAACTCATGAATATTTTTTAATAATTTTTTGTAAATTATATGGTGAGATATTACATGATTCGAATTAAGCATGGGGAAGTTCGCTCTTATTCGAATTATATGGTAAACAATTCGAATTCTATACAATAATACTCTTCTGCCCATTCTTATAGCTCATGAATATTTTTTTAATAAATTTATTTTAATTATACTACAAAAAATATTTTATTCTATGCAAAATAATTTATAAAATGGCTTAAAAGATGTTAAGAATACTATAAAATTTTGTAATGTCCTAATGACTACGATTTCAATTCGTGGACGGTACACATGAAGTGCACCAATTCGTGTCCACCATCCCTGGTTTCCCCATTTCGTGGATGGCAGCCACTAAATGGTTGTTTCTCCAATTCGTGTCCGCCGCAGGTGAATTGGATTCTGCAGCTATCCCCTCCATTTCGCGGGTGCTGGGGGTGAGTTGATGGACAACTCCATTTCGTGGACGATACCTTGAGTTGGCCATGCGTATTTCAGAAAATATTTCAATCCATGCGTATTCCTGAAAATAAAGTTTTTCATATATTTATTTATATAAAAAAGCCGTTGGAAGAAGTGAGGTTGGATGGACAGATCCAAGAGTTGGTTTATCTAACGGAGCTAAAGGGGGCGATTGCCACCCTCCACGCCAGCTATTTCATGATTATTTATTACAATGCTATATGTCTTGTCTCATTATTGGAAAAAATGGGTGAATGCTCTTTTTATTTCTATCGGTGCCTTCGAACCGGGCAAACAGGGAGGGATCCAAAGGAGGATATATATAAAGATAGATATTTTTGTTAATATATTATTATATATATAACTGATGTACGTATAAAATAGTTTTAAGTTGACAGTGCATTAAATTAAATTCTATATATATGTGCTTGATAAAATATAAAATATTTAATGATTATATACGTAATTTTTTTAATAATGTAGTGTGTTTAAGTTTTAATTATTTTTTCATTAATATTATTTAATTAATTTAATATTACACATTTAAATTTTTTATATTTTTTAAATTAATTTTTATATACTCATTTCTACAGAGATAATGACTTACAAAATTATGTTTTTTATAATTACATTGTCTACTTTAAATTTTATTTTCTTGTAAAAAATGCTAATTTTTTACGAAACATATATTGTTAAAAGGAAAACTTTTTAACTTACTTTTTTTATGATAACTTATTTTAACTGTTGTTTTATTTTGAGAGTTATATCTTGTATTTATAAAGATACCGATAATTTTAGATAAAGAGGCCAATTAAATAAAGATATCTAAAATATCTTTTTTTAAATATGTCTCCATGTTGTGTTTTAATTGGTTTTTGTATAATTTATTCAGTGTTTCTCATTACATATTATTAAATTTTTCAAAAGATTTTCTTTCCAAAAATAATAAAAAAACATTTAATTTGGACTAAAACAAAAAAGGTAATAAATTAACTATTAGATTTTTTTAAAAGATTATTCAAAATATATATATATATATAATATATATATATATATATATATATATATATATATATATATATATATAACAAGATCAAGCCTCTTAAAATTTTTATAAATAAAAAAATAATTAATTTATATTCGTACAATATATAAAATAATTATTATATTATTATTATATTATAGATTAAGATTCACTAATTTAATTTTTTTTTTATTTTTAATATAAGAATTAGAAATAAATAAAATTTTTATAACTAAATGTAGTGTAACAAAATATATATAATATTAATTAGTTCTTAAAAAATTCTAAAAAAATAGTTTCTTTCATTTTAGTAAAATAACTATTTATTAAAGTAGACAAATTAATTATTTTCTTCTCATATACAATTTTTTTAAGACATAAAAGTAATTAATTAGGACATTGGTTAAGATAATTAAAGTCACTATTTCATTAAATTTTTAATTTAAAGAAAAATCCTAGTTATTTTTGGTATAGAAATTTTGAATTTGAAAACATTGATAAAAATTATGTTGAATTTTGATTTATTTGATTCTCATTTAAATTAATCACTACATAAGTTAAAGTTCTATTTTGAAGTTATATTCGAGCTTTAATTTGATTTTTAAAGTTTTAATTTACTTAGTTTGATTTTTTAACTTAGTATCCGTGACTCAAATTAGGATTTTTAGTGTTTAGTTGAAAAAAATAAGGTAAAAAAATTTCAATTGTCACATCAAATAGTCGCTAGAATGTATAATGTAGCAGTCGTTAGTCCATCTCAGCATGTTGTTAACGATTTTGTGAGACAATGACAAAAATAAGATTAGGAACCAATGTGAGTCATAACTATTAAGTTGGGAGACTAAATTGAGTAAATCGAATTTTTTGAAATTAGATTGAAACATAGTTGTTAGAACCGAACCAGTGATCGAACCGGTCAAACTACTGGTTCACTGGTTTATTGGTTCAACCAATAAATCACTGGTTGAACCGATAAAATTGGTCTCACGTAAATATAAAATATAAAATAGTTAAAAACTTAAAATTAAAATTTGAAATACATATCTTCACTAATATTTTATGAAGAATCAAGTCTCAACTTCTAAAAATAACTAATATAAAAAAAGTATAAAATTTTAATACTACAATAGTATCTTATTTTAACACAATAAAAAAAAATTAATTCACAAAACCTATCATCTAACTATAATATTAGTAGATTTTAACACTAACATCAAAACAAATAACCTTAATCACAATACTAGCAATAAAATAGATCAAGTAAATTAATAAATTTTTAGTAAAATTTATATTTATATTAATAATGGTATATAATTAAAATATAATTAATTTTAAAAATAGAAAAAACAAAAATTAAATTAAATTAGATATTTATGTATACTATATAATTAATATTTGTCAAATATAGTAAGCAGAGGTTACTATATTTTAGAAGTGCAATGGCTAAGTGACAAGTAGAGGTTGCTTTTGCTTCAAGGTTCTTGGTTTGAGACCTTGTGGAGACATTTTATAAAATTTTTCAAGCAGACCAGTTCGGTTAGACCGGTTTGCACCGGTTCTTACCGGTTCATACTGGTTATATTCCTTAAACGGTCCAAGGAGTAAACCGAACCGGACTCTAGTCTAGTTCTAGTCCGGTTCACTAGTTTTTCGGTCGAACCAGCCGATCCCGTTCAATTTTTACGACTATGGATTGAAATATGAACATAATTTCATAGACCGATAATAATAAGTATTATCTCTTTATTGATAATCAAGTTGTTTTAATAGTAATTAAGATCTAATAATGGTTTATAATAAAAGAAGCATTCTTTTGCAACAATGAACCTATAGTAGTAGTTAGGGGTGTCTACACTCTAATCAGATAGAAGTAAATATGTTTAAAAAAGTAAACAAAAAAAATTATTGACTTTTTTATAAAAATAAAAGTTTTTAATATTTTTTATTTTATGGATATATTTGATATCTGATCCAAACATAAAAAGTGCGAATATCGAATTTGATCTAATGAGTTTAGTGTGGATTGGATTGAAATTTCAGCTATATCTCATCTCTAAATACCCCTAGCAATAATAACTAAAAAATTATAATGATTATATTTTTAACTAAGGGAAAGTGCCAAAAAAAGTACTAAATACAAAATATTTAATCAAATATTAAAAGAAAATTTTACTTTAAAACAGTTTGACCTTTTTACCTCATATATATAATAATAATAATAATAATAATAATCTGATAATTATTTTTTATATCACACAAATATAAACGTTTTTTTTCTATGATATTAAGAAAGGTTTTGTAAGTCCCTAACTTTGTTATCGATTTTTGTAGTGTTAGCTCTCATATTATCAATTTGATTCATATATAATTCGAATGATAAATTATTTGGTAACGTGCTTCCTTTTTTACTGTGATATACTTGTTTATTATTATTATTATTATTATTATTATTATTATTATTATTATTATTATTATTATTATTATTATTATTATTATTATTATTTACATTTAAAAATAACAGGCCAAATTATTGCCATAACATAATAGAAGTATGGAAGTTTATCATTCTTCTCTAATGGAGGAAACAAAATTCTTTTCAATAGTTTATTTAACGTTTAGTAGAATAAAAATAAATTTTATTAGAATAAATTTTAGTACGAGTTTAATATTTTTATTCATCATAAAATATTTATAGAATTACTCGTAGATAAATTTTAGAAAAAAGAAAAAAATCATGATTTTTAATTTTATTTTTAAATAAACTTTATTTTTAATTTTAAAATAAATTTTAATTTTATTTTTTAATAATATTAATTTTTTACCATATATAATTATTCAATTATTTTTTAATCATATATAAATAAATTACTCTTAATAAGACTTTTTTTTGTGTTATTCAATTATCTTTTTTAAAAAATAATTAATTATTAAAATAATTAAATTTTTCAGAACAAAAATAATAAAAACATTATGAACGAAAAAAATTAACCATTCCTGATAATTTTTTGTATTTTTATTCATATTTTTATTATAAACATAAATATAATTTAATTATATTATTTATAAAATGTGACTATAGATGTAGATAAAATTTAGTTATATTACTTATATATAGTTTCATTGTATTACATTGCTTATAAAGTTAGATTATAATTATGACAATAGAATTGTTCTTGTATTTTTATATGTGTGACTAATTGGTGGTGTTAAAACATTACTCTTAATTATAAATACGGTTTATAATTTAAAAAATCAAAGACTCAATTAAAAAGATACCAAAAAATGGTGTTAATATATTCTAACTCTTTAAAATAAAAATATTCGAAATTCAATTAAAAATTATTTAAAATTTAAACTCAATAAAAATTTATATTCAATGTGTTTTGTATTAAATATATTTAATAACCTATTATATCATATTGGTTGAAATTAGTTTTTATAATGTTAATTTTTTAATAACACTTTATTAGAAAAAATCATCTTTTCAGAATTTTTTAAAAACTAATTAATATTATATATATTTTGTTATATTACATCTTATTATAAAAAAATTATTTATTTCAAATGCTTATATTAAAAATAAAAACAAAATTTAAATTAGTAAATTTTAATCTATAATATAATAATAATATAGTAATTATTTTATATATTATACGAATAAAAATTAATTATTTTTTATTTATAAAAATTATATATATATATATATTTATTGATGAATGTGATATATTTTTTTATGTAAATAATCTTTTAAAAAATATAATAGTTAATTTATTACCTTTTTTGTTTTAGTCCAAATTAAATATTTTTTATTGTTTTTAGAAAGAAAATCTTTTGAGGAATTTAATAATATGTGATGAAGAACACCGAATAAATTATACAGAAACCAATTAAAATACAATATAAATATATTTTTAAAAAAAGATGTTTTAAGCGTCTCTATTTGAGTGGCCTCTTTTAGATAATTAATAATTTTTTATTTGTTCTTAAATTTTTACAACTTTTAAAAGAATTAATTTTAATTAAAAAATATATAACAACTTCTAATTAAACAAACTAACAAAGTATTGGTATTTTATAATTTTATAACGTACTATTAATATTGTTATTTGTTTTATATAATTCTAATGTCAAAAACAAAATTACTAAAAACTTGTATGATTTTTTATATACATTGATAAATATTTTAAAAAAATAACCTAGTTGTTACAATTCATGCATAAATTGTTTTTATATAATAAAAAAATAAAACAAAAAGATAATTAAAAAATATAAAATTCAGTTTTTCGCATATTAAAATTTTTAGATTCATTCCTGCTGTTAATTAAGTCAATGACTGATTCACCACAAATTTTGATTTTATTCAATAATTTATTAATAATAAATTATTATATATATATATATATATAATTATTCGAATCCATTATACTTAATTAAATAATAAACAAATAACTAATTATTTTACCAATCTAATTGAACTAAAATTGGGTGAATACCTTAGCTTCTTTTGTAAGGTTTGGAATCAAGCTAACCCAACCCATTTAGATTTGGATTGTCTAAATCTGAGGGTTAAATTAGTCAAATTTTTTCTATATCAAGTAGTTTAGTTTAATACCTCTAATTTTAGTTCTAGCCAATTTAGTACTAGCTCAACAAGTCAACGGATTATACATATTGACCTGTTTATTGTTTGTTTATTTTTTTAAAATTTGTTTTGGATAAAAAAAACTTTAACACCCATATTTCTTGTTTTAATCAATTTATTGTCATTATAATTAAATTATATCTTTAGGCTATAAATAATCACTATTATATATACGATATATAATATAAATCTGAATATCAAATTTATTATTGAATTGTTTATCATGAATTCTAACCAACTATAAAGTTAAATACATTATCATTATTGGCCAATATAAAATGAATAAAATTAAGTATACTTTTATTAGAATTATGAGTAAATGATCAAATTGATCTTTGAAAGATTGTTTATTTTTTAAATTGGTTCTCAAAAAAATTTTTTAATCAAATTTATCCTTCAAAAATTTTAATATAGTCATGTTAATTCTTCTGTTATTTTTGTTGCTAATGGATGGTGTTAGAGTTTGCATACCTAATACGTTAAGTGACAGTACTGCAACATACACCTAGTAATCTTAATTAACGAATAACATAATAAGTTTATAAAATTAGATAAAATCAATTTCAAATTGAAGAATTTTAATGCCTCAAGGTCCCTTTAATTAGATTTTGATTTCATTTAATTTTATGAACCTATCATAGTAATAGTTAATTAGGATTTTTAAGTGTGTATTGCGGTGTTATTTAACGTGTCACATTAACAAATTTTGATACCATCAATAAAAAAAATGACAAAAAATCAGCGTAATTAACTTAAAATCTTTGAAAGATAAATTTAACTAAAAAAATTTTTAAAAGACCAATTAAAAAAATTAGTAATTTTTTAAAAATAAATTTAATCATTTACTCTTAGAAATTATATACCACGTGTACAATACAGTAAGGTATAACTCAATCCTTCTTCATCATAATAAACTTCATATGTAAATAAATCTATATGCTCCCACACTTGCATCTACCACAACATATCAGAACTTGTGCTTGCCATATAGCACTATTAACATGGACGTTGTTGAAAAAAAGAAAGGCCTTTGTCTCAAGATGTATTTGACTCAAAGCCAATAATCTTTCTCCACGTAGCAGAAAAAATTAACATTTTTCATCGTATTTAATGTGGGATAAAAGTGATGAGTCACAAGCTTTATTTGTCAAAACTCAAAAACTCATTCTTTCTTGTTCGAGAAAGCATGCTATGGAGTTCTGTTAGTAGTTGGATTTGCACATACGCAAGAACAATCTGATTCCTTTATTACCAACCTTTTGTCACGATTGCTCATTAGCTTAATCAATGGTAACTTTTTTGTAACTTGGCGCCAGATTTCATCCACTGCTCCATTTGATACACCATATTGAAAGTATCGTCTTACCTGAAATAATATAAATCAAACTTGCTAAAGCAAATTTAAAAGAAATCCAAAGTAACTTGCTCGTATCAAATTCAACTGCTTAAACATATTAATATCAAGCTAGATAAAAAAGAAACTAGCTAGCATAAAAACAGTGTACTCATGTGGAATATTGAATTGGAAAACCCTATGCTATAAAGTATGAAGCAAATATCTTCTCCTTTGACAGCATGTTTTCTCATTGAATCTATTGACTATGTGAAGACACCAAAAAACAAAAACAAAAAATCTATTAACTATATGATGCTTTTCCATGTACAAAGCTCTTTCAAACTTTTTCAATATTTTATGTTTATTATGTATACAATCTTTGTACATGCCACACATTGCATATTAATTAGAGTACCACAAATAAATAAGAACAAACTATATATTTAAGAATAATTGTCTTTTGAAATGTTAACATGGATATTAAAAAATTTGTCAAAATTACACAAATATAGAAAATAATTATATTATATTATCTTGCATAATAATTTATTTAGTAAATTGTAAAATAATTATGATATGTCAAGTACGGATCACTAAGATATGGATATTGTTAACAATTCTAAAGATATAGCTTTTGTAAACTAATAATTAATTAATACTTATGTTAAAGTTTAATTTTAACGCACTGAGTTAATAAAATATTATGTAATCACATCCATCTTTTTAAATGATTATTTACGTAGTCAATAAAAATAGTAGTTATTTTTTTATGATGTGATATCAGATAATTAGATATACAAATAAAACTGCATTACAATAACAACGCATCAAAATTAAGTTCTTTATTATTAAAAATAGTGTTAAAATTTTAAGATTTAATAAATAAAAAATTTTCGTTTTTTTTTCTATTACTTTAAAATGCTCTTCATTATTGCACGAATTTTCGACTAGTACGACTAAAAGTATACATACATATACCTTTAGCATTTCTCTTTGATATTCAACAATTCTCTCAGGAGGAATTGCTCTCAACAGTGACATCAAATATCCAGGTTTGACAGCAGCAGCAGATTCTACAAAGATTGCTATCTTTCTATAATCAATGGTATCTTCAAAGGGCACCTCAATGGTATCACTAACGATCACCGGAACACAGAGGCTAACTATGGAGTCAAAGAGGCGGCAAGAAGTTGAAGTGTCTCCAACAGGGTTCAAGCAGAACTTTGATGTGTGCATTCCATTTGATGCTTCTCTTCTGTTCTCTGTCGATTGAACTCCATGCTTTATTATAGCGTCCCGTTCATTTTCGAGGACTTGAAACAGTACATCGCGAATTCTCCCTTCCTTCAAAAATCAATAACCAAAATACCAAATCTCTTAATAAAATTCATGGATCAAGACCATATTTTTTTTTGTAGTATAACACATGCATTGTGTTAACTCACTTATTTTATAGGCGGCAAACTTTATTCAAATATATATATATATATATATATATATATATATATATATATATATATATATATATAAGGACATAACGGGGGCGAGTGCCGGCCTCGACCCCTCCAACTTTTTTTAAGAGTAATAAGTTATTATGTATAATTTAATTTTTTTAAAAAAAATATTTAGTATTTAATCTAGTATAAATAAAATCCAGTCTAATTTAAATATTAATAATTTTTAATATCTAAAAAGTAAGTAACAATATTAAAGAAATCTAAAAAAGATATTATTACTAATATTTTTTAATTAAATAAAAAATTTTAAATATCATAAAGTGAATTTTTTTTTCCTTGTAGCCGTCTTTTTTTATTCATTTGGTATTAATTCTCTCTGTTTTAACTGCTACAATTAAGAGATCTTTTTCAACTATGAATATTGTGAAAAATAACTTAGAAACAAAATAAAAGATGAATTTCTTGATAATTTTCTTTTAATTATATTGAAAAGAAAATTACTGAAAAATTTTACACAAATTCCATTATCGGTGAATTTTATGATATGAAGAATCAACCATTTCGTTAGTAAAAAGTATATACATATTTCTTTTTACTTTAAAATATATTCTCTGTCAATATATTTTTATAATACATCTTATATTATATAATTTTTTTACATAATTTTTAATATTATATGTGTTATTGGCCCCTATAATATCATTTCTGGATCCGTCTATATATATATATTTGTGTACTATAGAATAGAGATGGACATAACAAATCAAGAGAGAGGTGTTGAAAAAGAACATTATGAAAGGAAACGGATAGTAGAAGTTACATGAGATGTGAATTTTAAGAGTTTATGAAATCATGAGAATAATTAGGAGGATGAATTAAAATTTTTAATTTTTTTGTATATATACAGTTATTTAATAAAATTTATGTATTTAAATAATTAATAATAATTTAATTATTTTATTTAATTTAATTTATAATTTTATATATATAATATCAATAATTGTATATTAATTATATTTAATATTATATAATTATTTTAGTAGTAATTATGAAATGTAAAATAAAATAATTTTAAATTATTTAACTTATTTTTATTAATCTTTAAATATTTTTGATAGATGACTTTTTAGTTTTTAAGTGGTAAATTAAAATATGAATTATGTTGATGGTATAACATTAAATAGAAAAAAATATGCTATTATTTTTATGTGAAGTTATTAGTTGAAACTATTAGATAATAATTTAATCATAAATATCAAATCATTTAATAGTTCTTAATTAATAATTTCATATGAAGATAATTGTTGTGTGCAGGACCAATCCAGAAATTTTAATAAGGAGGGCCGAATTTTAGATCATTTGGCTGAATTTTAGATAATTTGTTTATTTTATAAAAATAATTAACATATAATTATTAGAGTTAGATTTTTAAAAGATTTATCAAGATATATATATAATTAGAATTTTTTTCATAATTTTATTTTTAATATGCTAATTATATAAAAGAAATATAATAATATCAACAGTATATTATAAAATTATTATATACCAATAATTTATACCATGTTTAGTTAAAAATTATTACATATCTTATTAATTAAAATTAATTCTTTCAAAATTTTAAAAAATTTAAAAATAAATTATAAATTATTAATTATTTGAAAGACACATTATTCTTATAGAATACAAGATATAAAATATCTTTATAAAATTTTTTCTTTTAACAACGTAAATTTAAGAAAAAAATGAGTATTTTTTATAAGAAAATAATATCTAAAATACATAATATGATTACCAAAATATAACTACGTAAGTCATTATTAATATAATAATATAAATGTTAAATATATTAATATAAAAAATAAATAATTTTTTTTAAAATAAATATAGAGAGATTATTATATAAAAACTAATTTAAAAGGTACAAAGACTTGAGAGTATGATATTAAATTAGTTAAGTAAAAAATATTATTAAATTAAATAATTAAGACATAAATTTATCACATAATAAAAAATAATACATATAAAATTATTAAATGACATAATATTTTTTATTTTTTAAATTCATATCTTATATATAAATATAGTTTCTTAAAATTTTGGAGGGAGACTAAGGCCGCTATTCGTTTCCCTCTAGGTCAGTTTTTGGTTGTGTGCATATTCTATTTTGAATGAAAAAGAATATGGGAGCTACTCAAAAAAAAAAAAAACGTTAAGATATTTTTAATAATTAAAATTTAATATATATATATATAATTAAATTATATTATTTTTATCAAAATTAGATTAAATAAATTGATTCGACAAAAAATTAATAAATTATACATTGCACTGATTTAAATTAATATTTTTTTATAAAAAATAAATATAATATATTTATTATAAAAAATAACTAAAATATTATTATTATTATTATTATATATTTAAAAGACGCTAAATTTTAACCATTTTTTCTTTGTGCCGGTTAGTATTTAGGATTTTTAAAAATATATATAATACGATTATTTTAGTCGTTTTTTATAATAAAATTATTATATTAATTTTTTATAAAAAAATATTAATTTAAATAATTTAAAATTTGATTTATTAATTTTTTGATTATATTAATTTGACAAACATAATATAGTTTAATTAATTATACATATTAAATTTTAATCAATAAAAAACATCTAAACAAAAGCGTTTTAAACATGTTTATCTAAATAACTCCCAAAGAATATTACCTCCTTTCGAAAGCGAGCACCCATGAAGAAAAGCAAGGTGGGACGATTCTGGAGACCAAGATCACCCTCGTAGGTTCTGAGTCTATGAGGGTAAGGAACCACCACATCCTTCACCAGAGAACCCTGATCCCCTCTCAACCTACCAAACCCAACCACAAGAAGCACACTATTCTTCACCTTATCCATCACATGCAACAGCGACTTCGGGTCCGCCGCCGTGAACACGTGGTCCCTCCCTCCATTCATCTGCCAGTATTTCTGCCCCTCCAGCCACTCCACCAGCGCTTCCTGCGTCTCCTCGTCGCTGTATGCCGCCTCCGACCCATCACCTTGTTGGCTCGTCGACACCAGCTGGCTCAGCGACGAGAAGAACGGCACGTAGAACAGCTCCGCTTCTTCCGGGTCCATCACCCGGGTCACCGGTGACCCTACCCGATCTGACTCTGGACGATTCATGTCCAGGAACAGAAACCACTCTCCCATGTGCTGGTGTCCCGGGTAGCTCAGGGAGGTTAGATTCTCCGGCCTGCCGCCTCCTCGGGAGGCGGACCGGGCGGCGATGACACCGTAGGTGAACCGAATGGGAAGGTCGTACATGTAGACCTTAATGGCGGAGGACGAGGAATCTGCAGTGGCTATGGCGGCGGCGTCGGAGCAGGGTTGGCTGGCGGAGGCGAAATTCACTGTCATGTCAAAGCCGGAGTTGTCGTCGGATTCGGATTCTGGCATGGTGGTGTGGCGGTTGGGGAAGGCGTTGAAGAGTGCGCAAGTGACGAAGATTACGAAGAAGATGGTTACTAGAATTTGCGTTTGGGAAGATTTTCGCGCCTTTTCGAGAGCTGGTTGGGCTACCGAAGCCCACGTGAGCTTTCTGCTAGGTCTCTTGGGCTTTGAACCGTTTCCTCCTTCAAACTCCGCCATCTGGTTTTTGCAAAAGTTAGTTACTGCAGTTGGTAAGTTAAAGAACGATCGTAGATAAATACAAGAGCCTTTTTTTTCCCTACGAGTTTAGTGCATGTTTGTTGATGTTTATATATTGGGGGAAGAGTGAATGGAATGTTTATTGCTTATTAATTTCTTTGCATTCCATCAAATAAATATGGAAAGAAAAATGTTGCTCTGTGTGTGAATCATGTGTTTTTTCTGTTGTTTTCTTTCCCTGTTGTTATTATAATGGTTATGGATATGACGAAGTAATGGCAATGGAGTCATTTCAATGTAAATGCAAAGGTCGATATAGGGTTCTGCATTATCTACATTATGAAAGATGGATCACATTGACAGACATTATTATTAGCTAGAAATAATTGACAATATATCAGAAATATTTTATGTTCACATACACCTCCATTACATATGTTATTTTTAGTACAATAGAAACACAAGGAAATTTATCTGATCTTTCTATTAGAAAATAAAGTGTAAAATGAAGGATTTGAGTATACAAAAGTGAACAAAATATTACTTTATTTTGTATTCATAAAAAAGAGTTAGTATGAGACTAAATTTCTTTCTATTTGTTTGGATTTTGATTATTAGATTTCGATGGGAGATGTGGACCAAATTTATATCAAAGATTTTAATACCAGAAGTAAATACTATTCTCTTTTATAGGTTTTTATAGGTTGCTTTTAAGATTTAGCAATGGTGTCTAATAGAAATATAAAAAAATAATAATTATAGAAAACAAAAAATAAAAAAGAATAAAGACAAATAAAAAAATTAAAAGATTTGTATTAAAATATACAAAAATTGACATGCACTTAAATGAAAATAATAGAATTTAAATAACAAAAAAAAAAATTAAAATTATTGGAACAAAAATAGAGTCTCCCAATATGGATTTGTTATTCATGTTTCTGTGCGTGAGTGTGACCAAGACTTTTTAGAGTGCATGAATGTGTAAATAAATAGAAGCTCCCCTAATTTATTGAATTAATTCTATTAATTATAGAAAAAAATTAAAGTTAACTGGTATAACTTTGTACTCCAAGTAGTTTTAGACTTCAAGTAAACTTTGACTTTTAGTAGTCTTGAACCTCAAGTAAAGTTGGACTCTAAATAATCTTGCACCTCAAGTAAATTTGGGCACCAAGCATAAGGTAGCTTTAGGACCGTCAAAATGGGTTAAACCCATCGGGCCAGCCCGTTTACCCATTTAAATATGGGTAGATTTTGCCTCTAAAATTAAGCTCGTTTAAATTTCGGATTAAATGGGTTGAGTCCGATTAACCCGAAAAAAATGACACGCTAAACTGGTGGCTCCTTTATTTTTTATTTTTACATTTGTTCTTAAAAAGTAGCACTTTTAGCTAATATTTATCTCGATCCGACCTGAAAATTCGACCCATCAACTAAAAAATTGTTTTTGTTAAGGTTTTTGGCCTAAAAATGATATTTTTTATCAAAATATTTAAAAAAAAGGTAAACGGGCCAATTCATTTAACCCATCGAGCTAACCATAAATGGTCCAGGATGAAAAATTATGGGTCTAAATGGGCTGGACTGCCCCGTTTGACAGCCCTATGTAACATGACTACCAAATCTAACTCATTCTTATTTTCTCCAACCATAGTATGCTTCATGCATATATGATCTTCGACTTTAACTGTCAAATTCTTTTCGACGTCGACCATTTGTGTCAAATTTTTTCATGCATATATGATCTTCGACTTTAATTGTCGAATTCTTTACAACGTCGACCATTTGTGTCAAATTTTTGGCACAACATGATACTCCTTGAAGTTTTGGATGACTTCGATTTTGATAAGAAGCATTAAAAACTTCGAAACTACCTTTGAACTTAATCCAAAGTAGTAAAATTCTTTTTCATCTTCTATATCAACTTTTACAAATGCCTCTTATCTTGATTGTTTGTCAATTACTTTTCTTTTTATCTTTTGCAATTCACATAAATCTCATAACTATATTCATTTTCAACATTTTTTTTGTCGGGTCAGAAAATCTAACAAATCTTCACCAGCCTTAGGGTATATACGTCTTACTTTGAGCATGCTGGTGTGAAACTAAATTTCTTATTTCACCATCGTATTGACAATAAATCCCTCAAATTTAGCAAAGTTTGAAGTCAACTAACAAAGTTTTTGCCAACCTTCGTATCTAGTGTCTTGTTAGAAAATCTTAATTTGCTTTTAATAATTTTCTTCTTTGGAAATACCTTTTCCTCGACAACGTTGAAAGATTGACACATAGAATACGACTTGTCTTTTGTTTTGACTGCAAGCACATCATTTTCGACCTTCAACTCAGAATACATCACACAACCAACAAAAGCTACTATTTCTTCTTCAAAAAGTTCTCATCTTCATGCTTTTTTTTTCTTTTTTTGTAATCCTTCAATCTCAAGAATGGATTGACTTAGGCTTTAAATTTGAAAATCAAGTGAAGGCATTCATAGTCAAAGAAGAAAAAAAAGTATCACGTTTTAAGTTGCTCATTACTAGCTAGAACCCGATTTTGATTGTGTAGCGAGCCACGTGCTCAACAGTCGACTCGCTACTTTCTCCTAAAAATTTAATGAGTGATTTAGGACTTTGACTCCTCTAAGGAGTTCTACTTACAAAATATGAGTAGGAAAAAGAGATATAAAATATGGTTGGTGAGTCAATTTTATGTTAAAATCTACGTTATTTAGCATATGCTTGACATCTTGTGTAATATTCTTCTCATCAACTTGTGCAATGTTACATTAGGTAAACTGATTTTGTCGAGCAACATTCACTACATCATCAAGGTTTTTTCCTTCGTTAACTATTACGGATAACTGATGACCTCCCAAGTGAGGTTGTTGACCTCCTAATGGATTTGGTGCCTTATAGCTATCCTAGACAGTTCCAATTAATTCATTAATCTACATTTCTATTTGTTCAAATTTAGCATTATTATTTTTTATCAAAAACTTTAAGACAGTTGTCATTTGCTGAGTCAACAGGTTGACCAAATTATGATGATTTTCTGCTATTTACTGTCTAAAATTTGCTAAAGAATCTATGATGTTCGGAAGAGTTGCTCCCAACATTGGTATTTTTCTCAACCTTTCTAAGAACGATGCGTCTTTATCCATTTTTCTAGGTGTCGAAGTCATAACAGGGATCAAACAAGATATTTTCATCTATGTCGACGATGGAATCAACAAATCAATCTAAGTTGACTTACCCCTACATATAGTTGCATCGACATTGACAAAAAGTCTTATTGAGGTAGTTATGATATCATGGGTCCCGATATAATCGGTCCCACATAGAAAGAATTAGCCATCACATATTCATTTAAGTACGGGTTATATCCTTTTACAAAACTTTGTGGATTTATTCCAACAAGTGGGTTCGACTGAACATTTGTATATGCCCCAGAAACAGGTGAATTAGACAAAGATGGCGAATATTGAGGTAACCCATACATAGACCAAGTAGTCGAATTTATTTCAATTACACTAAGAGAAGTTACTAAAGTCACATCTGTGTTGTTTATATGCTTAATCGGGCTTTTAACAAAAGTCATTGGCACTTGTATTGATTCAGTGACTTATGGTTATAGATATAGTACTATTTCTTTAAAGTCATGGTTTGATCCTTCTGTTGAAGAGGACGACTGAGATGACATAAAAACATATGCATTCGGATCGATATAGGGTATAAATTTACACTACAAAACAAATACTGAGTACCATCGGATTTAGCGTTGCACGTTAGTGGTGAGTTCACCAGCAGATTTACCGTCAGATTGTGCAATAAATTCATCACCCTAAAATATTATCGTCGGATTTGGTTTTCCGACGGTAAATTCACAGGTAATATTTAGAGGGAAAAAAAGAAAATTTGGTGAGCTCATTACCGTCAAATTTATCGGCGGCTAAATCTGACGGTAACATTGATTAGTGAAACGTTGTGTTTTTGTGACACACAAATCTTTATTCGCCGGTAAATTTGACGGTAATGGTGCATGATATACGAAGCGAAACCGTCTTCTTCTTCATTCGAATTTCACTCTTTCTCTAACTTACCTCCCTTTCTCTCACCATCACCGCCTCCTCCTCCTTTCTTTGTCTCCTCCTCCTCCACTGATAGCTGCGTTCATCACCACCATCATTCTCGTCACTATCCTCATCGAACCTCATCCTCACATCTACCGTGAACCACCTCTTTTTTGCGACCTCCTCCTCCGCTCTCTCCAACGAGATACACTTCGGCGACCTCACCTTGCCGCCACCAGCTGCGGTGTCACTGCCGCAACCTCCATCTCTCCCCTAATATCTTACTTTATGCTTCATTTCAGGTTTTTGTCAAACTTCCTATTAATTTTCTTGTTTTAAATTCATTAGGGTTTAATTGAATTTTACTTATTCGTTAGTAATTTAATTTAGTTAAACTAATTTTTGCTGTTAGGTTGATTTAGAGTAAATTAGAATTTTCTTGTTAGGGTTTCTCTTGGTTAGGTAATTAAGCATGCTATTGTGATTCTTGGATTTGTAATTCGAATTTGTTTGAATTTATTGACTGATATTCTAGTGAACACTGTAATATAATGATGAACTTTGTGTAATTGATACTGAATTTTGTGACTTGATGTTGAAAGAATGCTTGTTAGTTAAACTACTTTTTGTTGTTAGGTTGATTTAGAGTAAAATTATAATTTTCTTATTAGGATTTCTCTTGATTCATAGGTAATTAAGCATGCTATTGTGATTCTTGGGTTTGTAATTCGAATTTGTTTGAATTCATTGACTGATATTGTGGCGAACATTACAATATAATGCTAAATTTTGTGTAACTGATGTTGAATTTTATGACTTGATGTTGAAAAAATGCTTATTAGTTAAACTACTTTTTGCTGTTAGGTTGATATAAAGTAAAGTTAGAATTTTCTTGTTAGGATTTCTCTTGGTTGATATGTAATTAAGCATGCTATTGTGGTTACTGGGTTGTAATTTAAATTTGTTTGTATTCATTGACTGATATTCTACTGAACACTGCAATATAATGCTGAATTTATTGTTGATTTATTTTTCTGAGTTTCTGTTAATTGGTATTGATGAGCGGATAATTTATATGCTTTTTGGCAATGTTTTTAGTATGTTTTTAGTATAATCTAGTTAGTTTTTAGTATATTTTTATTAGTTTTTAGCTAAAATTCACTTTTCTGGACTTTACTATGGGTTTGTGTGTTTTTCTGTGATTTCAGGTATTTTCTGGCTGAAATTGAGGGTTCTGAGCAAAAATCTGATTCAGAGACTGAAAAGGACTGCAGATGCTGTTGGATTCTGACCTCCCTGCACTCGAAGTGGATTTTCTGGAGCTACAGAAGCCCGATTGGCGCGCTCTCAATGGCGTTGGAAAGTAGACATCCTGGGCTTTCCAGCAATATATGATAGTCCATACTTTTCCCAAGATTTGATGGCCCAAACCGGCGTGGCAAATCAGCCTCAGAAATTCCAGTGTTTAACGCTGGAACTGGCATAAAACTTGGAGTTAAACGCCCAAACTGGCATGAAAGCTGGCGTTTAACTCCAGAAAAGGTCTCTACACGAAATTGCTTCATTGCTCAACCCAAGCACACACCAAGTGGGCCCGGAAGTGGATTTTTTAGTCATTTACTCATCTCTGTACACCCTAGGCTACTAGTTTACTATTAATAGGATCTTTTGACATTGTATCTGTACCTCATGACACTTTACACGTTTTCTTTGTGTATCTTCCACGGCATGAGTCTCTAAACCCCATGGTTGGGGGTGAGGAGCTCTGCTGTGTCTTGATGGATTAATGCAATTACTACTGTTTCTTATTCAATCATGCTTGCTTCCATTCTAAGATAATACTTGTTCTTAACCCGGATGAATGTGATGATCCGTGACAATCATCATCATTCTCAACTATGAACGTGTGCCTGACAATCACCTCCGTTCTACCTTAGATTAAGTAGTTATCTCTTGGATTCTTTAACTGGAATCTTCGTGGTATAAGCTAGAATTGATGGCGGCATTCAAGAGAATCCGGAAGGTCTAAACCTTGTCTGTGGTATTCTGAGTAGGATTCAATGATTGAATGACTGTGACGTGCTTCAAACTCCTAGCAGGCGGGGCGTTAGTGACAGACGCAAAAGAATCGCGGGATTCTATTCCGGCCTGACCGAGAACCGACAGATGATTAGCCATGCTGTGACAGAGCATAGGAACATTTTCACTGAGAGGATGGGAGGTAGCCATTGACAACGGTGAAACCCTACATACAGCTTGCCATGGAAGGAGCCTTGCGTGTTTGATGAAGAAGACAGTAGGAAAGCAGAGATTCAGAAGATGGAGCATCTCCAAAACCTCAACCTATTCTCCATTACTGCAAAACAAGTAACCATTTCATGTTCTTTTGCTTTTCACAATCAATCCTGATAATTTCTGATATCCTGACTAAGATTTACAAGATAACCAGAGCTTGCTTCAAGCCGACAATCTCCGTGGGATCGACCCTTGCTCACGCAAGGTATTACTTGGACGACCCAGTGCACTTGCTGGTTAGTTGTGCGGGATTGCAAAAGTGTGATTGCAATTTCGTGCACCAAGTTTTTGGCGCCGTTGCTGGGGATTGTTCGAGTTTGGACAACTGACGGCTTATCTTGTTGCTTAGATTAGGACTGTTTTATTTTTGTTGGTTTAGAGTCTTTTAGTTGAGTCTAGTTTCATATTTTAAGTTTGGTGTCAATTGCATGCTTTTGCTTTTCTTTTAATTTTCGATTTTTGCATGTTCTTAGTCCCTTTTTAATTCATAAAAGTTCTAAGTTTGGTGTCCTCTTTGTGTTTTTCCCTTAAAGATTTTCGAAAATTAGTGTTTGATTTTCTAAAAATTTTAAGTTTGGTGTCCTTTTGTGTTTTTCTCTTTCCTCTTTTCAAAAATCAAATCTTTTTCATAAAAATTTTTCAATCATATCTTTTTAATTGCTAATTTCAAAATCTTTTTCATTAACTAATTGATTCAGTTCTCAATTTGCTTTGATCTTATTTTCTTTTTGATTTTTGATTTTTGATTTTTATTTTTTTTGCTTTCTTTTATTTTAATTTATTTGTTTTCGCTAATTCAAAAAAAAATATATCTATTTGCAATCCATTATGGATCTAAGTGGGATTGATCAGTCCAAAAGGACTCTGGGGTCATATGCTAACCCCATTACAGCTGCATATGGGAGTAGCATCTGTACACCTCCCATCAAAGCAAGCAGCTTTGAACTAAATCCTCAACTCATTATCATAGTGCAGCAAAATTGCCAGTATTCCAATCTTCCACAGGAAGAACCTACTGAGTTTCTGGCACAGTTTTTACAAATTGCTGACACAGTACATGATAAAGAGGTGGATCAGGATGTCTACAGATTACTACTGTTTCCATTTGCTGTAAAAGATCAAGCTAAAAGGTGGTTGAATAACCAACCTACAGCAAGCATAAAGACATGGAAACAGTTATCAGACAAATTCCTGAATCACTTTTACCTTCCAAAAAGGATGACACAGCTAAGGCTAGACATCCAAGGCTTTAAACAAGAGGATAATGAATCCCTTTATAATGCCTGGGAGAGGTATAGAGGTATGCTAAGAAAATGCCCCTCTGAAATGTTTTCAGAGTGGGTACAGTTAGACATTTTCTACTATGGGCTTACAGAAAAAGCTCAGATGTCTTTAGACCACTCAGCTGGTGGATCTATACACATGAGGAAGACAATTGAAGAAGCTCAAGAGCTTATAGACACTGTTGCTAGAAACCAATATTTGTACTCTAGCAATGAGTTCTCTCCAAAAGAGGAAGTCATGGCAATAGTCACTGACCCTAGTCCTCAAGAACAGATAATTGTGCTTAATCAACAATTGCTCCTGATGACAGAACAGTTAGCAGACTTTAAAGAGATGCTCCATGAAACTAAAGTTGCTAACAAAAGCATAGAACTGCAGTTGAAGCAAGCAAAACAACAAATATCCAAACAAATAACAGAGGAATGTCAAGCAGTTCAACTGAGGAGTGGGAAGACACTGAATAACACTGCTCAGAAGAGCAAAAAGCCAAACAAGGAACAATTGACAGAGGACAACCAAACCACTGTGCAAAATCCCTCTGAGGACAGTAAGAGCCCAGAGAGGAATATTATTGGTGTTCAAACGCCAGAAAGGGAAGGAAAGCTGGCGTTAAACGCCCATTCCTTGCCCAGTTCTGGCGTTCAAACGCCAGAAAAGGGGGAAAAGTTGGCATTAAACGCCCATTTTCCACCCAATCCTGGCGTTCATACGCCAAGGGATGATCAGACACCTGAAAGTGCTGACAGTAGTCCCTCTAACAAGGCTTCTTCAACCACTTCTGTAAGGAATAAACCTGCAGCATCTAAGGTTGAAGAATATAAAGCCAAGATGCCTTATCCTCAGAAACTCCGCCAAGCGGAGCAGGATAAGCAATTTGCCCGCTTTGCAGACTATCTAAGGACTCTTGAAATAAAGATTCCGTTTGCAGAGGCACTTGAGCAAATACCTTCTTATGCTAAGTTCATGAAAGAAATCTTAAGTCATAAGAAGGATTGGAGAGAAACTGAAAAAGTGTTTCTCACTGAAGAATGCAGTGCAGTCATATTAAAGAGCTTACCAGAAAAGCTTCAAGATCCAGGAAGCTTTATGATACCATGCACATTAGAAGGTTCTTGCACCAAGACAGCCTTATGTGATCTTGGAGCAAGCATCAATCTAATACCTGCATCCACTATCAGAAAGCTTGGGTTGATTGGAGAAGTCAAACCAACCCGGATATGCCTCCAGCTTGCTGATGGCTCCATTAAATATCCATCAGGCATAATAGAGGATATGATTGTCAAGGTTGGGCCATTTGCCTTTCCAACTGACTTTGTGGTGCTGGAAATGGAGGAGCACAAGAGTGCAACTCTCATTCTAGGAAGACCTTTCCTAGCAACTGGACGAACTCTCATTGATGTACAAAAAGGGGAAGTAACCTTGAGAGTCAATGAGGATGAGTTCAAGTTGAATGCTGTAAAAGCCATGCAGCATCCAGACACGCCAAATGACTGCATGGGCGCTGACATTATTGACTCTCTGGTAGAAGAGATCAATATGGCTGAAAGCCTAGAATCAGAGCTTGAGGACATCTTCAAGGATGCTCAACCTGATCAAGAAGAACCAGAGGAAGCAAAGGAATTTTCGAAAATTCCTCAGGAGGAGGATAAGCCTCCCAAACCTGAACTCAAACCACTACCACCATCCCTGAAATATGCATTTCTGGGAGAGGGTGAAACTTTTCCAGTGATTATAAGCTCTGCTTTAAATCCATAGGAAGAGGAAGCACTGATTCAAGTGCTATGGACACACAAGACAGCTCTTGGGTGGTCCATAAGTGATCTTAAGGGCATTAGCCCAGCTAGATGCATGCACAAGATCCTATTGGAGGATAATGCCAAACCAGTGGTCCAACCACAGAGGAGGCTAAATCCTGCCATGAAGGAAGTGGTGCAGAAAGAGGTCACTAAATTACTAGAGGCTGGAATTATTTATCCTATTTCTGATAGCCCCTGGGTGAGCCCTGTCCAAGTTGTCCCCAAAAAGGGAGGCGTGACAGTGGTTCATAATGAAAAAAATGAACTGGTTCCTACAAGAACAGTCACAGGGTGGCGTATGTGTATTGACTACAGAAGGCTCAATACAGCCACCAGAAAGGATCATTTTCCTTTACCATTCATAGACCAAATGCTAGAAAGACTAGCTGGTCATGACTATTACTGCTTTTTGGATGGCTATTCAGGCTACAATCAAATTGCAGTAGATCCTCAGGACCAAGAGAAAACAGCATTCACTTGCCCTTCTGGCGTGTTTGCCTACAGGAGAATGCCTTTTGGACTGTGCAATGCACCTGCAACCTTTCAGAGGTGCATGCTCTCTATCTTCTCAGATATGGTAGAGAAATTTCTGGAAGTCTTCATGGATGACTTTTCAGTATATGGAGACTCATTTAGCTCCTGTCTTAATCACCTAGCACTTGTCCTGAAAAGATGCCAAGAGACTAACCTGGTTTTAAACTGGGAGAAATGTCACTTTATGGTGACTGAAGGAATTGTCCTTGGGCACAAAATTTCAAGCAGGGGAATAGAGGTGGATAAGGCAAAGGTAGAGGTAATTGAAAAATTACCACCACCTGCCAATGTTAAGGCAATCAGAAGCTTTCTGGGGCATGCAGGATTCTACAGAAGGTTTATAAAGGATTTTTTGAAAATTGCAAAACCTCTGAGTAACCTGTTAGCTGCTGACACACCATTTGTGTTTGACACACAGTGTCTGCAGGCATTTGAGACCCTGAAAGCTAAGCTGGTCACAGCACCAGTCATCTCTGCACCAGATTGGACATTGCCATTTGAATTAATGTGTGATGCCAGTGACCATGCCATTGGTGCAGTGTTGGGACAAAGGCATAACAAGCTTCTGCACGTCATTTATTATGCCAGCCGTGTTCTAAATGACGCACAGAAGAATTACACAACCACAGAAAAAGAGTTACTTGCAGTGGTCTATGCCATTGACAAGTTTAGATCCTATCTAGTGGGATCCAAAGTAGTTGTGTACACTGACCATGCTGATCTTAAATACTTACTCACAAAGCAGGATTCAAAACCCAGGCTTATTAGATGGGTGTTGCTTCTGCAAGAGTTTGATATAGAAATAAGAGACAGAAAAGGGACAGAGAATCAAGTAGCTGATCATCTGTCCCGGATAGAACCAGTAGCTGGGGCGTCCCTCCCTTCTACTGAGATCTCTGAGACTTTCCCAGATGAGCAACTCTTTGCCATTCAGGAAGCTCCATGGTTTGCAGATATTGCAAATTATAAAGCTGTGAGGTTCATACCCAAGGAGTACAGCTACGTGCAGAGAAAGAAATTAATTTCAGATGCCAAGTACTACCTCTGGGATAAACCATATCTCTTTAAGAGATGTGCTGACGGAGTGATCCGCAGATGTGTACCCAGAGAAGAAGCACAAAGGATCCTATGGAACTGCCATGGATCACAGTATGGAGGACATTTTGGAAGTGAGCGAATAGCCACTAAAGTCCTCCAATGTGGCTTCTTCTGGCCTACTCTCTATAAAGATTCCCGAGAGTTTGTGCGTAACTGTGACAGTTGCCAAAGAGCTGGTAACTTGCCTCACGGATATGCCATGCCTCAACAAGGGATATTAGAGATAGAATTGTTTGATGTATGGGGAATTGACTTCATGGGGCCGTTCCCACCATCATACTCAAACACTTACATTCTGGTGGCAGTGGACTATGTATCTATGTGGGTAGAAGCAATTGCTACACCCACTAATGATACCAAGACCGTGCTGAAATTCCTCCAGAAAAACATCTTCAGCAGATTTGGTGTTCCGAGAGTACTAATCAGTGACGGAGGCACTCATTTCTGTAATAGACAGCTATACTCTGCTATGGTTAGATATGGAATTAGCCACAAAGTGGCAACTCCGTATCATCCACAGACAAATGGGCAAGCTGAGGTCTCTAACAGAGAACTAAAAAGAATCCTGGAATGGACTGTGATGGCCCGAAGAAAGGATTGGGCAAAGAGCTTGGATGATGCTCTGTGGGCATACAGAACAGCATTCAAGACTCCTATAGGAACCTCTCCATACCAACTAGTATATGGGAAGGCCTGTCATTTGCCTGTGGAACTGGAACATAAAGCCTACTGGGCAACCAGATTCCTAAACTTAGATGCACAGTTAGCTGGTGAAAAAAGACTGCTCCAGCTAAATGAGCTAGAGGAGTTCAGACTCAATGCCTTTGAAAATGCAAAAATCTATAAGGAAAAGGCAAAGAAATGGTATGACAAGAAGTTGTCAACCAGAGTCTTTGAGCCAGGACAAAAAGTCCTGCTCTTCAACTCTAGGCTCAGACTGTTTCCAGGAAAACTCAAATCCCGGTGGAGGGGTCCGTATGTGATTACAGGAGTGTCACCATATGGATATGTTGAGCTTCAGGATATTGATTCTGACAAGAAGTTCATTGTTAATGGACAGAGAATCAAGCATTATCTTGAAGGCAACTTTGAGCAGGAATGCTCAAAACTGAGACTTGAGTGATTCTCAGTGAAAGTCCAGCTAAAGACAGTAAAGAAGCGCTTGCTGGGAGGCAACTCAGTCATTAGGAAGTTGTATGAATTGTTCTTACAGAGGCAAGTATCAAAAATGAAGGAATTCACAGAGTTACAGAAGGATTCAGCTCAAAAAGCAGAGAAAAAGAGCTTACTGGCGAAAAAACGCCAGTAAGGGGCATTTTGGGCGTTAAACGCCAGAATGGGTACCATTCTGGGCGTTTAATGCCAGGAATGGTGCCATTTTGGGCGTTAAACGCCAGAATGGGCACCATTCTGGGCGTTTAACGCCAGGTGTGCAGCATCCTGGGCGTTCAGAAAAACGCCCAGTGATAAAGGATTTCTGGCGTTTAACGCCAGCCAGGGCACCTGGCTGGGCGTTAAACGCCCAAAAGGGGCACCAAATGGGCGTTAAACGCCAGAATGAGTGCCATTCTGGGCGTTTAACGCCAGAAAGGTGGGGGGACCACAATTTTGTTTTCAACTCAGATTTTTTCAAACTTTCCTTTTCTTTCCCATATTTTTCTACAAAAACACATTTCAATCTCTCATCATTCACTTTCAAATTTTCAATTATTTAAAATCATTCTTCAAATCTTTCAAATCATTCCCAAATGTTGGTCAAAAAACTCACCTTTCTCTTAATTTCTTTCCATATCTTCTCAAATCTCTTTTCAAATTTCTCTTTTTTTTCGAAAACTCCCCTCCCCACCTTATAAATACACGTTTGGTTCCCTCTTCCCACCACACCATTCGAATTTCCTCTTCCTCTCTCTCTCTTCTTTCCTTTCTTTTGCTTGAGGACAAGCAAACCTCTAAGTTTGGTGTGCTTTTTCGTGATCACTAAGCCAAGATTCTTCAAGATCATGGCTCCTAAGGGAAAGCAAACCAATTTAAGAGGAAAGAAAGAGAATAATCCAAAGAATCTTTGGAATCAAGAGAAGTTCTTAACCAAAGAACATGAAGACCATTATCACAAAATAATGGGTCTGAGGTCAGTGATCCCGGAAGTTAAATTTGATTTGAAAGAAGATGAATATCCGGGGATCTAAGAGCAAATTCGAAATAGAGGATGGGAAGTTCTGACCAATCCTGAAATAAAGGTTGGAAGGAACATGGTTCAGGAATTCTACTCAAATCTGTGGCTAACAGATAAGCAAAGAATGACTGGAACTGCTTACCATACCTACAGAACCATGGTCAGAGGGAAAGTTATGTACTTCCATCTGGACAAAATAAGAGAAATCTTCAAACTACCTCAACTGCAAGATGATCCTGATTCCTTCAATAGGAGGATGGTGAGAGCAGAGGGTTGGATCAAGTTCTAGAGGACATATGCCTCCCTGGAACTAAGTGGATAACCAATTCAAAGGGTGTCCCAAACCAACTCAAGAGGGGAGACCTCAAACCAATTGCAAGAGGTTGGCTAGACTTTATTGGGCATTCCATATTGCCCACTAGCAACCGTTCTGAGGTCACCATCAAGAGGGCAGTAATGATTCATTGCATTATGCTTGGAAAAGAAGTGGAGGTTCATCATGTGATTGCTTGTGAGATCTACACAATTGCAAATAAGAATTCTACTGAAGCCAAATTGGCTTACCCAAGCTTGATTTCCTTGCTCTGTAAAGAGGCTGGGGTGAAGATGGGAGTAGATGAGTTCATACCCATTAAACACCCAATCACCAAGAAGTCAATGGAAGGCCAAATGCAAGACAACTCTATCAAGAGGAGGGCGCAGGAATTCCTCCCTGAATTCCCAAGAATTGACTACTGGACCAGCCTAGAAGCATCTATCACCAAGTTGCAAGAGACTATGGAGCAACTGAAGGAAGAACAGCAGAATCAGAACTGCATGCTCTGCAAATTGCTGAAGGAACAAGAGAAGCAGGGGTGTGAACTCCAAGAGTTGAAATGCCAAAAGCTCTCCTCTCAAGCTGAGGGAGCATCCACTTCTCAAAATCAAGGTTGTTGAGTCCTAACTCTGTGAAAACCTCTATCATTAGGAGCCTAATTTTTCCTTTTGTTTTGTTTTCTATTTTTATTTTTTTAGTCTCATCTTATATCTATCTTTGAGTCTTGTTCTTAATTCATAATTAATAAAATTGAAATTTTATGCCTTGAAGCTATGAATGTCCTATGAATCCATCACCTCTCTTAAATGAAAAATGCTTTAATCACAAAAGAACAAGAAGTACAGGATTTCGAAATTTATCCTTGAAACTAGTTGAATTAGTTTGATGTGGTGACAATACTTTTTGTTTTCTGAATGAATGCTTGAACAGTGCATATGTCTCTTGAATTTGTTGTTTTGAGAATGTTAAAATTGTTGGCTCTTGAAAGAATGAGGAAAAAGAGAACTGTTATTGAGGATCTAAAAATTATTAGATTGATTCTTGAAGCAAGAAAAAGCAGTGGATACAAAAAAAAAAATTTCGAAAAAAAAAGAGAGAAGAAGAAAAGAAAAAGAAAAAGAAAGAAATAAAGTTGTGATCCAAGGCAAGAAGAGTGTGCTTAAGAACCCTGGACACCTCTAATTGGGGACTCTAGCAAAGCTGAGTCACAATCTGAAAAGGTTCACCCAATTATGTGTCTGTGGCATGTATGTATCCGGTGGTAATACTGGAAGACAGAGTGCTTTGGGCCACAGCCAAGACTCATACACTAGCTATGTTCAAGAATCATTATGCTTAACTAGGAGAATCAATAACACTATCTGAGTTCTGAGTTCTTATAGATGCCAATCATTCTGAACTTCAAAGGATAGAGTGAGATGCCAAAACTGTTCGGAGGCAAAAAGCTACTAGTCCCGCTCATCTAATTGGAGCTATGTTTCCTTGATATTTTGGAGTCTATAGTATATTCTCTTCTTTTTATCCTATTTTGATTTTCAGTTGCTTGGGGATAAGCAACAATTTAAGTTTGGTGTTGTGATGAGCGGATAATTTATATGCTTTTTGGCAATGTTTTTAGTATGTTTTTAGTATAATCTAGTTAGTTTTTAGTATATTTTTACTAGTTTTTAGCTAAAATTCACTTTTCTGGACTTTACTATGAGTTTTTGTGTTTTTCTGTGATTTCAGGTATTTTCTGGCTGAAATTGAGGGTTCTGAGCAAAAATCTGATTCAGAGACTGAAAAGGATTGCAGATGCTGTTGGATTCTGACCTCTCTGCACTCGAAGTGGATTTTCTGGAGCTACAGAAGCCCAATTGGCGCGCTCTCAACGGCGTTGGAAAGTAGACATCCTGGGCTTTCCAGCAATATATGATAGTCCATACTTTGCCAAAGATTTGATGGCCCAAACTGGCGTGGCAAATCAGCCTCAGAAATTCCAGCGTTTAACGCTGGAACTGGCATAAAACTTGGAGTTAAACGCCCAAACTGGCATGAAAGCTGGCGTTTAACTCCAGAAAAGGTCTCTACACGAAATTGCTTCATTGCTCAACCCAAGCACACACCAAGTGGGCCCGGAAGTGGATTTTTTAGTCATTTACTCATCTCTGTACACCATAGTCTACTAGTTTACTATTAATAGGATCTTTTGACATTGTATCTGTACCTCATGACACTTTACACGTTTTCTTTGTGTATCTTCCACGGCATGAGTCTCTAAACCCCATGGTTGGGGGTGAGGAGCTCTGCTGTGTCTTGATGGATTAATGCAATTACTACTGTTTCTTATTCAATCATGCTTGCTTCCATTCTAAGATAATACTTGTTCTTAACCCGGATGAATGTGATGATCCGTGACAATCATCATCATTCTCAAC
The DNA here is from genome assembly GCF_003086295.3 of Arachis hypogaea. NCBI lineage: Eukaryota > Viridiplantae > Streptophyta > Magnoliopsida > Fabales > Fabaceae > Arachis > Arachis hypogaea. Next base: position 26,254,639 of record NC_092039.1, read on the forward strand.
TATGAACGTGTGCCTGACAACCACCTCCGTTCTACCTTAGATTAAGTAGTTATCTCTTGGATTCTTTAACCGGAATCTTCGTGGTATAAGCTAGAACTGATGGCGGCATTCAAGAGAATCCGGAAGGTCTAAACCTTGTCTGTGGTATTCTGAGTAGGATTCAATGATTGAATGACTGTGACGTGCTTCAAACTCCTAGCAGGCGGGGCGTTAGTGACAGACGCAAAAGAATCGCGGGATTCTATTCCGGCCTGACCGAGAACCGACAGATGATTAGCCATGCTGTGACAGAGCATAGGAACATTTTCACTGAGAGGATGGGAGGTAGCCATTGACAACGGTGAAACCCTACATACAGCTTGCCATGGAATGAGCCTTGCGTGTTTGATGAAGAAGACAGTAGGAAAGCAGAGATTCAGAAGATGGAGCATCTCCAAAACCTCAACCTATTCTCCATTACTGCAAAACAAGTAACCATTTCATGTTCTTTTGCTTTTCACAATCAATCCTGATAATTTCTGATATCCTGACTAAGATTTACAAGATAACCAGAGCTTGCTTCAAGCCGAAAATCTCCGTGGGATCGACCCTTGCTCACGCAAGGTATTACTTGGACGACCCAGTGCACTTGCTGGTTAGTTGTGCGGGATTGCAAAAGTGTGATTGCAATTTCGTGCACCAGGTATCCTATTTGCAGTCATTATGACGGGTAAAGGTAAGGCGGATCAGGTTGCTGGTCGTGGTTGGGGTAGAGGGAGGGTTTCTTCTAGTACCCTAGGAAATTCTAGATCCTCTCCCTCTACTCTGACTGCCCTGGTCACGTCACAGGTTGTGGGTTTAGCGGATCAGTCGTTTATCATGGTCCTTAACCCCAACTACGTGCCTCTGTACATTGTGATAACGTCGCTTCCTATCACTCAACAACCCACTGCCACGACAATGCTGCCTCCAGCGATGACAGAAGTCGCAGCCCCAGAATCCTCTCATGAAAGTGAGGCAGCTGATGTCCCTCCACCACCTCCCATCGTACAGTTGACCATTTGGCCTGACGGTGGCACAGGGTAAGTACCCCTTTGAGTCATATATTTAATTTTCTGATTATTGGTATTACTAAAAGTGCTTGAAAATTAATTCTGGTTTAGTGGATTTAGGTTTGATTGCCTGAAACTGTTTAGTGCCTGGTTATTAATTCTTGTTTAGTGGATTTAGATTTGATTTTTTGAAAGTGTTTCCTGTTCCTAATTATGGAATTGCTAAAAGTTTTTGGTTATTGATTCTTGTTTAGTGAATTTAAGTTTGATTGCATGAAAGCGCTCCCATTTTTTTTATTATGGAATTGCTGAAAGTGCCTGGTTATTGGTTCTTGTTTAGTGGATTTAGGTTTGATTGTCTGAAAGTATTTCATGTTTCCTGATTATGAAATTACTGAAAGGGCCAGGTTTATTTTTCCTATTTCCTGATATTGTAATTGCTGAAAGTGCCTGGTTATTGATTCTTTTCCAGTGGATTTAGGTTTAATTGCTTGAAAGTATTTTCTATTTTCTGAAAGTTGTTATTGTTGAAAGTGCCTGGTTATTGATTCTTGCTTATGAAATTGCCATATTGTTGTCTATGTGGATTGTTGATAGGTTTGTGCCAAACAAAAACACATGTACTCAGGAGATGACCAATGTCATCAAGTTGATGTATGACCATCCCTGGCCTAGCTACAAGAAGATCTCCACTGAGACCAGAGAGCGATGGTTTCAGAAATGGGTGGTAATTACTTTTTTTTAGTTTCAAGCTTTTTAGCTAGTTTATTGATGCGTGAGCATCTTTCCCTCGTTTTCTGTTTATTTTAAGTTAGAATTTATTGAGTTTAAATATATTTTAGTGTTAAAAACCTCTTTGGATGATACTTTAAGTTATTTTGGTTTTTAATTATTTTAGGTGAAATCTGGATCTGTTTGGCAGAGTTTATGTGCAAGAAATGGAAAGAATTGAAAGGTAACAAGCTGGCGCTAAACACGGACCTGGGCGTTTAGGGCCAGCAAGCCAACATTGGAAGGAAGCGTTTTGTCCCCTTTAGGCGCTCAATACTAAAGCTGGCATTTAGCCCCAGGCGATGAGGATCCACCTTCACTCATAGAGCATCTTTAGTTGGACTAAGCTTTTAATTGCTATCTTTGATCTTATTTTAGTTATTTTTAATTACAAACAAAATCTTTTAGGTTTAGACTTTATTATTTAATTTTAGTTTGAAATTGATGAGCGGATAATTTGTACGCTTTTTGGCATTGTTTTTAGTATGTTTTTGGTATGATCTAGTTAGTTTTTAGTATATTTTTATTAGTTTTTAGTTAAAATTCACTTTTCTGGACTTTACTATGAGTTTGTGTGTTTTTCTGTGATTTCAGGTATTTTCTGGCTGAAATTGAGGGACCTGAGCAAAAATCTGATTCAGAGACCAAAAAGGACTGCAGATGCTGTTGGATTCTGACCTCCCTGCACTCGAAGTGGATTTTCTGGAGCTACATAAGCCCAATTGGCGCGCTCTCAACGGCGTTAAAAAGTAGACATCCTGGGCTTTCCAGCAATATATTATAGTCCATATTTTGCCCAAGATTTGATGGCCCAAACTGGCGTTCAAAGTCACCCTCAGGAATTCCAGCGTTAAACGCCGGAACTGGCACCAAAATGGGAGTTAAACGCCCAAACTGGCATAAAAGCTGGCGTTTAACTCCAAGAAGAGTCTCTACACGAAAATGCTTCATTGCTCAGCCCAAGCACACACCAAGTGGGCCCGGAAGTGGATTTTTATGTCTTTTACTCATCTCTGTACACCCTAGGCTACTAGTTTTCTATAAGTAGGACCTTTTACTATTGTATTGAGATATCTTGGTAGCTATCTTCATTTTTATGCTATCTTAGATCATTGGGAGGCTGGCCTCACGGCCATGCCTAGACCTTGTTCTTATGTATTTTCAACGGTGGAGTTTCTACACACCATAGATTAAGGTGTGGAGCTCTGCTGTACCTCGAGTATTAATGCAATTACTATTGTTCTTCTATTCAATTCCGCTTGTTCTTGTTCTAAGATATCACTTGTTCTTCAACTTGATGAATGTGATGATCCGTGACACTCATCATCATTCTCACCTATGAACGTGTGACTGACAACCACCTCCGTTCTACCTTCGATTGGGTGAATATCTCTTGGATTCTTTAACCGGAATCTTCGTGGTATAGGCTAGAACTGATGGCGGCATTCAAGAGAATCCGGAAGGTCTAACCTTGTCTGTGGTATTCTGAGTAGGATTCAATGATTGAATGACTGTGACGTGCTTCAAACTCCTGAGGGCGGGGCATTAGTGACAGACGCAAAAGAATCACTGGATTCTATTCCGGCCTGATCGAGAACCGACAGATGGATAGCCGTGCCGTGACAGGGTGCGTTGAACATTTCCACTGAGAGGATGGGAGGTAGCCACTGACAACGGTGAAACCCTTGCTTAAGCTTGCCATGGAAAGGAGTAAGAAGGATTGGATGAAGACAGTAGGAAAGCAAAGAGACGGAAGGGAAGGCATCTTCATACGCTTATCTGAAGTTCCTACCAATGAATTACATAAGTATCTCTATCTTTATCTTTATGTTTTATGCGTTTATCACCATACCCATTTGAGTTTGCCTGACTGAGATTTACAAGGTGACCATAGCTTGCTTCATACCAACAATCTCTGTGGGATCGACCCTTACTCGCGTAAGGTTTATTACTTGGACGACCCAGTACACTTGCTGGTTAGTTGTGCGAAGTTGTGTTTATGCTATGGTATTGAATACCAAGTTTTTGGTTTCATTACCGGGGATTATTTGAGTTGTGAAAAGTATTGATCACAATTTCGTGCACCAGAAATCAAATTAGGTTAGATATAAAAGGAAAAAGATTCACCCTTAGAGGGTATCTTCTCACTTCTGCACTTTCACATTTTCTGAACCCTATTTTTCTCTCTAAAGCATGAGCCACTAAACCTCCTTGGTTAAGGTTAAGAGCTCTGTTTATTTCTAAAGATTAAGACTATTACTGTTCTATTTTAATTAATATATTGATTCAGTTTCAAGAATTACTTTCATTCTTCATTTTATGAATCTGGGTAGATCAACCCTTTTTCTATGCGTTCTTGTGATTCTTGGAAGAGATATCTCACCTGAACAACAGCTTGAAAGTAAATTCTTCCTAAATCATTAATTACTTAAACTAATCGGGATACGTGACATATGATCCTCTTAGCTTCGGGTAATTAGGGTTTTTGTGGCCATAAACTAGAATTGAACTTAACCCTCTAATCGAAATTAAGTGACCAAGACATTGGCGGTTAACTAGGTTAGAGGAGACTAAATCACTAAGACATTAGGGTTTAGTCACTGATAGTTTGCCATAAAATGAATCTTACATGATTAAATTAGTTGGTAAGAAAACTTAATCCAGAAGAATAACCATCTCTGATACCTTAACTACCTTCTCGCATATGTCTCACACCATTCTCACTATTTGCGTTCTCTACTCTCTGAACTACTATTTATTGCTTTTTAAACACTCAAAACATCACTTTTTGTTTGTATGACTAAGGAATCATTCAACCATTGTTGTTCAGTCCATCAATCTTCGTAGGATCGACCTTCACTCACCTGAGGTTAGTTTGTGGTTTTGAAATATCGCACCAAGTTTTTGGTGCCGTTGCCAGAGTATGGTTGTGATTGACAACTAAACATTGTCTGATTACTTAGATTAGGCATTTTTCTTTAGTTTTGTTTGTTTATTTTTCTTTTAATTCTCGAATTAGATTCAGTTTGTTTTTTTCATTAATTTCAAAAATTAAGTTTGGTGCCCATGTAGTAATTTTTCTTTTTTAAAATTTTTCGAAATTGTTGGTTTACTTTTTCTTATTTATTTTCAAAATTTTTAGATTAATTGCTTGTGTTATTTAATGTTATTTCTCTCATACCAAATACCTCACTGAGAATTCTCTGTATTTTGACGTAGAGATTCCCATCTTTTCCTTGTTTTCTATTGTTTATAAGCAGGAACAGGGACAAAAAAACCCTTTTTTACTTTGACCCTGAGATTGAGAGGACTGCAAAAAGATATTTACAACAGGCTAGAGCTTACAGAGCTACTAAAAGTCTCAGGGATAACTCTTAGAAAGAAGCTAAAGAGTTCACTATGGGGGGTAACCCTAACAACAATACAATCAATGCAAATGTTATTAATCAGAATGCAAATGGAAAACCTAGGAGGACTCTTGGCTCTTACAGTACTCCTAGCTCAGATTTCTATGGGAACAACATTGTTGTACATCCTGTTACTGTAAACAAATTTGAGTTGAAGCCTCAGTTGATCTCTCTAGTGCAGCAAAACTGCCAGTTTCACGGTCTCCCACAAGAAGATCCCAATCTGTTCATATCTAACAGATCTGTGATACTGTGAAAACTAACGGGGCAAGCCCTAATGTCTACAAGCTACTTCTCTTCCCATTTTCTATGAGAGATAGAGCAAAGCAGTGGCTTGATACTCAACCCAAGTAGAGCTTGGACACTTATGATAAGGTGGTTAACATGTTTTTGAACAAGTTCTTTCCTCCTCAGAAGCTGATAAGCTAAGGACGGATGTTCAGACTTTCAAGCAGAGCGAGAGAGAGAGAGAGAGAGAGAGAGAGAGAGAGAGGGAGAGAAATAGAGAGAGAGAGAGTCTCTCCATAAAGCATGGAAAAAATACAAGCAGATTCTCAGGAAGCCTGACATATTCTCAGACTGGATTCAGGTGCAGATATTCTATTATGGGGTCTCTAAAACCAGAAGGATGTCTTTGGATAATTCTGCAGGAGGGTCACTCCATATGAAAAATACCCCTGATAAAGCCATGGAGTTAATTGAGATGGTTGCTAATAATTAGTACTTGTACTCTTCTGAGAGGACCTTTGTGAAGAAGGGAGTCACGAAGTTACATACACTGGATGCTATTCTCGCCCAGAATAAGGCTATGTCTCAGCAAATCTGTGTCATTACACGACACTTGAGTCGAATGCAGGTCTTAGCCATTAGTACTCAAGACGATTTTTATGATATGAGCGGTGGCTTCTGATGCAGCGACAATTGGTGAATTAAAAATTATTAAAATGTGTACGTTGCAAGTATAGTTCTTAACTCACCGGAAATCCACTTATCAATTTAGAAATATGTCACAGAAATTCAAATTTTAAATACTGTGAGTATGAATCCCAGGTCGTCTCCCAACGAGTTGCAGAAAGGTGTGCTATTTTATTAATCAGATGTTTTCAAAAAGGTTTGAGTTGAATAACAGGAAATTAAATTGATGAATTTGAACAATGTAAATAAAAGCCTTGACTGGGAGTTGATTAGTTGGAATCTCTATTACAGTTGGAATACTCTCAAGATTAATTGATAATTAAAAGTTATTCTGTTCTGTTATCCTTTACTAGGCAAAGGAAAGTCAAACAAGTTGGAATGCTACGTCTGTTCACAAATTGCAACCCACTTAATTAAAAGGGATTGGTGTTAGTGACTAGAAGGCAATCCAACAGTAACCCAATTACAATCTTTCTTTCAAGCCTTCCAACTCAATTGGTTCCCTTCAATTAACTCCCCATCAAGTTAGGGAATTACTCACTCATTGTGAATGCAAAATTCTTAACATATGAGAAGAAATTAAAGAAAGACATTGTAAATAGAAATAAAAAATAATCCAATTAAAATAAGAATAATCCTTATATTGAATAAATCCTAATAATATTCCAATGGTAAAATTAACAAAGCAAATGACATGGAAGAGTAAAGCCAAGTAAAGAAAATGAACTAGAATGACGAAGTCTTGATGAGGTAATGACTCTTCTCAATATCCCAATGCAAAAGTAGTAGAAAAATAATATCCTAAGAGTATCAATTGTGTAGAGAAAAAACCTAGATGAGGAGTAAAACTAGATCTAAAAACTCAAAACTGTGTAGAATGAATGTTGTCTTTCGTTTCTGCATGTTCTCTGGCTCTAGTCTGCTGTTCTGGGCCGAGAACTGGGTCAAAACAGGGCCCAAAATCGCCCCCAGCGAAATCTGCAGATTATGCAGATCGCGCATGTCACGCGATCGCGTCGTCCATGCGGACGCGTCATTCGCATTTTTTTCCGTGCCACGCGTTCGCGTCGTCCACACCTCCGCGTCACTTGTGCTTTTCCGTTTCGCGCGGTCGGGTGAGCCATGCGGCCGCGTCACCGTGATTTCTCCTCTTCCGCGCGAACGCGTGAGCCATGCGGCCGCGTCACTTCTCGCTGGTTGTCTCCTCAATTTCTTGTGTTCCTTCCATTTTCGCTAGCTTTCCTTCCAATCTCCAACTCATCCATGTCCTATAAAGCCTGAAACACTTAACACACAGATCACGGCATCGAATGGGATCAAGGAGAACTAAAATGCATAATAAAAAGTCTCTAGGAAGCAGTTTTCAACCATGTAATAATTCCAAGAAGGAAATATAAATGCATGCTAAATTAATGAATAAGTGGGTAATGATTATGATAAAACCACATAATTATACACAATATAAACCATAAAATAGTGATTTATCAACCTCCCCACACTTAAACACTAGCATGTCCTCATGCTTAATTGAAGGAGATAAGATAAATGAGTATGAACATGTAGAAATTCATGCAATGCAATACAACCTATATATATATACAAATGCAACTATATGATCTTTGCCCACTTGATCAAAAGCAAATAAGCTCTTCAAAACAATTACAAATCAAATTCCATTAAATCTATCACTACACAGTAAAACAGATAAAAGTGCAAGAAGATAACTCGTGAAAGCAGGGAACATGAAAATTTAAGTATAGAACCCTCACTGATGATGTATATACGCTCTAATCCCTCTAGTGTATAGGGTAATCACTCTATCCTTCTCTAATTATGCTCTCTAACTTTTGTTTTTCTCCTAACCAATCAACAACAGTTAATATGCCAATGCAAACATCATGAGGTCTTTTTAAGGTTGTAATGGGGCCAAGGTAAGGATATATATATGGTTAAGTGAGGTTATAAATTGAATCTTTAATTAACCCAGCTTTAACCCAACCTATATATATATATATATATATATATATATATATATATATATATATATATATATATATATGGTTAAGTGAGCTTATAAATTGAATCTTTAATTAACCCATCTTTAACCCAACCTATATATTTTATATAACTTTAGAATTCATACCTAGCTACCCAGAATTCCCTTTTACCTTCCATACTCATGTATCAATTTTTTTTTATATGATTGATCTTTGAATTTTTGATTTAACATTGGGGTAATTTTGTCCCCTTATTCATTAAACATAGCTTATCAATGCACATAGATTTGTAATTCTTATAGCTTCACATGAGTAGGTACCCAAATTTCCATTATATTATCATGATACATTCCCTTAATAATTTTTGTTCCCACAAATTCCCATACTTAACTAGCATACACAATTCTATCTTAAGCTAACCAAAGATTCAATTTGGGATATACAATTGTTTTTCCGCTTAAGGCTAGTAATGTGGTAAAATACAAAATAAATGGGATTTTAAGGCTCAAAGTGGTTAACAAAGGTAATTAGAGAGGGTAGGCTTAATTTGGATAAGTGAGTTTAAACAAATAATGGCCTCAATCACATGCAAGCATATAAACATAATAACTATTGGACATATAGGATGAGAAAAAATATATATTACAATCATAGAGAAGTAAACACACAGGAATAAAATAATTATGGTTAAATAATGTAACCATGCATAAAGGCTCAAATTTTCACAGGTTGTGTGTTCTTTAGCTCAAAAATCATGTTCCAAATACAACTTTAAGTAGATTTATCCTAAAAATTAGGATCAGAATTAATGAAATTTTGTTCTAAAGATATTTTTTTAGAAGAAACTTATTGTCTTTTCAATCAAGTAGAACATGCATGAAACTAACCTATTCTAAGAAAAAGAAAATCTAACTAAAATATCCTAATTTATTGGTGCTAGGGAAGAGAATTTACCTCCGGAAGTCAGGTACTGACCGACCTCCCCACACTTAAGGCTTTGCACCGTCCGCGGTGCCATCTGTCAGGAACAATGGTGGGCTGGTGGCAGTGTCTCCACAGTTGGGGCCGTCATGGCTCCCTGTACTGGTGAAGGACGTGGAGTCTGGGGTGTCTGAGTCTCTGCAATCTCCTCAAAGCAGCTCTCTGAGGTGTTTGAATCGGCGTTGGTTGCAGTGCTCACAGAGTTTTGCTTTCTTTTCATGTTGGTCCAACCGCTGCAGTATCTGATGTAGCAGTTAACTGGTAGATGGTGGAGGAGCTGCAGCATCCTCTTTGGACTGGCTGGCAGTGGCAATTTGTGGCCTGAGATATTTCCCGTGAGGATCATATTGATCATCCCGTGGGAGAATGGCTTTGGTGTCCCCAGCTCTGTAGGATACTCTGGCTGCTGAGATGAGATCAGAGACCAATGCGGGAAAAGGTAGGATGCCCGCGATCTACACATGTTCCACAGCATTCCGGTTATGTCGCAGTAAATTGAGAGCCTGGTCTGTGAGGATACACAATAGTAGAACGGCCATGTCTGCGGTGAAGGAGGACTCATGAGTACTCGGGAAGACGTAATGGGATATGATCTGTGCCCATACATGAGCCTCTAAGGTAAGGGCGGAAGTCGAGATTCCTTTAGGACGGGAACGATGGTATCCGAAGATCCATTTGCTGCCAGGGCGAGCAATAATTCTGAGAACAGCGTCCCAGTCAAAAGTGTATGTCTGGCGCTTGGTTGCGGCTTTCTGAAAAGCGTCCAATCCTTCTAGAGCAGGTGGGAGATCTAAGGCTTGCTGTATCGCTTCTTCTATAATGGGGACTTGCTTCTGGTGAAAATAGATGGACTGCAGAGTCGGCAGGTGGAAGTTGGAGTAGAACTCAACAACCCAAGAAAGATTAACCTGTCGTGGCTGTCTCAGTAAAAATCCCCAATGTCTATGTGCAACTTGTGGCTCAACAAATTCAGCGATATGAGGCGGAAGGATAAGAAGGTGTTCGTTGTTGTAATTTCGAGCTGCCAGAATAGGAAACATCTGCTCACAGTAGCGATTTGGGAATCGTGTAGTGTCCTTGGCTGGGAAGGCTCGTTCCTTTTCATCCACCTTGATAATCCTTTTAATTCTCTTTGTTGAGGGCTTGACTGCAGTTGAAGAAGGTTCTGCCACTAATGCTCTCTTCGCTCCTTTCCTTGCTGTGGGTTTAGGGGTAGCCTTCTCTTTGCCTTTCTTGGTGGCCATTCTGAAAAAGGGAAGAGAAAGTAAGTTAGATCCAAAGAAACAAAGCAAGGAAGGAGATGGAGTGGGTAATAAACAGTGCACGGTGAAGATGAATGAAATAAACACATGGTCTAGACAACATGTGAAAAGATCAAGAAAGGAAATATGATAGGTGCATAAAAAGGGAAGTAGATGCAAGATGATTATTGGCATGCCGGCAAGGGCATGAGTAGCATAGATCAAGCATCACTTCGTAACAAATTAACAATTTGTATTGGCAATTAAATTGGATTAATAAAATAGTAAAGGAATTTTGTGAAAAACATGCATGGAGTAGTAGAATAGGATAATGTAGAAAAGTGCATGATGCCATATGGGTCTTTTCACAAACACATAGCATGCATGGTAAATAAGACATAGAAAGTATTAAAGTAAACATGCAAGAAATCCTTTTTTGAGAATAAGAGATAAGTGCCAAATAAATTACAATAATCCACAAGCAAATAATGAGGAATGATGGCTCAAACAGATATGCTAGCGCCATGTAAAAAGGAAAGAAGAAGAAAGAAAATAATGATAAAGAAAAGAAAAAGAAAAGAAAAGAAAATAACATCTAAAATAAGAAGAATGATAAAAAGGGAAGAAGGGAAAAAGAAAAGAAAACCTTGTTAATGGAGGTGAGAGAAAGAGAGAGTGAAGGGTGGGGTAGAAGGGAGAAAGGAGAAAGGAGAAATAAGGAGGGAAAAGAAAAATTAGGATTTGGAGGAGAGAAAGATAAGATAATTTGGCAATTTTGGTGGAGCTGTGCGACGCAAGCGACGCGGCTGCGTGGAGCACGCGTTTGCGTGATTGCGTTGTAAGGTAGTTGACGCGGTCGCGTCATTTACGCGGTCGCGTGACCCATATTGTGCTTCTGGCGCGAGTACAGCCTCGCGGCTGCATAACTCTCTGTTCAAAATGATAAATTTGCCAAAATTGGGTTGACGCGATCGCGTGGGGCATGCGATCGTATGAGTGGGCTTTTAGAGGAATGTGACGCGGTCGCGTGGGTCACGCGGCCGCGTGGGTAGAATTGTGCGTTCAGCACCAATCCAGCAGCACTTCAGCACAATAATTGGTTGTGCACCCTTTTACGTCGAAATTCAGGGCACGCGGCCGCGTGGGGCATGCGATCGCGTGGAAGGCCAGGAATCCCATGTGACGCAGACACGTCAGTGACGCGGTCACGTGGGATGATTTGTTCCATTGGCACGCCTCCAGCCACGCTCTGGCGTGACTCTCTGTACGCTTTTTATTTCCTCACCTCTTCTTGCGACGCGGACGTGTCGCTGATGCGGTCGCGTCGCGCAGCTCTTGTTTTTTTTTATTTTTTAAATAAAATGCGAATGCAGATGCATGAAGGCGCTAATAAAGAGAAGAGTTATTGACTAGGAAAAACTAGAGATAGAAAGAAAAGAACGATCATACCATGGTGGGATGTCTCCCACCTAGCACTTTGCTTTAACGTCCGTAAGTTGGACGCTCCAGTAGCTCAATCTTCTGGCCTGTGGGGATCTTCCAAGAGGAAGATCTCAAGCTCCTTATTTTTCTGCAGCTTCTCTCCATTGTACAGCTTCAGACGATGTCCATTAACTTTAATAAGTTCAGAGTGTGAAGGGTGGCTTAGGTGATAAACTCCGTATGGTTCGGCCTTCTCTACTCTGTATGGACCTTCCCATCTCGATCTCAACTTGCCTGGCATGAGTCTTAGTCGAGATTTGTAAAGGAGGACTAAATCCCCAGGTTGGAACTCTTTCCTCCTAATGTGCTGATCATGTACAGCCTTCATCTTTTCCTTGTATATTCTTGAGTTCTCATAAGCTTCTAGGCGAAGGCTCTCCAGTTCTTGCAGTTGCAACTTCCTTTCAGCTCCAGCTTGCTCAATTCCCGTTGCACTCCTTGACTGCCCAAAAGGCTCTGTGCTCTACTTCAACTGGGAGATGACAAGCTTTTCCATAAACTAAGCGGAAAGGGCTCATTCCAATGGGTGTTTTGTATGCTGTCCTGTATACCCATAGTGCATCTTGCAGCCTGGTGCTCCAGTCTTTTCTATGAGGTTTGACTATCTTCTGCAAGATACGCTTTATCTCTCTGTTTGACACCTCGGCTTGCCCATTGGCTTGAGGATGGTATGCTGTTGCAACCTTATGAATTATTCCATGCTTCTTCATCAATCCTGTTAGTCTCCTGTTACAGAAATGGGTGCCTTGATCACTCACGATTGCTCGTGGTGATCCAAAGCGGCAAATAATATGGTTTCTCACAAAGGAAACAATAGTGTTAGCATCATCAGTGCAGGTGGAAATTGCTTCCACCCACTTGGAAACATAATCCACAGCTAACAATATATAAAATTGACCATTAGAATTTGGGAACGGACCCATGAAGTCAATGTCCCAAACATAAAAAAATTCACAAAAAAGCATAAATTGTTGAGGCATTTCATCCCTCCTTGATATATTACCAAATTTTTGGCATGGAAGACAAGATCTACAAAACTCAGCAGCGTCTCTAAAAAGAGTAGGCCACCAGAATCCACAGTCTAAGATCTTTCTAGCTGTTCTTTGAGGGCCAAAATGTCCTCCACTCTCAGATGAGTGACAGGCCTCCAAAATGGACTGAAATTCTAATTGAGGTACACAACGTCTAATTACCTGATCAGCACCACATCTCCACAAATATGGGTCATCCCATATATAATATTTAGACTCGCTTTTCAGCTTGTCCCTTTGATGCTTAGAAAAATGTGGAGGAAATGTGCGGCTAACTAGATAATTAGCTACAGGTGTGTACCAAGGTGCTACCTCAGATACCGCTTGCAGGTTATCAAATGGAAAATTATCATCTATAGGAGTAGAATCATCCTTAATGTGCTCAAGGTGACTCAAGTGGTCTGCCACTAGATTCTGACTACCACTCCTATCCTTTATTTCTAAATCAAACTCTTGTAAAAGCAATATCCAACGTATGAGCCTTGGTTTGGACTCCTTTTTAGCTAATAGATACTTCAAAGCTGCATGGTCCGAATACACTACTACTCTATTACCAAGTAGATAAGCTCAGAATTTATCCAGAGCAAAAACAATAGCTAGAAGCTCTTTCTCAGTAGTAGTATAATTGGACTGGGCAGCGTCTAAAGTTTTAGACGCATAAGCAATAATAAAAGGATCCTTACCTTCACGCTGAGCCAGCGTTGCTCCTACTGCATGGTTGGAAGCATCGCACATGATTTCAAATGGCTGGCTCCAGTTTGGTCCTCTCACAATGGGAGCTTGAGTCAGGTTGGTCTTCAGCTTATCGAACGCTTGCTTACAATTCTCACTGAACTCGAACTCAATATCCTTCTGCAGCAATCTGGATAAGAGAAGTGCTAACTTACTGAAGTCCTTAATAAATCTCCTGTAAAAACCTGAATGACCAAGGAACGAACGGACTTCCCTCACAGAGGAGGGGTAAGGTAAACTTGAAATAACATTCACCTTTGCTGGGTCTACAGAAATACCAGTATTAGATACAACATGTCCTAATACAATCCCTTGCTTAACCACAAAATGACATTTTTCAAAATTTAATACAAGGTTTGTATTGACACATCTATCTAATACTCTAGATAATCCATCTAAGCAAAGGCTAAAAGAATCACCATAAATGCTAAAATCATCCATAAATACTTCCATATAGTCCTCAATGAGATCAGAAAAAAGACTCATCATGCACCTCTGAAAAGTAGCTGGTGCATTGCACAAGGCAAAGGGCATTCTCTTGTAAGCATAAGTCCCAAAAGGACATGTAAAAGTAGTCTTTTCCTAATCCTCAGGAGATATATGAATCTAGAAATAACCTGTGTAACCATCTAAAAAGCAATAATGTGATTTACCTGACAGGCGATCCAGCATTTGATCAATGAATGGAAGAGGGTAGTGATCCTTGCGAGTGGCTTGGTTGAGACGCCTGTAATCAATGCAGACTCTCAAGCGTTCTGTACTCTGGTCGCTATGAGCTCTCCATGCTCGTTCTTCACTGTAGTGACTCCAGACTTCTTGGGCACCACTTGTACTGGGCTAACCCATTCACTGTCTGAAATGGGATAAATGATACCTGCTTCCAATAGTCTGGTCACTTCCTTTTTGACAACTTCCAAAATAGTGGGATTCAGTCTTCTCTAGGGTTGGCGGACAGGTCTTGCTCCTTCCTCTAAAAATATTCTGTGCTCACATACTTGAGGGTTGATGCCTACGATGTCTGCCAAACTCCACCCAATTGCTTTCTTGTGCTTCCTCAGCACATTAAGTAGCTGCTCTTCCTGTTCAGGAGTGAGATCCTATGCAATAATAACTGGAAACCTCTGCCCTTCTTCAAGATAAGCATATTTGAGATGTGGAGGGAGAGGTTTCAATTCAATCTTCTGGTCATGGGCAGGCTCTGGATTGTCTGGAGCTTGTGAAAGTTTAGAAGTGTCCTTATTGTTAGTTAATAGAGTCCCCACACTTGGACTTTATTCTGCGTACTTTTCTTCCAGCTCTTCCTGGTGAATTTCAGCTACAGCTTCATCTATGACATCACACTGGAAGATGGAATGATCTTCTGGAGGGTTGTTTGTGACTCCATTCAAATTGAAGATTACTATTCGGCCATCTATTTCAAAAGAATATATTCCTGAAAAAGCATCTAATTTGAATCTTGATGTCTTCAGGAATGGTCTGCCAAGTAGGATTGATGATGACTTATCTGAGTCATTATTAGGCATCTCCAAGATATAGAAATCAGTGGGAAATGTGAGCCCTTTAATGTTCACTAAAACATCTTCAGCAACTCCAGCTACCGTAATAATGCTTTTTTCTGCCAACACAAAACGAGCTGCCGACCTTTTTAAGGGAGGGAGCCTTAAAACATCATATATAGATAAAGGCATAATACTAACACATGCTCCCAAATCACATATGCAATCATAAATTACTACACCACCAATAGTACAACTAACTATACAAGGACCTGGGTCCTACATTTTTCAGATAAACTTCCCATTAAAGTATATATGAAACTTCCTAAAGGAATAGTTTCTAATTCATTAATTTTGTCCTTATGTATACATAAATCTTTTAGAAACTTTACATATTTAGGTACCTGTTGAATGACATCAAAAAGGGGAACAATTACCTCAACCTTTTTGAAGATTTCTACCATCTTGGGGTCTCCAACTGCTTCCTGGGCTTCCTTGCAAGTTGTGGAAATGGAATGGGAGTGGTGTTTCCTGCAGTGTCTGCACCTTTGGTGCTTTCTCCTGTGATTGAGCTTCTTCTCTCTCAGCTATGTCCTGTATGTCCTCTTTCTCTTCAACATCTTCTAATTCCACAACCTCTTCAGCTGAGGCGTGTTCTGGTGGGCTTGGCTCCTCCTGACTTCTCTCCTGCAGTGTGGTTCCAGACCTTAGGGTGATGACATTAATACCACCCTTTGGGTTGGGGAATGGTTGAGAGGGGAGTCCACCAGAGCTTGAGGACTGGTTACTGGAATTTTGCACTGATCCCATCTGTGAGACAAGAGTTTGTAAAGTAGAAGCGAAAGTATTCAGAGTTGCTTTAATACTTTCTTCCATAGCCTGATGTCTCTGATCAATGGCTTGTAGTAAGTCAGTATTAGGGGATGAAGAGATGCTAGTGGTCTGAGAGGTTTGCTGAGGGGCTTGAGGTTGTCTTAAATGAGGTGCTCTGTAAGGTTGATTCTGCTGTCTGTTGTTATTGTTATTCCACCTCTGATTTCCATTGTTATCTCTGCCTCCTCTGTTAGAATTGTCCCTCCAACCCAGGTTAGAATTGTCCCTCCAACCCAGGTTAGAATTGTCTCTCCAGCCTTGGTTGGAATTATCCTGCCATCTTTGGTTATAATTGCCACCTTGATTATATCCTTGATTGGGGCGGTCATAAAAGTTGTGAGTGGCTGCTACAGTATTGTCTTCTGGTTGGGGCTGCGGACACTCATCGGTATAGTGACTATAATCTGCACAGATGTCGCACACTCTTTGTGGGACTAACTACTGGCTGTGCTGTGGTGGAGAAGGCTGAACTTGTTGAGGTTGTTGTTGATTCAGTTGCATCTGCTTCAGCAAGTTAGTAATTTCACATAGATTCTGGGCTATAGCGGTAGTTTCTGTATTAGTGGATACCTCTGCAACAGCTCTTGACCGACCTTGTCTCTGCCTATGATTCCTAGTAGAGTCAGCTAAGTCTCTGATCAATTGCCATGCTTCGTCCGTAGTCTTGTGCTTTTTCATAGAACCATTGCAAACAGTAACTGAGTAAGACTATATTGTCAATCATATGATGGGGACTGGTGGACGAAATTGTGATCACTATTCTTTTTGTATACTCTGATGACATTGTTTATTTTCACAACTCCGTTCAACTAACCAGCAAGTGTACTGGGTCGTCCAAGTAATAAACCTTACGTGAGTAAGGGTCGAATCCACAGAGATTGTTGGTATGAAGCAAGCTATGGTCACCTTGTAAATCTCAGTCAGGCAGATTAAAATAGTTTATGGGTTTTCGAATTTTAAAGAAGAAATAATAAAATAGAATATAATAAAAGGATAGAACACTTATGCAGATTCATTGGTGGGAATTTCAGATAAGCGGATGGAGATGCTGTAGAGCTCTCAGACGCCTGCCCTCCTACTGCTTCTACTCAATCCTTCTTACTCTTTTCCATGGCAAGCTTTGTATAGGGGTTCACCATCAACTGTGGCTACTTTCTTCCTCTCGGGGAAATACCCTGTGCGGCTGTCACTCGCACAGCTAACCAGTCTGGAGGCATCACCCATGGCTAATGGCTACATCCCATCCTCGCAGTGAAAACTAATGCACGCACTCTGTCACAGTACGGCTAATCACCAGTTGGTTCCCGCTCCTACTGGAATAGAATCCCTCTTTTGCGTCTGTCACTAACGCCCAGCAGGTTAAAGTTTGAAGCACGTCACAGTCATTCATTACCGGAATCCTACTCGGAATACCACAGACAAGGTGAGACTTTCCGGATTCCCAGGATCCTACTCGGAATACCACAGACAAGGTGAGACTTTCCGGATCCTCATAAATGCCACCATCTATCTAGCTTATACCACGAAGATTCTGTTGGGGAATCTAAGAGATACGCATTCAAGCTCTGTTGCATGTAGAACGGAAGTGGTTGTCAATCACGTACATTCATAAGTGAGAATGATAATGAGGTTAATCTGACTCATCACATTCATCATGTTCTTGGGTACGAATGAATATCTTGGAATAAGAATAAGATAGAGAATTGAATAAAAGATAATAGAATTTCATTAATACTTGAGGTACAGCAGAGCTCCACACCCTTAATCTATGGTGTGCAGAAACTCCACCGTTGAAAATACATAAGCAAAGAGTCCAGGCATGGCCGAATGGCCAGCCCTCTCTAACGTGATCAATGATCCCCTAAGATGAAGAATAAAATAAAACTGAGATCAAAGATGTCTAATACAATAGATAAATGTCCTATATATACTAGACTAGCTACTAGGGTTTACATGAGTAAGTAATTGATGCATAAATCCACTTCCGGGGCCCACTTGGTGTATGCTTGGGCTGAGCTTGATTATTCCACGAGCTAAGGCATTTCTTGGCGTCAAACTCCAGGTTATGACGTGTTTTGGGCGTTCAACTCCGGATCATGACGTTTTTCTGGCGTTTAACTCCAGACAGCAGCATGAACTTGGCGTTTAACGCCAAGTTACGTCGTCATTCTTCGAATAAAGTATGGACTATTATATATTGCTGGAAAGCCCTGGATGTCTACTTTCCAACGCCGTTGAGAGCACGCCAATTGGAGTTCTATAGCTCCAGAAAATCCATTTCGAGTGCAGGGAGGTCAGAATCCAACAGCATCAGCAGTCCTTTTGTCAGCCTTCTTCAGAGTTTTGCTCAAATCCCTCAATTTCAGTCAGAATTTACCTGAAATCACAGAAAAACACACAAACTCATAGTAAAGTCCAGAAATGTGAATTTAACATAAAAACTAATGAAAACATCCCTAAAAGTAGCTCAAACTTACTAAAAACTATATGAAAACAATGCCAAAAAGCGTATAAATTATCCGCTCATCACAACACCAAACTTAAATTGTTGCTTGTCCCCAAGCAACTGAAAATCAAATAGGATAAAAAGAAGAGAATATACTATAAAGTCCAAAATATCAATGAATATTAATTTAATTACATGAGCGGGACTTGTAGCTTTTTGCTTCTGAACAGTTTTGGCATCTCACTTTTTCCTTTGTAGTTTAGAGTGATTGGCTTCTCTAGGAACTTAGAATTTGGGATAGTGTTATTGACTTTCCTAGTTTAAGCATGTTGATTCTTGAATACAGCTACTTTATGAGTCTTGGCTGTGGCCCTAAGCACTTTGTCTTCCAGTATTACCACCGGATACACAAATGCCACAGACACATAACTGGGTGAACCTTTTCAGATTGTGACTCAGCTTTGCTAAAGTCCCCAGTTAGTGGTGTCCAGAGCTCTTAAGCACACTCTTTAGCTTTAGATCACGACTTTAACCATTCAGTCTCAAGCTTTTCACTTGGACCTTCATGACACAAGCACATGGTTAGGGACAGCTTGATTTAGCCGCTTAGGCCTGGATTTTTAATTTCCTTGGGCCCTCCTATCCATTAATGCTCAAAGCCTTGGATCCTTGCTTTAAAATTTCCGCCACTTTTTTCTTTTTTTTTTCACTGCTTTTTCTTGCTTCAAGAATCAATTTCATGATGTTTTTCAGATCATCAATAACATTTCTCTTTGTTCATCATTCTTTCAAGAACCAACAATTTTAACACTCATAAACAACAAGATCAAAAATATGCACTGTTCAAGCATTCATTCAGAAAACAAAATTTATTGCCACCACATCAATATAATTAAATTAAATTCACTAATAATTTCGAAAATTATGTACTTCTTGTTCTTTTGAATTAAAATATTTTTCATTTAAGAGAGGTGAAAGACTAATGGATTTTATTCATAGCTTTAAGGCATGGTTACACATTAATGATCATGAAGTAGAGACACAAAAACATAGATAAACACAATGCTTAAAAACCGAAAACAGAAAGAAAATAAAGAACAAGGAATGAATCCACCTCTAGTGGCGTCTTCTTCTTGAAGGACCAATGATGTTCTTCAACTCTTCTATGTCCCTTCCTTGCCTTTGTTGCTCCTCCCTCATTGCTCTTTGATCTTCTCTTATTTCTTGGAGAGTGAGGGCGTGTTCATGGTGTTCCACCCTTAATTGTTCAACATTATGGCTCAAGTCTTCCAAAGAGGTACTAAGTTGCTCCCAATAGTTGTTGGGAGGAAAGTGCATTCCTTGAGGCATTTGTTGATGATGAACTTCCTCATGTTCTTCTTGAGGGCCGTGAGGAACTTCTCTTGTTTGTTCCATCCTTTTCTTGGTGATGGGCTTGTCTTCTTCAATGGAGACATCTCCATCTATGATAACTCCGGCTGAATAACATAGATGGCATATGAGGTGGGGGAAGGCTAGCCGTGCCATGTATGAAGGCTTGTCAGCTATTTTGTAGAGTTCATTAGAGATGACTTCATGAACCTCTACTTCCTCTCCAATCATGATGCTATGAATCATGATGGCCCGAAACACAGTAACTTCAGATCGGTTGCTTGTAGGGATGATGGATCTTTGGATGAACTCCAACCATCCTCTAGCTACAGGCTTGAGGTCCAGTCTTTTTAGTTGGACTGGTTTGCCTTTGGAGTCTACTCTCCATTGGGCGCCTTCCACACAAATATCCATTAGGACTTGGTCCAACCTTTGATTAAAGTTGACCCTTCTTGTGTAGGGGCGTTCATCACCTTGCATCATGGGTAAATGAAACGCCAACCTCACATTTTCCGGACTGAAATCTAAGTATTTCCCCCGAACCATTGTGAGATAGTTCTTTGGATTCGGGTTCATACTTTGATCATGGTTCCTAGTGATCCATGCATTAGCATAGAACTCTTGAACCATCAATATTCCAACTTGTTGCATGGGGTTGGTTATGACTTCCCACCCTCTTCTTTGAATTTCATGTTGGATTTCCGGATACTCATTCTTTTTGAGCTTGAAAGGGACCTCGGGGATCACCTTCTTCTTTGCCACAACATCATAGAAGTGGTCTTGATGGCTCTTGGAGATGAATCTCTCCTTCTCCCATGACTCGGAAGTGGAAGCTTTTGCCTTCCCTTTTCCTTTTCTTGAGGATATTCCGGTCTTGGGTGCCATTGATGGTGAATGAAAAATAAAAAGCTTAGGCTTTTTACCACACCAAACTTAAAATTTGCTCGTCCCGAGCAAAAAAAGAAAAGAAGAGTAGAAGAAGAAGAAGAGAATTTTGGTAGAGAAAGAGAGAAGGGGGTTCGGCTATATGAGAGAAGAAGAGGTAGTGTTGTGTGAAAATGAAGAAGAAAGGAGAGGTATTTATAGGGAGGGGGGAGGGTTAGGTTTCGGCCAATTTGGGTGGGAAAGGGTGGGGAATTGAATTTGAATTTTATGAGGGTAGGTGGGGTTTATGGGGAAGAGGGGGTTGATGTGAATGGTGCATGGGGAAATTGGGAAGAGGAGTTGAGGTGATTGGTGAAGGTTTTTGGGAAGTGTGACATTGAAAATGAGATTTGGATTAGGAGAGTGTGATTAGGATTAAAAGAAAAGGTAGGTGGGGATCCTGTGGGGTCCACAGATCCTGAGGTGGGGATCCTGTGGGGTCCACAGGTCCTGAGGTGAAAAGAAATACCATTCCTTCACCCTATAGGCGTGTAAATTGCCTTCATGCATCATTCTGGCGTTCAAACGCCCATTGGTGCATGTTCTTGGCGTTAAACGCCCATGTGATGCTTGTTTCTGGCGTTGAACGCCAGTTTCAAGCTTGTTTCTGGCGTTCAGCGCCAGATTGTCCTCTGTGTGCGCATCCTGGCATTAAACGCCAGGATGTAGCTTGTTTTGGGCGTTCAGCGCCAGAAAGATGCTCTGTTCTGGCGTTGAACGCCAGCCAGATGCATCTTCTGGGCGTTGAACGCCAGCCCGTGCGTCCTCCAGGGTGAAAATTTTTTTCTTCTGTTTTTGACTCTGTTTTTAATTTCTTTGATTTTTTCGTGACTCCTCATGATCATGTACCTAATTCAACAAAAAATAACACCAAAACAAAATAAAATAAAATTAGATAAATAAAATTGGGTTGCCTCCCAACAAGCGCTTCTTTAATGTCAATAGCTTGACAGTGGCTCTCATGGAGCCACAGAGCAATCAAGTCAATGTTGTCTAGTCCCAACACCAAACTTAGAGTTTGGATATGGGGTTTGAACACCAAACTTAGAGTTTGGTTGTGGCTTCACAACACCAAACTTAGAGTCTGATTGTGTGGGCTCTTCTTGACCTTGAACTGAGAGAAGCTCTTCATGCTTACTCTCTTTTGTCACAGAGGGATGACCATGTGCTTGAAACACAAGGTATTCCCCATTCAATTGAAGGACTAACTCTCCTCTGTTGACATCTATCACAGCTTCTGCTGTGGCTAGGAAAGGTCTTCCTAGGATGATGCATTCATCATCTTCCTTCCTAGTATCTAGGATTATGAAATCAGCAGGGATGTAAAAGCCTTCAACTTTTACTAGAACGTCCTCCACTATTCCATAAGCTTGTCTTACTGACTTATCTGCCAATTGTAATGAGAACAAGGCAGGTTGTACCTCAATGATTCCCAGCTTCTCCATTACAGAGAGTGGCATAAGGTTTATTCCTGACCCAAGATCACATAGAGCTTTTTCAAAGCTCATGGTGCCAATGGTGCAAGGTATTAAGAACTTGCCAGGATCTTGTTTCTTTTGAGGTAGAGTTTCCTGAATCCAAGTATCTAAGTCACTAATGAGCAAGGGAGGTTCACTTTCCCAAGTCTCATCACCAAATAGCTTGGCATTCAGCTTCATGATAGCTCCTAGATATTGAGCAACTTGCTCACCAGTCACATCTTCATCCTCTTCAGAGGATGAATAATAGTCAGAGCTCATGAATGGCAGAAGGAGATTTAATGGAATCTCTATGGTCTCTGTATGACCCTTAGATTCCTCAGGATCCTTAATAGGAAGCTCCTTCTTGCTTGAAGGACGTCCCAGGAGGTCTTCCTCACTAGGATTTTCGTCCTCCTCCTCCTTGATGCATTCGGCCATGTTGACTAAGTCAATGGCTTTGCACTCTCCTTTTGGATTTTCTTCTGTATTGCTTGGGAGAGTACTGGGAGGCGTTTCAATAACTTTCTTACTCAGCTGGCCTACTTGTGCCTCCAAATTTCTAATGGAGGATCTGGTTTCATTCATGAAACTGAAAGTGGCCTTTGACAGATCAGAGACTATATTAGCTAAATTAGAATTATTTTGTTTAGCATTCTCTGTCTGTTGCTGAGAAGATGATGGATATGGCTTACTATTATTCAGCCTATTGCGTCCACCATTGTTAAAACCTTGTTGAGGTTTTTGTTGATCCTTCCAGGAGAAATTTGGGTGATTCCTCCATGATGGGTTATAGGTGTTTCCATAAGGTTCACCTAAGTAATTAACCTCTGCCATGGCAGGGTTCTCAGGATCATAAGCTTCTTCAGAAGCTACCTCTCTAGTACTGTTGGATGCATGTTGCAATCCATTCAGATTTTGAGAGATTATGTTGACCTGTTGAGTCAACATTTTGTTCTGAGCCAATATGGCATTTAGAGCATCAATTTCAAGAACTCCTTTTTTCTGAGGGACCCCATTATTCACGGAATTCCTCTCAGAGGTGTACATGAACTGGTTGTTTGCAACCATGTCAATGAGTTCTTGAGCCTCTTCAGGCGTTTTCTTCAGGTGAATAGATCCACCTGCAGAATGGTCCAATGACATTTTCGAAAATTCAGAGAGACCATAATAGAATATATCTAATAGGGTCCATTCTGAAAACATGTCAGATGGACATCTCTTGGTCAGCTGCTTGTATCTTTCCCAAGCTTCATAGAGGGATTCACCATCTTTTTGTTTGAAGGTTTGAACATCCACTCTCAGCTTGCTCAGCTTTTGAGGAGGAAAGAATTTATCCAAGAAGGCAGTGACCAGCTTATCCCAGGAGTCCAGACTATCCTTAGGTTGTGAATCCAACCATATTCTAGCTCTGTCTCTTACAGCAAAAGGGAAAAGCATGAGTCTGTAGACTTCAGGATTAACTCCATTTGTCTTTACAGTATCACAGACCTGCAAGAACTCAGTTAAGAACTGATAAGGATCTTCAGATGGAAGTCCATAAAACTTGCAGTTTTGTTGCATTAAAGCAACTAGTTGAGGCTTAAGCTCAAAGTTATTGGCTCCAATGGCAGGAATGGAGATGCTTCTTCCATCAAATTTGGATGTTGGCTTTGTGAAGTCACCAAGCATTCTCCTTGCATTATTATTATTATTATTTTCGGCTGCCATCTCCTTCTCCTGTTAGAAAATTTCTGAAAGGTTATTTCTGGATTGTTGTAATTTAGCTTCTCTTAATTTTCTCTTCAGAGTCCTTTCAGGTTCTGGATCAGCTTCAACAAGAGTGCCTTTTTCCCTGTTCCTGCTCATATGAAAGAGAAGAAAACAAGAAAAGAAAGAGGAATCCTCTATGTCACAGTATAGAGATTCCTTTATGTCAGTAGAAGAAGATAGGGGTATAAGGAAGAAGAGGGAAGGATTCGGATTTTTGGATGAAGAAAGGTGAAGAGAAGTGTTAGTAATTAAATAATTAAACAGAAGAAGAGAAGAGAGAGGGAGAAAAATTCGAAAATAATTTTTGAAAAGAGGTTAGTGTTTTCGAAAATTAAAGACAAAATATAATTAAAATTAAAATTTAAAACAAAAAGAATTTTTGAAAAAGAGAGGGAGAATTTTCGAAAATTAGAGAGGGATAAGTAGTTAGGTGGTTTTGAAAAAGATAAGAAACAACCAAAAAGTTAGTTGGTTGATTGAAAAAGATTTGAAATCAAATTTTGAAAAAGATAAGAAGATAAGAAGTTAGATAAGATATTTTGAAATCAAATTTTGAAAAAGATAAAATTTTTTGAAAAAGATAAGATAAAAGATAAAAAGATATATTTGAAAAAGATATTTGAAAAAAGATTTAATTTTTTTAAAATTACTTAACTAACAAGAAACTACAAGATAATATTCTAGAACTTAAAGATTGAACCTTTCTTAACAAGAAAGTAACAAACTTCAAATTTTTGAACCAATCACATTACTTGTTAGTTAATTTTCGAAAATTTGATAAAAAGATAAGAAAAAGATTTTGAAAATATTTTGAAAAAGATTTTTGAAATTTTCGAAATTTATAAAAAAAATGAAAAAGATATGATTTTTGAAAAAGATTTTGAAAAGATAAGATTTTTAAAATTGAAATTTTGACTTGACTTGTAAGAAACAACTAATTTTAAAAATTTTTGACCAAGTCAATCCCAAAATTTCGAAATTTGTGGAGGGAAATAAGGAAAAGATATTTTTTGAAATCAAATTTTGAATGAAAAACACAAAAATGACCCAAAACATGAAAATTTTGGATCAAGACACAAGATGCATGCAAGAATGCTATGAATGTCAAGATGAACACCAAGAACACTTTGAAGATCATGATGAACATCAAAAACATTATTTTGAAAAATTTTTTTGATGCAAAGAAAATATGCAAGACACCAAACTTAGAAATTTTTAATGCATGGAAAATATGAATGCAAAAATGCACATGAAAAACAACAAAAGACACAAAACAAGAAATCATCAAGATCAAACAAGAAGACTTGTCAAGAACAACTTGAAGATCATGAAGAACACTATGAATGCATGGATTTTCGAAAACAATGCAAGAAAAATTTTAAAAGCATGCAATTGACACCAAACTTAAAAATTAACACAAGACTCAAACAAGAAACACAAAATATTTTTTATTTTTATGATTTTCTAATTTTTTTGTATTTTTATTAAAATTTTTTTCGAAAATAAGGTTTGTAAAAACGAAAAATAAAAGAAAAAATTTTTGAAAAAGATTTTTGAAAAGAAAAGTACCTAATCTGAGCAACAAGATGAGCCGTCAGTTGTCCATACTCGAACAATCCCCGGCAACGGCGCCAAAAACTTGGTGGACGAAATTGTGATCACTATTCTTTTTGTATACTCTGATGACATTGTTTATTTTCACAACTCCGTTCAACTAACCAGCAAGTGTACTGGGTCGTCCAAGTAATAAACCTTACGTGAGTAAGGGTCGAATCCACAGAGATTGTTGGTATGAAGCAAGCTATGGTCACCTTGTAAATCTCAGTCAGGCAGATTAAAATAGTTTATGGGTTTTCGAATTTTAAAGAAGAAATAATAAAATAGAATATAATAAAAGGATAGAACACTTTTGCAGATTCATTGGTGGGAATTTCAGATAAGCGGATGGAGATGCTGTAGAGCTCTCAGACGCCTGCCCTCCTACTGCTTCTACTCAATCCTTCTTACTCTTTTCCATGGCAAGCTTTGTATAGGGGTTCACCATCAACTGTGGCTACTTTCTTCCTCTCGGGGAAATACCCTGTGCGGCTGTCACTCGCACAGCTAACCAGTCTGGAGGCATCACCCATGGCTAATGGCTACATCCCATCCTCGCAGTGAAAACTAATGCACGCACTCTGTCACAGTACGGCTAATCACCGGTTGGTTCCCGCTCCTACTGGAATAGAATCCCTCTTCTGCGTCTGTCACTAACGCCCAGCAGGTTAAAGTTTGAAGCACGTCACAGTCATTCATTACCGGAATCCTACTCGGAATACCACAGACAAGGTGAGACTTTCCGGATTCCCAGGATCCTACTCGGAATACCACAGACAAGGTGAGACTTTCCGGATCCTCATAAATGCCGCCATCTATCTAGCTTATACCACGAAGATTCTGTTGGGGAATCTAAGAGATACGCATTCAAGCTCTGTTGCATGTAGAACGGAAGTGGTTGTCAATCACGTACATTCATAAGTGAGAATGATAATGAGGTTAATCTGACTCATCACATTCATCATGTTCTTGGGTACGAATGAATATCTTGGAATAAGAATAAGATAGAGAATTGAATAAAAGATAATAGAATTTCATTAATACTTGAGGTACAGCAGAGCTCCACACCCTTAATCTATGGTGTGCAGAAACTCCACCGTTGAAAATACATAAGCAAAGAGTCCAGGCATGGCCGAATGGCCAGCCCTCTCTAACGTGATCAATGATCCCCTAAGATGAAGAATAAAACAAAACTGAGATCAAAGATGTCTAATACAATAGATAAATGTCCTATATATACTAGACTAGCTACTAGGGTTTACATGAGTAAGTAATTGATGCATAAATCCACTTCCGGGGCCCACTTGGTGTATGCTTGGGCTGAGCTTGATCATTCCACGAGCTAAGGCATTTCTTGGCGTCAAACTCCAGGTTATGACGTGTTTTGGGCGTTCAACTCCGGATCATGACGTTTTTCTGGCGTTTAACTCCAGACAGCAGTATGAACTTGACGTTTAACGCCAAGTTACGTCGTCATTCTTCGAATAAAGTATGAACTATTATATATTGCTGGAAAGCCCTGGATGTCTACTTTCCAACGCCGTTGAGAGCGCGCCAATTGGAGTTCTATAGCTCCAGAAAATCCATTTCGAGTGCAGGGAGGTCAGAATCCAACAGCATCAGCAGTCCTTTTGTCAGCCTTCTTCAGAGTTTTGCTCAAATCTCTCAATTTCAGTCAGAATTTACCTGAAATCACAGAAAAACACACAAACTCATAGTAAAGTCCAGAAATGTGAATTTAACATAAAAACTAATGAAAACATCCCTAAAAGTAGCTCAAACTTACTAAAAACTATATGAAAACAATGCCAAAAAGCGTATAAATTATCCGCTCATCAGGGACACACATTTCGAAGTGTATTGAAGCATTCCAAGTATTCATAGAGGGTCTCAGATTCGTCCTGGACGATCATAGACATGTCCTTCCTTAGCTTATCAGTAATTTCAGCTGGAAAAAATTTATCCAGAAATTCGCTCCTAAGTGTATCTCAGCTGGAAATAGTTTCTCTGGGCTGAGTGTAGTACCACTCTCTTGCCTTTCCTTCCAGAGAAAATGGGAAGGCTTTTAATAGAATAGAGATTTCATCAGCTCCATCACGCTTAACAGTAGAGCAAGCGGTCTGGAAATCCCTGAGATGCTTGATAGGCTCTTGAGCAGGTAAGTCATGAAATTTGGGCATCAAGTTGAGTAGTGAAGATTTTATTTCAAAATCTACAGCTACTGCTGGGTGGTGCGCCTGGAATGGCTGGAGCGTAAAATCAGGGGCTCCTTCCTCTTGGATGGTGACTCTTCTGGGTGCTGCCATGTCACCTGCACGTAAATGAACTGGATCAGTAGAAAGGGGGGTTGTTTCTTCCTTAAATGACGGTTCAGGTTTGTCCTCAAAGAGGAGTCGCCTACGCCTAGCTCGCCTTATATGCGAAAGAGTTCTTTCAATTTCAGGGTCAAATGCTAGCAAGCTTGGATCAGGAAGCGAACGCGTCATTTAACGAAAGAAACGTGCAGTTCATAGTGATATAATGAAAAGAAAAAATTGCAATAGAAATAAATACCAATAAATAAATTAACACACTGTTGCAACTCCCCGGCAACGACACCAAAAATTGATGCAGCGAAAATTGGTGAATTAAAAATTATTAAAATGTGTACGTTGCAAGTATAGTTCTTAACTCACCGGAAATCCACTTATAAATTTAGAAATATGTCACAGAAATTCAAATTTTAAATACTGGGAGTATGAATCCCAGGTCGTCTCCCAACAAGTTGCAGAAAGGTTTAAGTTGAATAACAGGAAATTAAATTGATGAATTTGAACAATGTAAATAAAAGCCTTGACTGGGAGTTGATTAGTTGGAATCCCTATTACAGTTGGAATACTCTCAAGATTAATTGATAATTAAAAGTTTTTCTGTTCTGTTATCCTTTACTAGGCAAAGGAAAGTCAAACAAGTTAGAATGCTACGTCTGTTCACAAATTGCAACCCACTTAATTAAAAGGGATTGGTGTTAGTGACTAGAAGGCAATCCAACAGTAACCCAATTACAATCTTTCTTTCAAGCCTTCCAACTCAATTGGTTCCCTTCAATTAACTCCCCATCAAGTTAGGGAATTACTCACTCATTGTGAATGCAAAATTCTTAACATATGAGAAGAAATTAAAGAAAGACATTGTAAATAGAAATAAAAAATAATCCAATTAAAATAAGAATAATCCTTATATTGAATAAATCCTAATAATATTCCAATGGTAAAATTAACAAAGCAAAGGACATGGAAGAGTAAAGCCAAGTAAAGAAAATGAACTAGAATGACAAAGTCTTGATGAGGTAATGACTCTTCTCAATATCCCAATGCAAAAGTAGTAGAAAAATAATATCCTAAGAGTATCAATTGTGTAGAGAGAAAACCTAGATGAGGAGTAAAACTAGATCTAAAAACTCAAAACTGTGTAGAATGAATGTTGTCTTTCGTTTCTGCATGTTCTCTGGCTCTAGTCTGCTGTTCTGGGCCGAGAACTGGGTCAAAACAGGGCCCAAAATCGCCCCAGCGAAATTTGCAGATTATGCAGATCGCGCATGTCAAGCAATCGCGTCGTCCATGCGGACACGTCATTCACGTTTTTTTCCGTGCCACGCGTTTGCGTTGTCCACGCCTCCGCGTCACTTGTGCTTTTCCTTTCCGCACGGTCGCGTGAGCCATGCGGCCGCGTCACCGCAATTTCTCCTCTTCCGCGCGAACGCGTGAGCCATGCAGCCGCGTCACTTCTCGCTGGTTGTCTCCTCAATTTCTTGTATTCCTTCCATTTTTGCTAGCTTCCCTTCCAATCTCTAACTCATCCATGCCCTATAAAGCCTGAAACACTTAACACACAGATCACGGCATCGAATGGGATCAAGGAGAACTAAAATGCATAATAAAAAGTCTCTAGGAAGCAGTTTTCAACCATGTAATAATTCCAGGAAGGAAATATAAATGCATGCTAAATTAATGAATAAGTGGGTAAGGATCATGATAAAACCACATAATTATACACAATATAAACCATAAAATAGTGGTTTATCAGCTTCCCTCAAGGTGAGACTTATGACTATGGCCAGTTTACTCCTGAGCAGGTTGATTTCATGGGCAACTCCTCTAGAAATTCCAATAATGATCCCTATGCTAAGACATTTAATCAGGGATGGAAAAGTCACCGCAACTATGGGTGGAGAGATGAATCTCAGAGGCAACTGAATTTCAATAATTCTCAGGGCAGTTTCAATCAGAATAATTTCAACAACTGTCAATTTCAAGCCTCTCAGCCACAGCAGACATCCACTCAGTCTCAGAGTACTCTGGACTTAGTCTCTATAGTTGCTAAACTCTCCAAGAACACTCACAGTTTTATGTAGGAGACTACAGCTTCACTTCAGAACTTGGAGGTACAAGTGGGTCAGTTAAGTAAGCAAATACTTGAGAGATCTTCTAATAATCTTCCTAGTGACATAGTGCCTAATCCAAGAAAAGAGTGTAAGGCCGTTACAGTGGCAATTGAACCAAAGACGGTGGAGGAAGTACAAGTTGCTAAAGGGTCAGAGAAACTAGAAAAGACTATGGGCACCAAGGTACACGCCCAGAAGCTCCAAAAGGAGTCCAAGGACGAGCAATTCTCACAATTCTTGGAAGTTTTTAGGAAGTTATAAATCAATATTCCTTTTGCTGAGGTTCTGGAGCTGATGCCTCCTATCTTAAGTCCATGAAGAGCTTCCTCTCTAAGAAGAAGACCTTAAAGGAAGACGAGAAAGTGGTCCTAACCAAGGAATGTAGTGCAATACTTTAGAGCAAGTTGGCAAGAAAGATGCCAAATCCTGGGAGTTTTCAGATCTCTTGTACTATTGAGAATATGACTTTTGGCAGAGTCCTATGTGATCTTGGTGCAAGCATTAATCTAATGCCCTTGTTCGTGATGAAAAAGCTACAAATTCAAGAGACACAACCAACAAGGATAGCATTACAAATGGTAAAAAAATCTCTGAAATTGGCACATGGAATAGTGGAGAATCTCTTGGTCAAGGTTGGAGAACTTTTCCTCCCTGTAGACTTTGTAATCCTTGACATGGGAAAGGATGAGAACGACTTCATAATCCTAGGAAGACCATTCTCGGCCACTGGGCGAGCTCTGATTGATGTGGAGCAAGGTAAATCGGTTCTGTGGATGCATGAGGATTACTTGGAATTCAAGGTTTTTAGATCCTCTCATCACTCTGGTGATAGAGGCACTTACATGAAGAGTGAACTGGTGTGAAATTTCTAACCACAAACTAACCGGCAAGTGCACCGGGTTGTACCAAGTAATACCTCAGGTGAGTGAGGGTCGATCCCACGAGAATTAATGGATCAAGCAACAATGGTTGATTAATTTACTTAGTTAGACAAGCGGAAAATGGTTTTGAGAGTTCAAAGCATTAACAATAAATTCAGAATATCATAAGACAGGCAGCAAATAAGTTGGAAATAATATATGGAGAGACAGTTAAGGCTTCAGAGTTATCTATTTTCCTGATTGACTTTTCTTACTAACTATTTTAATCATGCAAGATTTAATTCATGGCAACTATATATGAATAAACCCTAATTCCTTAGACCTTTTTAGTCTCCTCTAACTCTCATCAACCGCCAATTTCTTGGTCAATTAATTCCAATTAGAGGGTGAAGTTTAATTCTAGTTATATGCCACAGAAATTCTAATTACCCAAATATAAGAGGATTATATGTCACGTATCCCGTTAAATCCAGATAATTAGAAATTTAGGAGAATATGTTTTCAAGCTGTTATTCAAGTAAAGAGTTTTTCCAAGTTATAAAAGAACTCAATTAGAAAGAGGGTCATACTTCCGTTCCACCCAATTTCATAAAATAAAGAACGAAAACAATTCATGAAATATAAATCAGCACATGAATTAAAATAGAAAAACAATAGAATCAATCCATACAATAGACAGAGCTCCTAACCTTAACAGTGGATATTTAGTTGCTCATGGTTCAGAGAGAAAAACTAGGATTCAGGTAAACTGTAATTTACAGAATGAGGTGGATTCTTCCAGAAGAGAAGTTTCTTTTTCCTTTTATATCTAATCCTAATAAATTTAAATTATATTTTTTTAAACTAAATAATATCTTTTCCTATTTTTAAATAAAAATAAATTTTAAATAAGAATTAATTAAAGCAATCCGTGCGTCTTCAACTGATGAATGGGGACCACTTGCTTCGTAGGGAGGCACACCTAACTTGGCATCAAGCTATGCCTTACTTGAGGTATGCAGTGATTGGAGCTATAAGGCTTGTGTTGCTGCACCCTACTTGAGTGAAGCAAAATCAATGTGGCGTGCTTTTGTTGTGGCATGCGCCTAACTCAAGTTTTAGTGCGGCTTACTTTGAGTCACGCTCGTTGTTGCATGTTGTTGATGCTGTCTTGCGCCTAACTTGAGAAATCTCAAGTTAGGCGCAGCCTTGGCCGAATTGGTGGGAGAGAAGTGTGGACTATTACATATCGTTGAAAAGCACTGGAAGTTATCTTTCCAATGCCACTAAAATCACGTCCATTGGATTTCTGTAGCTCGAGTTATTCAGGTTTGAGTGCAGAGAGGTTAGGGTTGGTAGCATCATTCGCCTTCATCAATTTTTCTGCAGAAAACTCCATCAAATCCAGCCAAATGCTACCTAAAATAAATAGAATTACACATGACTTAAAGTAACATCCATATTGGCTAAAAGATAATTAATTATTGATTAAACTCAATAAATTAAATGCAAATTCACTAGGAAAAGATAGGGAAGATGCTCACGCATCACAACACCAAACTTGAATTGTTGCTTGTCCTCAAGCAACCAAACCAATTGATGAGCGGATAATTTATATGCTTTTTGGCATTGTTTTTAGGTAATTTTTAGTAGGATCTAGCTACTTTTAGAGATATTTTCATTAGTTTTTATGCTAAATTCACATTTCTGGACTTTACTATGAGTTTGTGTGTTTTTCTGCGATTTTAGGTATTTTCTGGCTGAAATTGGGGGACCTGAGCAAAACTCTGAAAAGAAGGCTGACAAAGGACTGCTGATGCTGTTGGATTCTGACCTCCCTGCACTCGAAATAGATTTTCTGGAGCTATGATGAGCGGATAATTTATACGCTTTTTGGCATTGTTTTCAGTATGTTTTTAGTATGTTTTAATTAGTTTTTATTATATTTTTATTAGTTTTTAGTTAAAATTTACTTTTCTGGACTTTACTATGAGTTTGTGTGTTTTTCTGTGATTTCAGGTATTTTCTGGCTGAAATTGAGGGTCCTGAGCAAAAATCTGATTCAGAGGCTGAAAAGGACTGCAGATGCTGTTGGATTCTGACCTCCCTGCACTCAAAGTGGATTTTCTAGAGCTACAGAAGCCCAATTGGCACGCTCTCAACGGCGTTGGAAAGTAGACATCCTGGGCTTTCCAGAAATGTATAATAGTCCATACTTTGTCCGAGATTTGATGGCCCAAACCGGCGTTGCAAATCAGCTTCAGAATTCCCAGCGTTTAACGCTGGAACTGGAGTAAAAATTGGAGTTAAACGCCCAAACTGGCATAAAAGCTGGCGTTTAACTCCAAAAAAAGTCTCTACACATGAAAGCTTCAATGCTCAGCCCAAGCACACACTAAGTGGACCCAGAAGTGGATTTTTACGTCATTTACTCATTTCTGTATACCCTAGGTTACTAGTTCACTATTAATAGGATCTTTTGACATTGTATCTGTACCTCATGACACTTTACACGTTTCTCATTGTATTTTCTACGGCATGAGTCTCTAAACCCCATGGTTGGGGGTGAGGAGCTCTGCTGTGTCTTGATGCATTAATGCAATTACTACTGTTTTTCATTCAATCATGCTTGCTTCCATTCTAAGATATCACTTGTTCCTAAACCTGATGAATGTGATGATCCGTGACACTCATCATCATTCTCACCTATGAACGTGTGCCTGACAACCACCTCCGTTCTACTTTAGATTGAGTGAATATCTCTTGGATTCCTTAATCAGAATCTTCGTGGTATAAGCTAGAATTGATGGCGGCATTCAAGAGAATTCGGAAGGTCTAAACCTTGTCTGTGGTATTCTGAGTAGGATTCTAGGATTGAATGACTGTGACGAGCTTCAAACTCCTGAGGGCTGGGCATTAGTGACAGACGCAAAAGAATCACTGGATTCTATTCCAACCTGATTGAGAACCGACAGATGATTAGCCGTGCTGTGACAGAGCGCGTAGAACATTTTCACTGAGAGGATGGGAGGTAGCCATTGACAACGGTGAAACCCTACATACAGCTTGCCATGGAAGGAGCCTTGCGTGCTTGAAGAAGAAGACAGTAGGAAAGCAGAGATTCAGAAGATAGAGCATCTCCAAAACCTCAACCTGTTCCCCATTACTGCAAAACAAGTACTTATTTCATGTTCTTTTGCTTTTTACAATCAACCCTGATAATTATTGATATCCTGACTAAGAGTTACAGGATAACCATAGCTTGCTTCAAGCCGACAATCTCCGTGGGATCGACCCTTACTCACGTAAGGTATTACTTGGACGACCCAGTGCACTTGCTGGTTAGTTGTGCGGAATTGCAAAAGTGTGATTGCAATTTCGTGCACCAAGCTACAGAATCCCAAATGGCGCGCTCTCAACGGCATTGGAAATTAGACATCCAGAGCTTTCCAGAAATATATAATAGTCCATACTTTATTCGTGATTAGATGACGTAAACTGGCGCTCAACGCCAGTTCTATGCTGCATTCTGGAGTCAAACGCCAGAAACACGTCATGAACCAGAGTTGAACGCCAAAAATACGTTACAACTTGGCGTTCAATTCCAAAAGAAGCCTCTGCACGTGTAAAGCTCAAGCTCAGCCCAAGCACACACCAAGTGGGCCCCGGAACTGGATTTCTGCATCAATTACTTACTTCTGTAAACCCTAGTAGCTAGTCTAGAATAAATAGGACATTTTACTATTCTATTAGTAGTCTTTGACAGTATAGTCTCTTGATCATTTGGTCTTTTGATCATTCATGGGGGGTTGGCCATTCGGCCATGCCTGGACCTTCATCACTTATGTATTTTCAACGGTGGAGTTTCTGCACACCTTAGATTAAGGGTGTGGAGCTCTGCTGTACCTCGAGTTTCAATGCAATTACTACTATTTTCTATTCAATTCAGTTTATTCCTTTTCTAAGATATTCGTTGCACTTCACCATGACAAATGTGATGATCCATGACACTCATCATCATTCTCACCTATGAACGCGTGACTGACAACCACCTCCGTTCTACCTTAGACCGAGCGCATATCTCTTGGATTCCTTAATCAGAGTCTTCGCGGTATAAGCTAGAATTGATGGCAGCATTCATGAGAATCCAGAAAGTCTAAACCTTGTCTGTGATATTCTGAGTAGGATTTAGGGATTGAATGACTGTGACGAGCTTCAAACTCACGATTGGGCGTGATGATAAACACAATAGAATCAATGGATTCTATTCCGACATGATCCAGAACCGACAGATGATTAGCCGTGCTGTGACAGAGCATTTGGACCTTTTTCACTGAGAGGATGGGATGTAGCCATTGACAACGATGATGCCCTACATATAGCTTGCCATGGAAAGGAGTAAGAAGGATTGGATGAAGGCAGTAGGAAAGTAGAGATTCAAAAGGAGCACAACATCTTCATACGCCTATCTGAAATTCCCACCAACGATTTACATAAGTATTTCTATCTTTATTTTCTGTTTATTTATTATTATTATTTGAAAACTCCATAATCATTTATTATCCGCCTAACTGAGATTTACAAGATGACCATAGCTTGCTTCATACCAACAATCTCCGTGGGATCGACCCTTACTCATTTAAGGTTTATTACTTGGACGACTGGTGCACGAAATTGTGATCTCTACTTTTCTCAACTCAAATAATCCCCGGTAATGAATCCAAAAACTTGGTGCTCAATACCATGGTATAAACATAATTTCACAACTTCGCACAACTAACCAGCAAGTGCACTGGGTCGTCCAAGTAATAAACCTTACGCGAGTAAGGGTCGATCCCACGGAGATTGTTGGTATGAAGCAAGCTATGGTCACCTTGTAAATCTCAGTCAGGCAGATTCAAATGGTTATGAATGATTTATGAATAAAACATAAAGTAAAGATAGAGATACTTATGTAATTCATTGGTGTGAACTTCAGATAAGCGAATGGAGATGCTTTGTCCCTTCCGTCTCTCTACTTTCCTACTGTCTTCATCCAATCATTCTTACTCCTTTCCATGGCAAGCTGTATGTTGGGCACCACCATTGTCAGCGGCTACAATCCCGTTCTCTCAATGAAAATGTTCAACGCACCCTGTCACGGCACGGCTAATCATCTGTCGGTTCTCAATCAGGTTGGAATAGAATCCATTGATTCTTTTGCGTCTGCACTAACGCCCAGCCTTCAGGAGTTTAAAGCTCGTCACAGTCATTCAATCATTGAATCCTACTCAGAATACCACAGACAAGGTTTAGACCTTCCGGATTCTCTTGAATGCCGCCATCAATTCTAGCTTATACCACGAAGATTCTGATTAAGGAATCCAAGAGATAAACATTCAAGCCTTGTTTGCTTGTAGAACGGAGGTGGTTGTCAGGCACGCGTTCATAAGTGAGAATGATGATGAGCGTCACATAATCATCACATTCATCAAGTTCTTGAGTGCAAATGAATATCTTGGAATAAGAACAAGCTGAATTGAATAGAAGAACAATAGTAATTGCATTAATACTCGAGGTACAGCAGAGCTCCACACCTTAATCTATGGTGTGTAGAAACTCCACCGTTGAAAATACATAAGAACAAGGTCTAGGCATGGCCGTGAGGCCAGCCCCCAAAACATGATCAAAAGACTCCAGATGATCAAGGATCCAAGGATTCAAAGATCTAAAGATGAAAATACAATAGTAAAAGGTCCTATTTGTAGAGAACTAGTAGCCTAGGGTTTACAGAAATGAGTAAATGACATAAAAATCCACTTCTGGGCCCACTTGGTGTGTGCTTGGGCTGAGCATTGAAGCATTTTCGTGTAGAGACTTTTCTTGGAGTTAAACGCCAGCTTTTGTGCCAGTTTGGGCGTTTAACTCCCATTCTTGTGCCAGTTCCGGCGTTTAACGCCGGGCATTCTTGAGCTGATTTGGAACGCCAGTTTGAGCCATCAAATCTCGGGCAAAGTATGGACTATTATACATTGCGGGAAAGCCCAGGATGTCTACTTTCCAACGCCGTTAAGAGCGCGACAATTGAGCTTGAGTAGCTCCAGAAAATCCACTTCGAGTGCAGGGAGGTTAGAATCTAACAGCATCTGCAGTTCTTTTCAGTCTCTGAATCAGATTTTTGCTCAGGTCCCTCAATTTCAGCCAGAAAATACCTGAAATCACAGAAAAACACAAAAACTCATAGTAAAGTCCAGAAAAGTGAATTTTAACTAAAAACTAATAAAAATATACTAAAAACTAACTAAAACATACTAAAAACATACTAAAAACAATGCCAAAAAGCGTATAAATTATCCGCTCATCACAACACCAAACTTAAATTGTTGCTTGTCCCCAAGCAACTGAAAATCAAATAAGATAAAGAGAAGAGAATATGCAATGAATTCCAAAAACATCTATGAAGATCAGTATTAATTAGATGAGCGGGGCTTTTAGCTTTTTGCCTCTGAACAGTTTTGGCATCTCACTCTATCCTTTGAAATTCAGAATGATTGGCTTCTATAGGAACTCAGAATCCAGATAGTTTTATTGATTCTCCTAGTTAAGTATGATGATTCTTGAACACAACTACTTTATGAGTCTTGGCCGTGGCCCAAAGCACTCTATCTTCCAGTATTAACACCGGATATATACATGCCACAGACACATAATTGGGTGAACCTTTTCAGATTGTGACTCAGATTTGCTAGAGTCCCCAATTAGAGGTGTCCAGGGTTCTTAAGCACACTCTTTTTGCCTTGGATCACAACTTTATTTCTTTCTTTTTCTCTTTCTCCCTTTTTTTCTCGTTCTTTTTCTTCTTTTTTTTTTCGCTTCTTCTCTTTTTTTTTTGTATTCACTGCTTTTTCTTGCTTCAAGAATCATTTTTTATGATTTTTTAGATCCTCAGTAACATGTCTCCTTTTTCATCATTCTTTCAAGAGCCAACATTCATGAACCACAAATTCAAAAGACATATGCACTGTTTAAGCATACATTCAGAAAACAAAAGTGTTGCCACCACATCAAAATAATTAATCTGCTATAAAATTCAAAATTCATGCAATTCTTCTCTTTTTTTAATTAAGAACATTTTTCATTCAATAAAGGTGATGGATTCATAGGACATTCATAACTTTAAGGCATAGACACTAAGACACTAATGATCACAAGACACAAACATAGATAAACATAAGCATGATTTTTTTTGAAAAACAGAAAAATAAAGAACAAGGAAATTAAAGAACGGGTCCACCTTAGTGATGATGGCTTGTTCTTCCTCTTGAAGATCTTATGGAGTGCTTGAGCTCCTCAATGTCTCTTCCTTGTCTTTGTTGTTCCTCTCTCATGATTCTTTGATCTTCTCTAATTTCATGGAGGAGGATGGAATGTTCTTGGTGCTCCACCCTTAGTTGTCCCATGTTGGAACTCAACTCTCCTAGGGAGGTGTTGATATGCTCCCAATAATTTTGTGGAGGAAAGTGCATTCCTTGAGGTATCTCAGGAATTTCATGATGATGAGTTTCCTCATGCTCATGTCCATGAGTGGGATCTCCTGTTTGCATTGAGCTCCTTCCACACAGATATCCATGAGGACTTGGTCCAACCTTTGATTAAAGTTGATCTTTTTTTTTTAGTTTGAAAAAGGACCTCGGGGATCACCTTCTTCATGGCCATAACATCATAGAAGTGGTCTTGATGCACCCTTGAGATAAATTTCTCCATCTCCCATGACTCAGAGGTGGAAGCTTTTGCCTTCCCTTTCCTCTTTCTAGAGGTTTCTCCAGCCTTAGGTGCCATA
Organism: Arachis hypogaea; assembly: GCF_003086295.3. Taxonomy (NCBI): domain Eukaryota; kingdom Viridiplantae; phylum Streptophyta; class Magnoliopsida; order Fabales; family Fabaceae; genus Arachis; species Arachis hypogaea. The sequence goes on from NC_092039.1 coordinate 26,293,244, forward strand.
AATGGTTATGGAAAAATAAAAAGCAATGCTTTTACCACACCAAACTTAGAAGGTTTGCTCGTTCTCGAGCAAAAGAAGAAAGAAGAGAGTAGAAGAAGAAGAAATAGAGGAGATGGAGGTGGCTTTGTGGTTCGGCCAAAGGGGGAGAAGTAGTGTTTAGGGTGTGTGAAAATGAGGGATTGAAGATGGGTTTATATAGGGGTGGAGAGAGGGGTAGGGTTTGGTTATGGGAGGGTGGGTTTAGGAGGGAAAGTGGTTTGAATTTGAATGGTGAGGTAGGTGAGGTTTTATGAAGGATGGATGTGAGTGGTGAAGAGAATAGTGGGATTTGATAGGTGATGGTTTTTTTTTGGGAAGAGTGGTTGAGGTGATTGGTGAATGGGTGGAGAAGAAGAGAGAGGGTGGTGAGGTAGGTGGGGATCCTGTGGGGTCCACAGATCCTGAGGTGTCAAGGAAAAGTCATCCCTGCACCAAATGACGAGCAAAAATGCTCTCTGTGCCAATTCTGGCGTTAAACGCTGGGCTGGTGCCCATTTCTGGCGTTTAACGCCAACTTCTTGCCCTTTCCTGGCGTTTAACGCCAGTCTGGTGCCCCTTTCTGGCGTTAAACGCCCAGAATGGTGCCAGACTGGGCGTTAAACGCCCATTTGCTGCCCCTTACTGGCGTTTAAACGCCAGCAGGTTCTTCCTCCAGGGTGTGTTATTTTTCTTTCTGTTTTTCATTCTGTTTTTGCTTTTTCAATTAATTTTGTGACTTTCCATGATCATCAACCTACAGAAAACATAAAATAACAAAGGAAAATAGATAAATATAACATTGGGTTGCCTCCCAACAAGCGCTTCTTTAATGTCAGTAGCTTGACAGAGGGCTCTCATGGAGCCTCACAAATACTCAGAGCAATGTTGGAACCTCCCAACACCAAACTTAGAGTTTGAATGTGGGGGTTCAACACCAAACTTAGAATTTGGTTGTGGCCTCCCAACACCAAACTTAGAGTTTGACTTTGGGGGCTCTGTTTGACTCTGTTTTGAGAGAAGCTCTTCATGCTTCCTCTCCATGGTGACAGAGGGATATCCTTGAGCCTTAAACACAAAGGATTCCTCATTCACTTGAATGATCAATTCTCCTCTATCCACATCAATCACAGCCTTTGCTGTGGCTAGGAAGGGTCTGCCAAGGATGATGGATTCATCCATGCACTTCCCAGTCTCTAGGACTATGAAATCAGCAGGGATGTAATGGTCTTTAATCTTCACCAAAACATCCTCTACAAGTCCATAAGCTTGTCTTCTTGAGTTATCTGCCATCTCTAGTGAGATTCTTGCAGCTTGTACCTCAAAGATCCCTAGCTTCTCCATTACAGAGAGAGGCATGAGGTTTACACTTGACCCTAAGTCACACAGAGCCTTCTTAAAGGTCATGGTGCCTATGGTACAAGGTATTGAAAACTTCCCAGGATCTTGTCTCTTTTGAGGTAATCTGTGCCTAGACAAGTCATCCAGTTCTTTGGTGAGCAAAGGAGGTTTGTTCTTCCAAGTCTCATTACCAAATAACTTGTCATTTAGCTTCATGATTGCTCCAAGGTATTTAGCAACTTGCTCTTCAGTGACATACTCATCCTCTTCAGAGGAAGAATACTCATCAGAGCTCATGAATGGCAGAAGTAAATCCATTGGAATCTCTATGGTCTCAGTGTGAGCCTCAGATTCCCATAGTTCCTCATTAGGGAGCTCATTGGAGGCCAGTGGACGTCCATTGAGGTCTTCCTCAGTGGCGCTCACTGCCTCTTCCTCCTCTCATAGTTCGGCCATGTGGATCATGTTAATGGCCTTGCATTCTCCTTTTGGATTCTCTTCTGTATTGCTTGGAAGAGTACTAGGAGGGAGTTCAGTATTTTCTTGCTCAGCTGTCCCACTTGTTCCTCCAAATTCCTAATGGAGGACCTTGTTTCAGTCATGAAACTTTGAGTGGTTTTGATTAGATCAGAGACCATGGTTGCTAAGTCAGAGTTGTTCTGCTTAGGATTCTCTGTCTGTTGCTGAGAAGATGATGTAAAAGGCTTGCCATTGCTAAACCTGTTTCTTCCACCATTATTATTGTTGAAACCTTGTTCAGGTCTCTGTTGATCCTTCCATGAGAGATTTGGATGATTTCTCCATGAAGAATTATAGGTGTTTCCATAGGGTTCTCCCATGTAATTCACCTCTTCCATTGAAGGGTTCTCAGGATCATAAGCTTCTTTTTCAAATGAAGTGTCCTTAGTACTGCCTGGTGCAGCTTGCATTCCAAACAGACTTTGAGAAATCAAATTGACTTGCTGAGTCAATATCTTGTTCTGAGCCAATATGGCATTCAGAGTATCAATCTCAAGAACTCCTTTCTTCTGATTTTTCCCATTGTTCACAGGATTCCTTTCAGAAGTGTACATGAATTGGTTATTTGCAACCATTTCAATTAGTTCTTGAGCTTCTGTAGGTGTCTTCTTCGGATGAAGAGATCCTCCAGCAGAGCTATCCAATGACATCTTGGACAGTTCAGACAGACCATCATAGAAGATACCTATGATGCTCCATTCAGAAAGCATGTCAGAAGGACACTTTCTGATCAATTGTTTGTATCTTTCCCAAGCTTCATAGAGGGATTCTCCTTCCTTCTGTCTGAAGGTTTGGACTTCCACTCTAAGCTTACTCAATTTTTGAGGTGGAAAGAACTTTGCCAAGAAGGCATTGACTAGCTTTTCCCAAGAGTTCAGGCTTTCTTTAGGTTGTGAGTCCAACCATATCCTAGCTCTGTCTCTTACAGCAAAAGGGAATAGCATAAGTCTGTAGACCTCAGGGTCAACCCCATTAGTCTTGACAGTGTCACAGATTTGCAAGAATTCAGCTAAAAACTGATGAGGATCTTCCAATGGAAGTCCATGGAACTTGCAATTCTGTTGCATTAGAGAAACTAATTGAGGCTTAAGCTCAAAGTTGTTTGCTCCAATGGCAGGGATAGAGATGCTTCTCCCATAGAAGTCGGGAGTAGGTGCAGTAAAGTCACCCAGCACCTTCCTTGCATTGTTGGCATTGTTGTTGTTTTCGGCTGCCATGGGTTCTTCTTGTTTGAAGATTTCTGTTAGGTTCTCTACAGAGAGTTGTGCCTTAGCTTCTCTTAGCTTTCACTTCAAGGTCCTTTTAGGTTCAGGGTCAGCCTCAACAAGAATGCTTTTGTCTTTGCTCCTACTCATATGAAAAAGAAGAGAACAAGAAAATATGGAATCCTCTATGTCACAGTATAGAGATTCCTTGAGGTGTCAGAGGAAAAGAAAATAGAAGGAAGAAGTAGAGAATTTGAACTTATCAAGAGAGATGGAGTTCGAATTTGTTCATTGAAGAATAGTGTTAGTCCATAAATAGAAGGATGTGAGAATAGGGGAAGAAATTTTTGAAAATTAAGTAAAGATTTCAAAAACATTTTGAAAAACTTTAATTGATTTTCGAAAACTAAGAGTGGAAAAGAAATCAAGTGATTTTTGAAAAAGATTTTGAAATTAGAAATCAAAAGATACGATTGAAAACTATTTTGAAAAGGATGTGATTAAAACGATATGATTGAAAAGCAATGATTTTAAAAAGATGTGATTGAGAGGATATGATTTGAAAAACAATTTAAAAAGATTTGATTTTTAAAAATTAATGACTTGGCTAACAAAGAAAGATATGATTCAAACATTAAACCTTTCAGAAAAGGCAACATTCTTGAAATGTTGAATCAAATCATTAATTGATAGCAAGTATTTTTGAAAATGGAAAGAAATTGATTTTGAAAAAGATTTGATTGAAAATATATGATTTGAAAAAGATTTGATTTTGAAAAATTTTGAAAACTTGAAAAAAAATTTGAATTAAAACAGAATATTCCCTCTTGTGCCATCCTGGCGTTAAGCGCCCAGAATGGTGCACATTCTGGCGTTAACGCCCAAAGCACTACCCTTTTGGGCGTTAAACGCCCAGCCAGGCACCCTGGCTGGCGTTTAAACACCAGTTTTCCTTCCTCATTGGGCGTTTTGAACGGCCAGCTTTTTCTGTGTAATTCCTCTGCTGAATGTTCTGAATCTTCAATTCTCTGTATTATTGACTTGAAAAGACACAAATTAAAATTTTTTTGGATTTTTAATAATGAGGAATAATAAAAATGCAACTAAAACCAAATAACAATGCATGCAAGACACCAAACTTAGCAGTTTGTATACTACTGACACTAACAAAATGAGAATGCATATGAGAAACAACAAAACACTCAAGTCAAGAGAATTTAAAGATCAGAGCAAGGAAATCATCAAGAACAACTTGAAGATTAATGAAGACACATGAATGAATGCAAGAAGAATAGAAACCTACAATTGACACCAAACTTAAAATGAGACTCTAGACTCAACAAGAAACATACAATATTTCTGGTTTTTATGATTTTGTAAATTTTTTTTTCGAAAATTAAGTGGAAAAGAAAATAAAGATATCAAATTCTTAATGAGAATTCCAGGAATCATGCAATGTTAGTCTAAAGCTTTAGTCTAAAGAAATTAGACATGGCTAGCCAAGCTTCAGCAGGACATTGCATTCAAGAGCTAATTGATGAGAAGCAATCAGCTTTGGTAATGATAAGAAATCACTTGAAACACTAGAATTCATTCTTAAGAACTCTGAAGATAAATACCTAATCTAAGCAACAAGATGAACTCTCAGTTGTCCATACTCGAAACAATCCCGCAACGGCGCCAAAACTTGGTGCACGAAATTGTGATCTCTACTTTTCACAACTCAATAATCCCGTAATGAATCCAAAACTGGTGCTCATACATGTATAAACAAATTCTCACTTCGCAAACTAACCAGCAAGTGCACTGGGTCGTCCAAGTAATAAACCTACGCGAGTAAGGGTCGATCCCACGGAGATTGTTGGTATGAAGCAAGCTATGGTCACCTTGTAAATCTCAGTCAGGCAGATTCAAATGGTTATGAATGATTTATGAATAAAACATAAAGTAAAGATAGAGATACTTATGTAATTCATTGGTGTAAACTTCAGATAAGCGAATGGAGATGCTTTGTCCCTTCCGTCTCTCTGCTTTCCTACTGTCTTCATCCAATCATTCTTACTCCTTTTCATGGCAAGCTGTATGTTGGGCATCACCGTTGTCAGTGGCTACAATCCGTCCTCTCAGTGAAATGCTCAACGCACCCTGTCACGGCACGGCTAATCATCTGTTGGTTCTCAATCAGGTTGGAATAGAATCCATTGATTCTTTTGCGTCTGTCACTAACGCCAGCCTTCAGGAGTTTAAAGCTCGTCACAGTCATTCAATGATTATC